>NC_143052.1:340376964-340683571 GCF_052426305.1 Pelodiscus sinensis | reverse complement strand
ACTTTGATAATTATTCTACAGTCTAATAGATGAGGATAGCAAGATTTTTTTTTATGGGTTGTGACAGATTGCTGGCTAAGCCAGAGCTCTGCCACTATAGCCTGGATGAAAAGGCCAGTTATAGCCAGCTGAGCAAGCCTAGGCCTGAAAGGCTAATGAAAGCAGCTGTGGGCCTCATAGCCAGAGGGCTATATAAGGCAGCCAGAGAAAAGTGAAAGGAGAGGAGCAAGGAGACAGGGTGTGGCTGGGTGTGCGCCCAAGCCAGAAGACTAGGCTAGCTGAGTTTGCTGCGCTCTACAACTCTGTAAATAGAAGGTGGTTAGGAAGCTGACGACAAAATGCACGGATGACTGCACCAGAAAGGGTCTCTGGCTGATGCGTGGATCAGAAAGTGTCCCAGGGCAAGGGGCCAGAGTGAGGTCCTTGCCACAGTGTCTTAAACTTTCCCTTTAATTTCATCCCATTATTCCTATGGTCACTTATTAGCTCAAAGATCCATAGCTTTTAAGACCAGAGAGGGCATTATCATCATCTAGTCAGCTAGTTTGACCTCCTGCCATAGAATTACAGGCCATAGAATTACACCCAGAAATTCCTGCCTCCAGCCATAACTTATTTCGCAGTGACATTGCTTGTACTCTCTAAGCACCTAATTCTGCCAAGCTTTGGAGCGGTGCCTTACTCCCAAGTAGGTTGGCTGAAATCTGTAGAACTGCCTGCTCTGTAAGGTACTGCCCACTATGAACTGGGAAGGATCATGCCCTGAATCAGCTGCTTTCAAACTCTTCTGTAACATGGACCTGATCTCTGTAGAGATGGAGAGGGTCTCAGTAGAGGATGTTGTGGAATCCAAGACTATAATAGGATTTTTAAAAAGAGCTGAATAAATTCATGGGGGATACATCCAGCAATGGCTATTATCCAGGATGGGCAGGAATAGTGCCTCTAGCCCAAGGGTGGGCAATAATTTTTGGTGGGGGGGCCACTCCAAGATTTTAGTAAGTGCTCAAGGGCTGCACTTTTCTGTGGAGGAGATGCAGGGTCTAGGATGGATGCTGGGTACAGAAGGGTGCACAGGGTAAGGAACTGGAAACGGTGTGGGGAGTTTGGGTGAAGGGTTATGACCTGGGGCAGGGGGGTGCAGAGGTCACATGGAGGTGGGAGCTGGGGTGTGGAAGGGACAGGGATTCCAGAGACAGGCTCTGTCTGGGAGGCGCTTACCTAAGCGTCTCCCGGCCTGCAGCACCCCCAAAGCAGGTTGGTTTCCCTGCCTACTGCAGCCCCAGACCACTTGAAAATACAGGCTGTTCCCTCCACCTGGCTCTCAACTCCAGGTGGGGGAGGAGGCTTGCGCTGTCCCCGTCCCCCTAGCCAATCTAAGAGATTAGCTGAGGTCAGTTCTTATTGGCCAGTTGATTCTGGCCAATAGGTGGTACGGATTGGGCTGGAGGTGGGGAGATCAGACAAAGCTTCCCCCCTCCCTGCAGAGCAGAGAAACATAGGGACTGCGCTTTAAATTGCTGCAACTGTGGCCTGAGGATCCTGGAAGGGTGGTCCGTGGGCCAGATCCAGTGGCTTTTTGGGCTAGATCTGGCCCCCAGGTCATATTTTGCCCAGCCCTGCTCTAGCCTCTGTTTGCCAGAAGCTGGGAATGGACAACAGGGGATGGATCACTTGATGATTCCCTGTTCTATTCATTCCCTTTGTGGCACCTGGCATTGGCCACTGTCAGCAGACAGGATACTAGGCTAGATGGACCTTTGGTCTGACCCAGTATGGCCGTTGTTATGTTCCAAGTACATTTATTACTGCAAAGAAAGCCATCAAATTAAACGAGGCACAGCAACAATAGCTCAATATTCCACAAATCTTAGGTCAAATAGATGATGTCCTCTTCTTCTCCTCATGTATCCACTCTCCTACAATTTAGTCTCAAATGGATCATCTCCAATGACATCAGAATCCAATGGCATGTATAAAAACGGCTTCCATGGGAATTTATTTTTCATAGTGTCTTTTAATGCAGTTCGGCAGCTTGAAACAAGACAGGGAACCTGCTTCATTTGACCAACTAGCTGTCCTTGGATCATAATCAAGTATCTCTGATCCAAATGATTTCCTCTCTCTTCTCGATGTTTACACTCTTCAGAAGGCTGTAACGCTGGACTGAATTTGCATATCGATAAGGCTACGATTCTGTCATAGAGGTCACAGATTCCGTGACTTTCCAGAACCTCTTCTGGGACATGGCTGGAGCAACTATCAGCCCTGGACTTCGGAGCAGTGGCTGGTGGAACAGCTGATTGCCAGTCCAGTTCTAGGCTACCAGAGCCACCACAGCCGGAGCTGAGTGACAACCCCTCTGGGTCTAGAACAAGGGTAGTCAGGCCCCTGCCTCAGGAGAAGCCGCGAGGCTGGAGCAGCTACAAACTTCAGCAGCGCTCTCTTTTGTTCTCTCCTCCCTCTCCCACCTCGGGTATTTTTAGTAGAAGTCAGGGACAGATCATGAGCTTCTGTAATTTTTGGTTGATTGCCCATGACCTGTCTTTGACTTTTACTAAAACTATCCTTGCCCCAATTGTGCCCTTACTTATCAATCGTGTTGAAACAGGGCATGGGCCTGACACCAAACTTAAGAGCCAGGCCCCATAAAACTTTAGGTGGCGCTCAATATTCCTTCTAATCTTTTCCATTCATGTGTGGATTTTTTCCATCCATGCATGGTAAATATTATGTGCACCAAGGCATGTGTGAATGTGCATCACCTGTAGAAACACAAAGCCTAGCTGTGGGTACTCTGCTAATCAGCTGGGTGGCATTTGACTCTCTCCTGAGTGGCTGCATGAATGCACAGCTTACAGGGAAAACTGGTTGCACCCCTGATGAAATCAAATCTGTATCCTAAGCATGTAGTTGATTCCTAGCCATGTAATAGGTTTCACAAAATCCCCAGATCCGAACACGAATGACTTTGGAAAATTCTGTATCCTGTATTAGACAGGAGGTCACCATGGTACCCTCTGGTTTTGGTATCTAGGAATAGATGACTACACTGGGGCTGTGTCTACATTGGCACCCCTTTCCGGAAAAGGGACGCTAATGTAGACTTCGGAATAGCAAAATTGAAAGTAGGAATAAGAGATCCTCCGGAAAAGGGCTTATTTTCCAGAGAATCACATCTAGACTGGTGCTTTTCTCCGGCTTATCCCCAAGCCGGAAAAAAGCGGCAGCCATGTAAATGCAAATGCCGCGGGGGATATTTAAATCCCCCGCGGATTTTGCTATTCCGAAGTCTACATTAGTGTCCCTTTTCCGGAAAGGGGTGCCAATGTAGACACAGCCATGAAGTTTAGGGGGTTTGAAATCCAAATTTAGTGGCCCCCTGTACTGGAAACACATACCTAGAGATTTCCAGCGTGTTCATTTGAATGAAGAGTCCAGGGCCCATGCATCAGTGCGAGAGCACATTTACTCACATTTATTCCTTACAACTTGTACAGTGGCGAATCTGGCGCAGGGAAGACAGAGAGCACTAAACTGATCCTGCAGTTCCTGGCTGCTATCAGTGGGCAGCATTCCTGGATTGAGCAGCAGGTGCTGGAGGCAAACCCCATATTAGAAGGTGAGCCTTGAAAAGACAGTGGATAGAGGGAAACACTTCTGCTATTAATAATAGAGAGGGGGCTAAAATCAAACTGCATTCCCCAAAATGCTTTACAGCAAGAACCAGGATTGCAAGCGCTCAACACACTCCACTGGGATTCGACTGTCCAAAGAGCTCAACATTAGAGCAGGTCAGAAAATAGATTTTCAGTCCTGTGGAAAAATTTGGGGATTCCAAGATTTTTTTTTCATCCTCAGTTAGAATGCTGCCATTTTTTACTAAATGAAACTCCATGAAAATTTCATTTCAGGTCATTCAAAACATTTTGTTTTGATAAATGCACAGCTTTTCCTTTTGATTTCATCTCTTTTTTCTCTTATATATAAAATAAATAAACTTCAGAATGAAAAGAGGTTTTGAAACTGAAAACCTGAAGGGTGGAAACAGGAGGCATCACCATTTTCAAAAAAAAAAATCAATTTTGTTTTCTAAGTTAAATATAATTGAAATTGGTACAATTTTACACCCAAAAAAAAGGGTTTAATTGAAACTGCATTTTCCAACACAAAACTGCTTCAGCAAAATGTTTCCAGTCAGCTCTACTCAACCTGCAACATACTGAGCTGTTCTGAAAATCTGTATCTTATTCTGGGTGCTGTGCTCTCTTAAATTCTTCCACCATCATGACAATAGGCACTGTGCTTAACTAACAACGCTGAAGGTTTTGCTTGGTAATGATTATGTTCAGCGCCTTCCATTGCTTTTGGTAACTGATTAACTTGCATCTCAGTTTCATTTGATCAAAGACTTAGAACCAAACACTTTGTATGAGAAAAAAAATAGTAGCAATTCTGCCTTGTGCTTTGATCAGAGTTGAACACTTTAGGCTGTTCATACAATAACAGAGCTTTCTGCCAGAAAAAGAGAGCCAGAATTCTGCATGAGGCAGACAGAGAAAACCAAAGAATTCAAGGAAGATTCAAGACATAATAAAAGCCAGTTTATCAGCCCCGTATTTACATAGGAGAGCAGTGACTCCCAGAAATAATCTGAATCCTTCAGTGGCACTACTTTTGTGAGTGAACTTCTTGCTCTCATCAGTGTGGACTCACGATCTTGCCCCAAAAGATGGCTACAATTTAAAGTTGTGAGCCTGGTTCTGCCACCCTCACTCAAGTCGAGTAACACCGTGCACAGTGACTTGTCCTATTGAAACCCACAAGAATGCACAATGTCATAAGTTTACTTCTTGGCAAGAGTAAGGGTGGCAGGGTTTGGTCCAGCATTGTTGAGTACATTCAGCAAGATTCCAATGTCCTTACTCAATAGCACTTTACTTCAAAAGAAATCCACAGAGTGTTTGTTACTGAACCAGAGCAAAGGTTCTAGAACCTGGCCCGATGTTTTTGAGTTTCTAAAGCACAAATGTGTCACATGCCATGTCGGTGGTAGGCACCCTGGTGGATCAACAGCTCATTTCAGTAGGAACAGACTTGATCAAATGAAATAATAAGATTTACAGGAGAGTTTTATCTGTCTAGGAGGTTCAGCATTTGGCCTTTAATTTGTGGGTTAAACTAATTATCTTTCTGAAGTTACAATTACACTAGTGGCTTGAAGCTGCTAGAAAATGATCTAATGGTCTACATAGGACTGAACGGATAAGCCATCAGTGGAGATCCCCTTATTAGACTAAGTGGTGGACCTCTGTGCTATCCTCCCACTCTAACATAAGACCTAACACATTACTGTAATAAGTGCTCTTTTTGTGGGGATCTCTGTAGCCAAAATTCAGAAAAATCTGCATGGTTATAGAAATAAAACACACATTAAGGTCAGTGTGATTTTTCCACTCAATCTTCTGTGTATCCAAATCTTGCTGTGAATTGGAGAGTGTACATTGTTTGAGGCCTATATTCCTTATATTCACATTTGAATTCATTATTCTCTATAATGTGCTGATTTGTATTGTTTGTTGAACATGGGCTCCCTCTGGTGGTTGGTTTAGCACCTAGATATTTTTATGGACGATCCACCATTTTTTTTTTTGTCCCACAAGCCAAATTGCACTTTGAGGTTCATATCCATCATCTACCTCACTGCCTGTAGACTCCCCCTTTTGGACCTCACCCCACTAATGTCTATCCAAAATGTTTCTGTGAAAATCATTTCTCTCACCCATCACTTAGCTCATGTCATCCCCTCTCCTGAAGCTGACAAACATCTCTTCCTTCACACTGTCTCCTATGCGACCTCCTTATGGAAGGAGTGCCGCATAAACATCCCCTCAGGCTGGGTTGGATGGGGACTTAAGACCCACAGATGAAAGGCTGTGCAACCTGTTACCAATCCCCTGAGCCATCCTTGCTCCCTTTTGTGTCTTGTTTTTTCACCCTAGACTAGACAGATTCTTTTCTGAGCCTGGGCACAGATCTCACCTCTGTCGTATTGCGTTGCTTATCCACAGCTTTTGGAAATGCAAAGACGATTCGTAATGACAATTCCAGCCGATTTGGGAAATACATTGACATCCATTTCAACAAGAGGGGAGCCATCGAAGGGGCAAAGATTGAGCAGTATCTACTGGAGAAATCTCGAGTCTGCAGACAGGTGAGATGGGGGAGAAAAAGCCAGGGTGTGTACTGGCATCCCCTTTGATGCATTATCGACAGGCTCATCCTCCTTGCAGAACTGATTCCCTCCTCTTCTGCTCCAGGCCCAGGATGAGCGGAATTACCATGTATTTTACTGTATGTTGAAAGGAATGACACCGGAACAGAAAAAGAAGCTGGGTCTTGGGAAAGCCACTGATTATAACTACCTCGCTATGGTAAGAGGCGCAGAGCAAGATGCTGGGAGAACAGCGTGGACCTTGTGACTTGTCCTGATTGTCTGTCTAGAGAAGGGAGTTGGAACTAGGGGTTAAAATGTGTTTAATTAATTCACTGTTAAGCAGTTACACAGTTACATGTGGGGGTAGGAGGGGAGAGATTCCCTGTGAGCTGGTGTGCATGGGGAGCCAGCTTTTAAGCCAGCTCCCCACGTGTACCGGCTCCCACTTGCCCTCCTCACGGGAGGTGGAGGCAGGGGGCAGCCAGCTCCCTGGGAGCCTGTGTGTAACTGAGAAGATTAACCAATGAGCCCAGACTCTTGGTAAACTATGTACATGGTTACACTTCCACATCCCTAGCTGGAACCAGAGCTGCGAGAAATGTCCTCTTACCTGAAACGGTGTGGAAGCTTTGAGGTTTCTTACAAAGCTGAGACCCAGCCTAGAGATTCATAGAATCATAGAACCATAGAGCTGGAAGAGACCTCAGAAGGTCAAGTCCAGCCCCCTGCTCTAGGCAGGACCAATCCCAACTAAATCAACCCGGCCAGGGCTTTGTCAAGCCGAGACTTAATCACCTCTAGGGATGGAGACTCCACTACTTCCCTAGATAACCCATTCCAGTGCTTCACCACCCTCCTAGTGAAATAGTGTTTCCTAATATCCAACCTGGTCCTCTCCCACCACAACTTGAGACCATTGCTCCTTGTTCTGCCATCTGTCACTACTGAGAACAGCCTCTCTCCATCTTCTTTGGAACCTCCCTTCAGGGAGTTGAAGGCTGCTATCAAATCCCCCCTCACTCTTTGCTTCTGCAGACTAAACAGACCCAAGTCCCTCAGCCTCTCCTCATAAGTCATATGCTCCAGCCCCCTAATAATTTTGCTTGCCCTCCGCTGGACCATCTCCAATGCGTCCACATCCTTTTTGTAGTGGGGGGCCCACAACTGGACACAATACTCCAGCTGTGCTCTCACCAGAGCTGAATAAAGGTTTGTGGTAGATCTTTGCTCCTGCAGTAGTGAGACCCATAGAGTTTGATTAGCTACTGCAGAAGTCCTGCATGTAGGGGCTTCTCTACTTCCATTGTATCTGGGGAGTGGGGCAGTTGAGATGCGGCTTTTAGGTATACTCAGCCCAGACCATTTAACGTTTATTTGGGAACAAGGGCCAGGACCTTTCATGTGACATGATGTTCTACCAGAAGGCAGCGGAATGAGTGGAGATCAGGGCGGATGAGTGTGCAATAATCTGCGTTCAGAGGATGCTACAGTCTGCACTAGCTGGAGATTTCTCAGGGCTGGTGCTTTCAAACCCAAGTAGATTTCGCTTCCATTACCCAAGTGGGAGGTGGCAAAGGCATGTCTAATCAAGTTACCTTCAGCATGGTGAGAGCACTTGGAGATGGTGGAATGTGATTCCTGCAGACCAGAATTGGTAAGGAGTCCAGAAAGAAGGAGGCACTGTTAGCCTCTCTTGACTATTTGTGGTCAGGTGTTCCAGAACAAAGGGGACCTCTGACATGTTTCCTTCTGTCTCTTCCTCACTGTGGTTTCACTTCAGCCAGACCTTCCTTTTCCATGTGCGGATTTCAGCCAGACACTGGGATAGATTGCTGCCAGTGGTTTCTGTGTAGGTTGCAGGTCTGTTTGGCCAGTAGACTGCAGAATACTTACTGGAGGGCCAAATTCAGAGGTCCATAGTCAGTTTATACTCATTCATTTCTTCAGGCAAAACATATGAAGGCTTCAGGGAATACTTGGCCGAGTGAGAACTGAGGATGAGATTTTTTTAAGTGACTTGGGGAAAATGCAAGGGGCCAGTGTACAGTATCACTACAGATTTCTGCACCTATGTTTTTATTGTACATACACTGCTCCCTGCATGCACGGACTGCCCTTCCTTCCCAGGGGAACTGCACTACCTGTGATGGCAGAGATGATAGTAAGGAGTATGCAAACATTCGCTCGGCCATGAAAGTCCTGATGTTCACTGACACGGAGAACTGGGAGATCTCAAAGCTTCTGGCAGCCATATTGCATATGGGGAATTTGCGATATGAAGGTAAGTGGAAAATAGTTGCATATTTCTTTATTTTAAATGCTGAACTAACTTGGATCCCGAAACACCGTCCAGGCGCCAAAGCCAGTGTGACAATCACAATACCTCGCTCTTCTCTAGTACTTTTCACCTCTTGCTCTCAAAGGGTATGTCTACAATACAAAGTTAGTTTGAACTAACGGACGTTAGTTCGAACTAACTTTCATAGGTGCTACACTAGCGCTCCGTTAGTTCGAATTTAATTCGAACTAACGGAGCGCTTAGTTCGAACTAGGTAATCCTCATTCCACGAGGATTAAGCCTAGTTCAAACTTACTAGTTCGAATTAAGGGCTGTGTAGACCCTTAATTCGAACTAGTGGGAGGCTAGCCCTCCCCAGCTTTCCCTGGTGGCCACTCTGGGCAACACCAGGGAAACTCTATTGCCCCCCTCCTGGCCCCGGAACCCTTAAAGGGGCACGGGCTGGCTACGGTGCCCGTGCCAGGTGAAAGCCTGCCAGCACCCAGCCAGCAGACCCTGCACCTGGCACGGCTCGAGCCAGCCACCCGATGCCCCCCAGCCCTCCCCCTCTTCCCGGGACCAGGCTGGCGGCTCCCGGGAGCTTGCCCGGGACCGCAAGAGGTGGGCACCCGCCTGGACTAGTGCGGACATCGTGGACCTCGTCCACGACCTCCGCACTAGGCACAGGAAAGTGGCCGTCTAGGGCAGGAGAGCTGCCAGCCTGGCCACCCAGGAGCAGGTTGGCATGAAAATCAAGGTGGTCCACTGAGACCCCCGACCCTGAGCCCTGAGCTTACAATGGCCATACTGGGTCAGACCAAAGGTCCATCTAGTCCAGTAGCCTGTCTGCCGACAGTGGCCAACCCTAGAGACCCTGAAGGGGATGGACCGAAGACAGTGACCAAGCCATTTGTCTCCTGCCATCCCTCTCCAGCCTTCCACAAACCTTGGGCAGGGACACCACTCCTACCCCCTGGCTAATAGCACTCCATGGACCCAACCTCCATGACTTGATCTCACTTCCCTTTAAACTCTGTTCTAGTTGTAGCCTTCACAGCCTCCTGCAGCAAGGAGTTCCACAGGTTGACTCTTTGCTTTGTGAAGAACAACTTTCTGTTACTAGTTTGAAGCCTACTACCCATTCCTTTCCTTTGGTGTCCTCTAGTCCTTCTTTATGGGAACTAATGAAGAACTTTTCTGTATGCACCCTCTCCACCCAACTCCTGCTTTTAGAGACCTCTATCCTGTTCCCCCTCCCTCTCCTCTTTTCTAAGCTGAAAAGTCCCAGTCTCTTTAGCCTCTCTTCATATGAGACCTGTTCCCAACCCCGGATCATTTTAGTTGCCCTTCCCTCTCCCAGCCTCTCTCTTCCCCTCTCCCACCTCCTTTTCGCAGGCTCCCCCAGTTTTGTTCAATAAAGACAGATTCCATTTTTGAACACAATTGTCCTTTATTTTGTACATCAAGAAGAGGGGCTAGGGAAGGGTAAGTGGAAGGAGGTGAGGGAGGAATGGGGTATGAGCCCCCAATGGGGAGGACTGGGCTGGCTCTGCGGGTTTTTGGGGTGGAAGCTCTCCTGCAGCCCCCCCAATTGCCCCCTCTCCCCAGATGGCAGCCTGCGGCAAGTGCAGCCGGTCTGATGGCCAAGTGCTGTGATGTGCCCAGTGTGGGTACTCCGGGCAATCCAAGCCAGGACTGCTTTGCAAGCGGGGCACCCCTGAGAACTGTCTGTCTGGGGTGGGGGTCGGGACCCTTTAAGCACAGCCCTCGGCTAGCCTGAGACAGCAGCTCCACGCTCTAAGTCCTCCTCTGATGCCCTGCCGGCACTGCTTCCGGACATCCTTAAGCCTGGTTCAGGGTCCACTTAATGTGGACATGCTAGTTCGAATTAGCAAAACGCTAATTCGAACTAGTTTTTTAGTCTGGATCCGTTAGTTCGAATTAGCTTAGTTCGAATTAACTAATTCGAACTAAGTTAGTTTGAATTAACGTTGTAGTGTAGACCTACCCAAAGTGCTGTGCAAAGGAGGTTAGTCTCATTCTCCCTGTTTTACTGCTAGGGAAACTGAGGCACCAGGCAGGGGAGTGACTTGCCTGAGGTCACCCATCACATCAGAGCCAGGAGGAGAATCCAGGTCTCCTCACTCTCAGTTTAGTGCATTGCCCACAAGCCTGCACTGCTTAAAGACAGTTTCTGCCCAAAGACCTTGCAGTTGGAATTGGATTTGTACCCCAAGTTTCATACACATTGTACATATTGAGCTCCCCAAATTGTGCTTGATGTCAGTGGGAGCAGCAAGTGTGCAGCACCTCTGACAATCAGGCTGTGACTGTATACCTGGGGCACAATCTACCTACCTACCTACCCACCCTAGGAACCCCTGTGGTCATTAATACAATGGTACCTGCTCACTTAGCAATCTTTAATCACGGGTATCAAACTCATTCCATACAGCATGCCTGATCTGAGAGCCTGCCCTTTGGCATGGGCCACATTCAGCAAACGTGATTAAATACTGGGGAGCTGAGAGGGGTTTTGCCCCCAGCAATGACGCTGCTCCTTGCTTTCCCCTCCTGAGCCATAAATTACAAGCTTCTGATCTAATCTGTCCTTTGAGATGGACTGTCGGTGTACGGTGAGTGGCAGCCAGAAGGGCTGAGATGCAGTGCCCAGAGGAGGAGCACTGTGTAACCCGGCTGAAACGGGACTGACCACACTGGCAGCTTCTGCTCATGGCTTCTCTGTGACTTTCCTCATGCAGCACGAATGTACGACAACCTGGATGCCTGTGAAGTTGTTCGCTCTGCGTCGCTGATCACTGCGGCTTCGTTACTGGAGGTCAGTTGTTCATCTGCCACATTATCTTGCTTGTTTCTTCCTGCGATTGCTTATTACTTGTATCATAGTAGCATCCAGAGACCCTAATCTAATCAGGACCTGTTGTGTTGGGTGCTATGTGAACAGAAGTAAAAGCAGTCCCGCCCATGAAGAACATACAGAACTTTGTGATCCAGCTGCTTTACCCTATTCTGGCAACATAAAGTGTGTGTAACTGACTGGAGAACCCTAGGCATAAGGAGGTTCCCCTGGTGACATAGACAAATACCTGCCAAACTGGCTTACACCCTTTGAAGCTCCTATTGCTGGATTCCTGGCCCCTAGAGTGTGATGCCTCTGTTAGAGCAGCCCTAAGGCTGCTCTCATTTACATCCAGCGTTGGGCATGACCCTGGCAAGACTGAGAACACAGGACGGTGTAAAGTTATTCAGTGTATGATTATTTGCAAGATCAAGCTAAGAAATCCCAGGAAAAGTGGTTTTGTTGTTTAGATCCTCTCATCATTTTCTAGTTACAATTGTGCTAATGTGAAGTGGCAGCTCTCAGGTTCAAAAGGCTTTACAAAGCTGAATCCACCCCCTGCAAAAACCTCTTTAGCAGAAATGCGCCCCCGGAAGTGACCGAGGCAGAAAGGTGGAGTGAGTCACTCCAGTGAGTGAGTGGGGGAGTCAGCGTCTGAGCTGAGATGGGCGCCCAGGAGTTCTCTGCTCCTGACCAGGCCAATGGGCCGTGTCTTTCCAAAGGTCTGACTATGTTGTGAATCAATCCACTGTGTGTTTGTTGTTGCACCATGGTCAGGTTGATCCTCAGGATGTGATGAACTGCCTTACTAGCCGCACAATAATCACGAGAGGAGAGACGGTCTCCACCCCGCTCAGCATGGAGCAGGCGCTGGACGTGAGGGATGCTTTTGTTAAGGTAACACCTGCTCTGCGCCCATTCTGGCATTTTCTTTTTAAAACTTACCCCCACCTGTTTTCAAACTGATTTAGTTGCTCTGTCACTTGGAAGTTGTTGATCTCACTCGGAGTGTCGATCGTTGGATGAAATTCTCTGGCCTGTGTGTTAGAATAGACAGATTTGGGCCTGCCTGTGAAGCCCCATATTTTAAGAATTTAGGTATTTTTATCACTTAGCTAGTAAAAGAATCCATCACAGTCTCGCTATATGTAGTCTGAGGCCTTGCTCTTAAGGTCTTTGGCTAAGCAGCAGGGGCAGCCATAAGCTGGGGAGTGTAGGTTCATGTCCTCACACATCCCAAACCAGTCACAGTAACCAACATAAGGCAATTGAAGCTATTACTGTCAGATAAAGGGAACAGCCTTAAAGAAAACTTCTGTTGATAGCTTTCGGTCTGGTGAGGACCCACTTATCAATAGTTGGGGGTGTGAAATCTTCATTTCTTTATGGGGGTGTGAAATCTTCATTTCTTTATCTTCATTTGTTTTGTTGTTATGCTTCCCACTTATCGGTTACTTATCTGAATGTTCTGTCTTTTTTTTATTGTTTCTGCCTGCTGTATAATTAATTTTGCTGGGTGTAAACTAATTAAGGATTGTGGGATAGAATTGGTTAGATGCTCAAGTTATCAGGTATCAAGGTATCAGAGGGCAGTAGTCTATAATAGCAAAAGCAGTTACCTGTCAATTGTAGGACCATTGTTAACTATGCTAATTGAGTTGCTATTCCGACAAGTCCCTTAACCCTTGTGGAATGAGAGTTACAGGGACTCTGGAATAGTGCACCTGGTATATATTTTGAAATAACGGGTGTGTTTAAAGATGCAGAATTTCAGGATACTTTCGGTATCCAGAAATAGCCCCGCTGTCTAGACGTCGCCTAACACTGTAGTGTTCAGGGGGCCAGATTAGATCTTAGGATCCAGTCTGGCCTTAACATCTGTAACTCTGTGTTAGTGCTAGTTTTAAGGTGCACACAGCTGAGATGGGACGAAGCCAGAACTCTTGACTTCATGAGGTTTGAAATCTGGACATGGACTCAAACAGCATCCAAATTTAGTTCTAGGGGTCTGTCTCTGTAAGGGGATGAACCAGTGCTGAACTTTAAGGAACCCACAACCAGATCCATGGCTGGCATAAAACAGTGGCTCCAGCACCGTCAGCCTTTCCCAAAGCTGAACATTATGCATCAGGTTTGTCTGTAGCAGCATGCTAAAGACGGACGGCACAGAAATGCTGTGCTGTGAGTAGGTCTGTGTAAGCTTCATAGTGGCTCACCTGGAGTCAAAGCATTGAAGGCTTGTGCTATGACATGGTGGAAGCTGGCTATCTGCATTGCAGCATCAGGGTGTACGACACAGACAGTGCCCTGTTCCTCTTGGGCAGTGGTTCCCAACCTTTTTGATACCGGGGACCAGCAAACCCATTCACAAACTTTTGGCGGACTGGCAACATTTTATGTGCATATTCATTATGCAAATGATGAATATGCAAATTTGCAGATTAAATATTACCGGTCCACCAAAAGCCCAGCCCCCAGAGTTCCCACTGCCAGCCCTAACCCCTAGAGCTCCCCACCCCTTCACCACCCCCAGCACCAGGCACTGACCCCAGAGTCCTCTGCACCCAACCCCCCCAGTACCAGCCTCCCACCCTCAGAGCCTCTCATCCCAAATGCCTTAGTGCTAGGCCCCCGCTCTTTAGAACCCCTCACCCCCAGTACCAGCCTCCTGTTTACAGAGCCCCACTTCAACCAACCCCCCAGAGCCTCTCCCATCCCCAAAGCCCCTAGTACCAGCCCTACCCCATAGTCCCCCCACTACTAGCTCAACCTCCAGAGTCCCCCAGCACGATCCCTGGAGCCCCCAGTGCCTGCCTTGCCCCCCTCATCTAGCCCTGAACTGCTGCCCATGTGTCAGTGTCTCTGGGGGCCAGGGCAGGAGTACACCACCCAGTGCCTCCCCTCCTGCTGCAGCTGTTGAGAGGTGTCTCCTGCCCCGCTTCTCAGCCAGCCAGTGCCGGGCAGGGGCAGAATCTCCTCCCTGCTGCAGAAGAGTGATTCCCTGCATAGATACAGCAAGTGGGGCATAACAAGTGGGGTTCTGCAGGAGTCTGTTTTGGGACCAGTTCTGTTCAATATCTTCATCAACGATGTAGATGATGGCATAGAGAATACGCTTATTAAGTTTGCAGATGATACCAAGCTGGGAAGAGTTGCAACCACTTTGGAGGATAGGGTCATAATTCAAAATGATCTGGACAAATTGGAGAAATGGTCTGAGGTAAATAGGATGAAGTTTAATAAAGACAAATGCAAAGTGCTCCACTTAGGACGGAACAATCAGTTTCACACACACAGAATGGGAAGCGACTGTCTAGGAAGGAGTACTTCAGAAAGGGATCTAAGGGTCATAGTGGACCACAAGCTAAATATGAGTCAACAGTGTGACGCTGTTGCAAAAAAGGCAAACATGGTTAGTAGTCTGACTGAGATGCATTATCAGAAGTGTTGTGAGCAAGACACGAGAAGTCATTCATCAGCTCTACTCTGCTCTGATTAGGCCTCATTTGGAGTATTGTGTCCAGTTCTGAGCACGATATTTCAAGAAAGATGTGAAGAAATTGGAGACGGTCCAGAGAAGAGCAACAAGAATGATTAAACGTCTAGAGAACATGAGCTATGAGGGAAGACTGAAAGAATTGGGCTTGTTTAGTTTACAAAAGAGAAGACTGAGAAGGGACATGATAGTGGTTTTCAAGTACCTAAAAGAGTGTTACAAGGAGGAAGAAAAATTGTTCTCCTTGGCCTCTGAAGATAGGACAAGAAGCAATGGGCTTAAATTGCAGCAAGGGAGGTTTAGGTTGGACATTAGAAAAGCTTCCTAACTGTCAGGGTGGTTAAACACTGGAATAAATTGTCTAAGGAGGTTGTGGAATCTTCATCTCTGGAGATATTTAAGAGCAGGTTAGATAGACATCCATCAGGGATGGTCTAGATGGTGCTTGGTCCTGCCATGAGGGCTGGGGACTGGATTCGATGCCCTCAAGATCCCTTCCAGTTTTAGTGTCCTATGATTCTGCAACTCTGTGTCTTACTGAAGTAGGGCTTCCTTTATTTACCTAGCAATGTAGCATATATCGACTGACCTGTGTGTGGTAGCTAGATGTCCATGAGGATTGTTTGGAAGCGGAGACAGCCTGTGCTAGATGGATATTTCAACACCTGCTCTCAAATAGTAATTGTACCTTGCAATGTGGGTTAGAGATGGAGCTGTATTGCATAGTTTGCACCCAGCACCAAGCCCACCAAAGTCTGGGTGAATGCAGATCTGGGATTTTTTGCACTGGGCTGTCTTTAAAATGAAATGGCAAAAGCTACATCTTCCTGAGTTACAAGATGGGCAGTTAGAGCTGTGCTGCGTTAAGTACTGAAGTAATCCCTTTGCTGTGGAATGTGTCCTTTGGGGGAAAGTCCAGTTTGTGAGGCTTGCACTGGAGAGGGGATGTCACCCCAAGCTGCTGGTGGCAGGCACATCTCACTGAGCTCCATCTCTCATGATCCAGGGAATCTATGGGCGGCTTTTCGTGTGGATCGTGGAGAAGATCAACGCTGCTATTTACAGGCCTCCCTCCCATGAACTCCAGAGTGTCCGCAGGTCCATTGGTCTTCTCGATATCTTTGGCTTTGAGAACTTCACTGTGAACAGGTATAGAGCCTGAGACAGCATTGTGGGGCTCTGTCTCCAGCTCCCTGCCTGCCCCATGGCTTACAGTTAAGCCACCTCACCAGCTCTGAGGGGCTATGCAGAGGTGGCCTGGTGGGAGATCCCCAAAGGTGATGTGTACACGTAACACGAACAGACCCCGGTTGCCTGTGGGTAGAATCAAATCTGGGCCCTTTGGAGTGTATGAGCCTCTCTCGCATGAGCCAAAAGCCAGCTGGCTCTCAGTTAAGACTGTAGAGCAGACTCTGGTCTCAGAGTCACTGGATAGAACCATACAGAAGGTGTATGGGTTACATACAATGTTAGGGTTTCAGCAGCTAGTGCTCTTCCTTTTGAATTTACCTTGCCTGGATCCGGCCCCCAAGGCTCAGGGCTCCACCCCCTCAGCTGGGGAGCCTGTGATGGTGCTTCAGCCCCCCACCATCTCCCTGTGGGGCTGGTGCACACAAAATCCACTACCTGCCCCCTTTCTCAGGCTCTGGTGTGCAAGGGAATGTGGGGAGTGTCTTTCTCACGACAGTGAGAGGGTTGGGGTTTTTTTGTGCTTCTCACCGTTATGTGTGGCCCCCGATTGATTTTTCTGTGGGTCAGCAGCCCCTGACCCAAAAAAGGTTCCCCAGCCCTGCCCTAGAAAGTAGGAAGCAAAGGGATGAGCAGCCAGGTGGAAATCAGGGGCACACAGAGAAGCTAAACTGCTTTTGTCCATCTTTCCTCCCCAGTTTCGAGCAGCTCTGCATCAACTTTGCAAACGAGAACCTGCAGCAGTTCTTCGTGCGCCACGTCTTCAAGCTGGAGCAGGAGGAGTACAACCTGGAGAACATTAACTGGCAGCACATAGAGTTCACTGACAACCAGGATGCCTTGGACATGATCGCTGTCAAGCCCATGAACATCATATCCCTCATTGACGAGGAGAGTAAGTTCCCCAAGGTAGGTTTTGGGCCAACTGTGCATCCCAGCCACCCTCTGTGTGTGATATAAACACACTTCAACTTTTATTATGCACTAGTATGGTGTCATCTGTGTGTTCGGTATTGCCATTGTGTGATTGGTCACATCAGTCACATGGTATTGTTTCTCTTCTCTGATTGGATGAGTGCAATAATAAAAAGTGGGGAAGACATCCTGTGTATAGCACTATATCATATATCTAGTGAGTGCATTTGTAACTGCTGCCTTCTTGGCTCACACACCAGAGACTAAACCAGAGCTAATAGCACAGTTTCAGGGAGAGAGCCAACCCCATCTAGGTAGGGCTGTAACAGTCCTCTCTGGGGGATCAGTTGCAAGATGGGGACCTGACATTCACGTGCTGTCAGGTTCCACATTTGTTGCATTTACCAGTCTGTCAAATATTCTTTCATCATTCCTCACTATTACTGCTGCAAACAAAATCATATTTGGCTACGTCCAGACTGCCGCTTTTTATCGGAAAAAGGTACCTAAATTGCGCTCTGCAATTTGCTTACCTTTTTCCAATTGTTTTATCAGAAGAGGCTTTTCCGAAATTTGGCTCATCTACACTGGGCCAAATTTTGGAAAAATCTCCTCTTTTGGAAGAGCCCTTCTTCCTCGTGAAATGAGGAAAGACAGGGCTTCCAAAAGAGCATGTCTGCTCTTCCGCAAAAGATGTCGGAAGAACAGACGCGTTCCCTGGACATAGTGGAGTTTTCCCAGGATATATCCGGTATCCTGGAAAAATGCCATAGTCTAGACATAGCCTTTATGGTAACGCGATTATATTTGCAACGGCCGTGTTAGGGGTCGGTATAGTCAGACCATATTTATTTTAAATTACTGGCCTCATTGCAACAAACTCTTACCGCATCACTCTAATGAAAAAGGAATACACTGATTATTTGATAATTATTTTAATGGGGCATATGTTGGACTGTTTCTTTCTTCTGCAGGGTACAGATACCACAATGCTGTACAAGCTGAATTCCCAGCACAAGCTGAACTCCAACTACATCCCACCAAAGAATAACCATGAAACTCAGTTTGGCATTAACCACTTTGCTGGTGTTGTCTACTATGAAACAAAAGGTATCTGGTCTTGCGGGCTGGCGTCTGAGAACTGCTGGGTTAGGGTGGGAGAGAGGGATGGGGTGGAGCCCTTGGCTCTGTAGATGATGGTTGTTTATGACAAGGGAGAGAGAAGCTCTGAGGAGGGAGCATCCTGAAAAGATGTAATGGCTTGTGCTGTCCTTCCAGCCAGGTTCATTTCCTGTTACTTCCTCTCTTTGTATGTGGGTCTGTGTTTACAATGCCAGGCAGAGACAGATATCAGCCCCCTTCAGGGTGGGGAAGAGAAGAACTTTGGCCAGCATCTTCATCCTTGATTGCTGAAAGTTACTCACCTAAAAACCCGCTTCAGCACCTAAAGGAGAGTGTCATTGTCAGAGGGGCTAAGTGCTTGTATTTTCCTTTCACTTCCCTGGAGGCTGTGGGTGATCAGCACCCCTGAAAAGCAGACCACTTTCATTTCCAGGAGGTGCCAAACTATAGAGCAGTTGTTGGTGTCTCATGGCTGCAGCATGGTGCAGATTGTTCTTGTCCTAAATGCCGCAGTGCAAATGAACATTCCTCTTTCCTCCTCTCCTTCCAGGGCAAGGTCTGTATGTGTCTGCCCAGTGCCTGGCACCAGGGTGACCTGATCCCACTTGGGGCCGGTAGGCCCTACTGCAATACAAATACATACAAAGAAGTGGGAGCCTAATTAGAGTGTCGGCCCATCACACCAAACTCTCACGGTGCCAGCAGCATGCCTAGTGTGGCACAACTCACAGGCAAGCCCTGTAAGTGCTTCAGCAGCTAGGGCCATGTAGTTGCTATCTCTGATGGGTCCCAGTAACCCCTCAGACATGGCCAAGGGAAAGGGCATTTTACTGGGGCTGGCGGGAAAGGGGAAGGTTGCAGAGACCCTAGGTATAGCAGCTAAAACAGTCACAGTTCCAGGTCAGCCATGGCAGTAAATGTCGGGGTCACTGGGTCAGGGCTTTGCAGGCCTAATGCCACAGGGTTCCCTCTCCTGACCAGGCTGTATTCCAGCAAACAGAAGCTGGCAGGTTTCCAGACCAGACTGTCGCTCATTGGGGGCCCCGTTGCCCAGGCTCCCTGTCCATAAGTCAGAGCTCAGTGCAGGTCTGAGCAGGATGTCCTGCGCTCACAGCCTGCACCACACAAAGCTTTGTGCCCGGCTCCTGGTGCTTCTCTCCAGCTCCCTGCTGCCATGCCACTCCCACTCCCAAACAGAGCCCAGCTATCCTTCTGTTCATCACCTTGCTCCTTATCAGAACCGGGGAAAGGAAAGCAGAGGGGGCTGGTGGGAGTTCCAGGAGGCTTCAGTTGCTTTCAGGAAAAAAAAACAAAATTTAAAAGTGTTATTTTAAGGAACTGAAATCCTTACAAGTCACCTCTTCTGTCTGGCCACAGCCCAGGTTTGATGGCCAGGAGTGACTGCATTTTTGCTAAAATGTTGCAGAGTCAGCCTATTTGTATAGGGGGCATAAGCAAAACCATAGTGTGTGACTGCCTTTGGGCTAGCTTTCACAGTGGGCTGTGTGATGCAGGGTTTCGTGCTCTGTCCTTTGTCCACGCAACTGATGCTGGGGGAGGGATAGCTCAGTGATTTGAGCATTGGCCTGCTAAACCCAGGGTTGTGAGTTCAGCTCTTGAGAGTGCCATTTAGGGGTTGGGGGCAAATCTGTCAGATGGTACTTGGTCCTGCTGTGAGAGCAGGGGGACTGGACTCACTGACCTCTCAAGGTCCCTTCCAGCTCTATGAGATGGTATATCTCCATCTCCATATACATATATGGTAACATGTCCAAGCCCCATTTGCCTATGAATACCAACAAAAGTGGCTGAGGTGTATGGAAATTCAGTCATTTGCACATGGAAGTAAATACCCTGTGTGTACAAAAGATGTGTTCCTAACACATGTTAACCAACCTGGGTTGAAATAGCAGCAGGGACACAGAAACTGTGCTCTGGACTCAGGTAAGCAGTTTGTGTTAAAGCCTGTAGATGATCCTAGGGTTGAATATGAGCTGCTGACCTGAGTCAAAAGCCAGGTTGTGGTGTCTTAGCTGCTACTTTAACCTAGTTAAATGGATTTGAGTGAAAAACACACTTTTTAAATTTTTAAATTTACTTTTTAAGAGTAGACGTACCCAAAGTTGTGCATGCACAAGAAGTCTCAGTCTCTTTGCCTTAGGATCACACCATGTCTGCCCCTCCTCTTTCTTTTCCCTGATCTGCCCCTTCCCCTCTCTCCCTTCCAATGTCTTTCCACTTAGATCTCTTCCTAACTAAACCCACCCAAAACCTCAGTTATGGCATTAATGTGGTGCCACCATCACATCGTTCACTGTCTCCTCCCCTATGTCTACCTAGCATAATAAGACTACATCCTCAGCTGATCCCTATGCAACACCATAATTGTGATTATTATTAATAAAAATAACAAAGGGAAGAAAAGGGTCATTCATGATCATTGGCACTTCATGATCATTATGGGCCTGTTCCAAAGCTCACTGAAGCCAACAGAAAGACTCTTATTGACCCCAACAGGCTCTGGCCCAACCCTTAAGTCTCTGCAATAAGATCAGGCTGCAAAGTGACCGAACAGCTGGCGGCAGGCCATATTTTAGCACATGTTTCATTCTGCCACCTAACGTACTTGTTGTTCCATTGCTCCCGTAGGGTTTTTAGAAAAAAACAGGGACACGCTTCATGGAGACATCATTCAGCTGGTCCATTCCTCGAAAAACAAATTTATCAAGCAAATCTTCCAAGCGGACGTGGCTATGGTAATACATGCCTGGGAAGATAGTTAATTGTCTGGTTTCGTGAGGTTGGGATTCCTTGGGTGGGGGAGGGAGAATTTACAAGGAAACCAATAGAAGTGATACCATGTGTTCCATATTCCAAACTTATGCAGACACTTTTGTGGTCCCCGCTTACTAGAACCATTCATAAAATATTGTTATCTAGCTCATCATTTAGCCCCGCAGTGGGCAATAACCAGCCCGCAGGCCGCACAGTTAACCAGGGTAAGCTAACTGTGTGCGGCCCATGGCACTTCATTTATCAGTGCCTCCACAGGCACAGTCTCTTGAAGCTCCTATTGACTGCAGATTGCCGTTCCCGACCCACGGGAGCTGTGGGAAGCAGTGTCTCAGTCCACGCCACTTCCCGCAGCTCCTATTGGCTTGGAACAGTGATCCGCAGCCAACGGGAGCTTCCAGCGGCCATGCCTGTGGAGGCGCGGGTGCATATTTTATTTTATTCTGTAAATATGAAAGCTCTATCGATAGGTAAAGCTTCATAGCAGACCAGAGATACAAAAACCAAAACTCTGCTGTGAAAATTAAAGCTTTATGTCACAGAGAGGTCCATAACAGTTACCAGGCAGAGCAGCAAGGAAATAGCCCCATAGCTAGATATTGCACCAAGGAAGCACTGAAGGTAGGGCTGGAGCAGAGGCTGGCAAGAAATGAGTCTCCAAACAATGTAAGCAGAGAGACAAGTCCCCATATCTGCTTTTCTTAAAGGTGAACTATAAAGCTTACAACCCCAGGGAGAGAATACAATGGATTCACTCCCTACAAACCACAGTGCTACTGAGTTGGTTGTTAAGAGAGTGCGGGCAACTTTCTGATGTTGAGGTTTCACACCCAGCCTTACCAGTTATGAGTTTGTGTCACTACGACACAGGCTTTGCTTATGGGATCTACTTTTTTTTTTTTTCGTGAGCAGACTGAGCATCAGTAATCCCCATAGACTTTACTGGGAGCTCATCAGCCCTGCATCCCGACATAAAGGAAAAACTGCTTTTAATGGTTGTTATTGGCTTGTGATATGTAAAATGTACAGCCCTCATCGCTACAAGTCTACCTGTATATTCCCTGTGGGCAAATCCTGCAGTCCAAAACTGCAGAATAGCAGAAGATTTAGGGGTAACATTTTCAAGAGCAACTATGGGCCAGATTTTTAAAGCATAAGATTTAGGTACCAGAGGATGCAGATAGGCACCTCGTGGGATTGTCAACAGTGACTAGGTGCCTAACTCCAGTTATTTCAATGAGTTTTAGGTGCCTGGGCTCTTCTGAAAATCCCACGAATCTTGCATAATTAGGCACCTAAACAGATTAGAGTCCTAACTCCAGTTGATCTGTATGGGGAGTAGGCGTTTAAGAAGTTTAGATACTTTTAAAGATCTCACCGTAAGTCCTGGGTCACTTTTGAAAATGAGACTTGGGCTCCTAAGTCATCTAGGCAGTTCTGAAAGATTTGCCCTTAGCCCTCACAGCTCAGTTCTGCTCCCACTGACTTTAGGGGAGCAAGATCAAGAACATAGCCTGTGATTCCGATAGGTGCTTAGGTAAATGTCTGACTTTCAGTCCAGGAGAAGCCCTGTTGGCCTCGATGAGGCGACTCGTGTACTTAAAGCGGGGGGGGGGAGGGGGGGGAGGGCAAACTTTCTGGCCCAAGGGCCACATCTCAGTATGGAAATGGTACAGTGAGCCACGAATGCTCACGAAATTGGGAATTGCGGTTCGGGAGCCAAATTAAAAGGTCTGATGGGCTGGATGGGCAATAGTTTGCCCACCTCTGAGTTACAGCAACACACATGTTAAGTATCTTGCTGTGTTTTCTTTCCTTATGTTTGTCCTTTCTTTTATTATCTCCCAAGCGTTGCAGTTCACCTTGGAGGTGCTTTCTTGCTTGTTTGGGCAGTGGGGAGGCAGCATGAATTTAAACATTCATAATCTATAGAATCAATAAAGCCAGTCCTAGGGTTTACGCAGCCGTCCAGACGTCTTCAGTGACGCGCTTAGCAGGCCATCGCTCCCCATGTTTCAACCCATGCTCTTCAGCAAATTCTAAACAAAATACTGGCACTCCATTTCCACAGAGTGGAGCTGCATGCACAGGGTTGGCCTTGGCTCCGGTGTAAAAACAGAGAACTTCTGGAGCATCAAGTGACTCTTGAAATAACCCCTTCTTGTATAGTTTCAACTTTCTGCAGTGGTGGTAACCGTCCTCTGATGTGGTCACTGGTGTCTGTCTCTGCTCTCTGGTGTTTTAACAGTCACTGCTTGGGGGCAGAGGGGTTGAGTAAGGGTATGCTGCACTGCAAATTAAGGCACAGTAGCACAGGTTGGCATACCTGCACTGGCTTTAATATGGCTAGTGGGAGCAAAAATAATCTAGACCTGGTGATATGAGGATCAGTGCAAGCTAGCTGCCCAAGGAAAACCCTACCAGTTACCCTGGGTGCTAGTCTGAGTCAGGGAGCTGTTATTGTTACCCATTCTAATGAGATTAAACCTAGCATAGGTATGCCTAGTTGAGCTCCAGTTGCACCTTAATTAAGTTCTGAAAACATCTTTCTCACGTTGGAGTGCAGGAGGAGAAATTGTGTACTAAGCCTACCTGAACTGGCCCTACTTAGCATAGTTTGGCTATGTCTAGTCTGCAGCACTTTTCTGGGATAGTGGAGGTATCCTGGAAAAGCAATGCCACATCCAAGGAACATGTCCACTTTTTCGAAAATTTTTTAGAAAAAGCAGACGCACTCGTTGGCCATCCCTGTAAACCCTGTTCTATGAGAAAGAAGGGATGTGTCGAAAGAGCAGGTTTTTCCAAAATTTGGCACCATGTAGGCATGCCAAATTTTGGAAAAGCCCCTTTTGACAGAAAAACAGAAAGAGCTATGCAAATTGCAGTATATTTTTCTGACTGACCTTTGTAGTCTAGACATAGCCTTTGGGAAGAAGCCTCCAATATCCAAATCTAACTATTGATCTTAAAAATATCATGCAACTAAACAGCGAAGAAATTATTTTTTAAAGGTTAGAACTAATGTTCCCTCTAATCTTTTCTATCCGTGTGCAGATTTTTCCATCCATGTGCAGAATAGATTTTTGTGTTCAGCAAGGTATAGGCCAATGTGCATCACAACGAGAACCAAAAAAACTAACTGTGGGTGCTCTGCTAATCACCTGGGCAGCATTTGAATCTTTCCTAGGCGGCCACACAAGCACACAGTTTACAGGAAACACTGGTTTGAATTGTTTGGGTATTTTCTTCCAATGTACTTAAACTTTTGAAATGCAGCAGAGTTGTGCACGCACAATGAAGATATGCCTGGTTTGGGCTGGGTTTTCCTTCATGTATTGCATTCACCCTAGTGCTTAGCATTGGCGAGGTAATCTATGGCTGTATCTTCCAGGAGAGACTTCTGTGGGAATTGCCATAGAGACTAAGCCACTGGTCAATCAAATCTAGCATCCTATATCGGGCTGTGACCAATTTTTGATGCTTCAGAGGGAGCTAATTAAATTAGGTACCTCACCAATTGTATCTAACCAGTAGTACAAAGCACTTCACAGATGGGAACCATGACGCTGCCTGGAGATATGACATTTGATCAATCTAATCTCTGTGCATAGGGAAATGTGGATGCTGAAAACTCAATGTTGCTATAACACAGTGCCACTTGAGGTTCTAATCCACCAAGAGTTAATGACTGCGAGTGGCTTTATGCCCATGAGTAGTCCAGTTGTGTAAAGTTATTCATGGGGCCTGTCTTTATAAATCTCAGTCCTGCAAGGGTCAGTTGGCTTCAGCTGGAGCGCCTCTCAGGATTGGGGTCTGTACACCAAAGCATTTAGCCTCCCAGGCCTGGTCTACACTAAACAGTTAGGTCGACATCAGTGTTCCTTCTAAGATTTTCCACCCATGAGAAGAGCGAGTTTTGGCTTCTGCACCAATAGTGAGGTCATGTGCGCTGGTTTGGATGTGTGCCACCATGACACCCAGTTTATTAATACACACATGCTCCCGGGCACCAGAGCAGAACCGCCCTTCCCCTGCCATGAAGCATGTCCCATTCCCAGCCGCCGGAACAGACCCCTCCCCACCATGCAGCATGTCCCATTCCCGGCAACCGGAGCAGACCCCCCGCCGCCATGCAGAAGCTCCCATTTCCTGCTGCTGGAGCAGACCCCGCCCCCCCCCCCCCGCCATGTGGCAGCCCCAGCCACTGAAGCAGACCCCACCACCACGTGGCTGCGGCAGGTCCTGTTCCCCTGTTCCAGTGGCTCCCTCACCACACTGTTTCAACCTGCCCCGCTGGCTGGAGCAGTGGCCTGCTGCACGAGTGCTGCTGTGAAGCTCTCCAGAGGAGGCGGGCGGGCGAAGAATTTGTTGTGAAAGGCCGCACAGGTGCACACCTTAGTGGGAACTATGGTCGATGTAAGGACACTTTGTAGCCTTGTCCCTCTGATATAAGTGCCCTACTATATTGACATCATAACTCCACCACTGCGAAAGGCTTATGTCAGTGTAGTTAGAGCAGCACGGTGTCTGTGTAGACACTACATTACTTACATTGGCTGCTGGCTGTCTGGACAAGAAAGCTGGGCTGCTTGAGCCCAGGTGCCCTAGCTTGTCACACAGGAAGCTGAGAAGCCCAGGACGCTGTCCCCCACTTTTGGTGGCGGGATGAAGAGGTGAGAACCTGAGGCGTAGCTGGGCTCCCAACAGAGAGCGGCACAGAGCTGAGAGCACTGGCTCTCAGTCAGGGGCGGATATAGGGCAGGGCGAGCAGGGCGGCCGCCCTAGGCCCCGCGCTTCAAGAAGCCCCGCGCATGCGCCGTGTCAAAGGGGGGCTCCGTGAAATTGTGCTGCCCTGGGCCCCGCAAAATCGTCATCTGCCCCTGCTCTCAGTCCCCCATTCTGCCCCTCTTCTGTCAGAGAAAGAGCTCCTGGTGAAGACATGCCCCACCCACGGATAAAAAGGAGTAGACAAAGGAGTGTGGACATCAGCTGCGGTGGTTGTAAGTTGACGTAACGTAGGTTGACTTAAGTCTGTAGTGTAGACATGCCCTTAGACTTTAACGAGGTGTACCGGTAGTTCGGAATAGGAAGCCTAATCCGAACTACCTAGTTCATGTCGCGTGTAGCCGCGGGCACGGAGTCCAAACTAGCGGACATTTAAAAATGGCGGCGCCCGGCAACATGCAAATGAAGCCCGGGAAATTCAAATCCCGGGCTTCATTTGCAGCTCCGGTTGCGTACATTAACCACCCTAGTTCGAAGTAGGGTGGTAGTGTAGACATACCCTCAGAGCTCGGCCCATCTAGTGTCCCATCACCAGCCATCGGCGATATTAGCAGTCACAGATTGGCTACATGCCAGTATAGTCATCGTACCATCCCTTCTGCAAACTTATCAAGCTCAGCCATGAAGCCAGTTAGATTTCCTCTGACAGAGATAGGTACAGGTTGAACCTCTCTAGTCCAGTATCCTTGGAACCTGACCTGTGCTGAACCAGAGAATTTGCCAAACCACAGGGAAGTCATTGTGGTCTAGCAGTATTACCAGCACTTCCATTGCTTACTGGGCTCTTAGAAAATCTTTAGGGGTAAATTAGAGCTAAATAAACAGCACAGAACACTGTGAGCCAGGATTGGTGGCTGTAAACAAACTTTATGGAACCACAGGAAACTTGGCCACAGCAATGATAAGTGGACATCCAGCTAACTAAAATCATGCCGGACCATGGGTATGTCGACCACCTCATTATGCCTTATGGAATGAGGTTTACCGGGGCGGTCGCAAGGGCTTCCCTTGTCAACTGCAAAGCGTCCAGACTACCGTGCTGTGCCACCAAACAGCTGATCGGCACAGCGCGGCAGCCATTTTGATGTAAATGAAGCGGCGATTATTTAAATCGCCACTTCCTTTCCCTATGTCTAGAAACTTCATCTACAAGGCTCTGTCGATGGAGCCATGTAGTCTAGACATACCCCATGATTGTTGCCAGACCAGAGAGTGTTGAACTAGAGAGATTCAGCCTGTAGTACAGTTGCAGACAGAATGCCAATAGCAAAGAGGGAAGGACATTAAAAGATAGAACTGGTTTGGGGGGATTATCTAAAGTGTAGCAATATTTTGTTTTGGGGGAGAGGAAGATCAAACTTTGATTTACATGGAACTTTTCAGACCAACTGGAGCTAAAGGTGGGGGAGGAAGGGGGAGAATTAAGAAAACTCCATTAGGTTTTTTTGTCATCATTTTGATTTTGTGGCTGCTTTCCAGCCAGCTCTATATTGAACCTTCTGGCCGGAGGAGAGGAGATGTGTGTCTTAGCGGGGTTTGAAAAGGAATGGAGAATAAATGATATGGAGAGAGACAGGGAAGTTGTTTCAAAGTGGCAGGAGCTGCAGGAACATGCTCTTTCACCAACAGTAGTGAGAATGTGGTGAGGAGGCCAGTGCTTAGATAAGTGGAAGGAGAGAGGATGGAAGTAGACAAGGAGCCAAGAATGATCACATTGTTCTGCGAGGTATGAGTGGTGCCAAATCACAAAGACTGACAGAAAACACAGGACTCCCTCTTACTTATTCCTTCTTTTCACTTTTTTCCCTGTTTTCTGTCTCTTTTTTGCCTTTGCTTCTTGTAGTTTCTCTGTGGCTATGCATCCAGTGCTTTTGGCCAGTCACCAGCACCCACTCCAAAGGTAAAATAAAGACACGAGTTCCTCTTTGAATGTTCACTTCTCGCTGATAAATACTGTGCTCTTGCTGGTTGTTTGTGATGGACCTGTGACCACTGTCCCATCTGTGTTCACAGATCTGCTTAGGATTTGTTCAGTAGATGCAGGAATATGAGCCATTGTGTGTGTTTGCTAGATTCAGCCCAGGAAAGCTGAGGTTCTCCAGAGGACCCAGGGATGACGGGAAGCCAGTTTGGATAAGGTCATAACCAGCCCACACTTTTGGTCTTTAAACCAAAAACTCTTTTTGAGGTTTGAATAATTATGGTTAACTTTAATTTGACCTCGATAGACTAGATCTTTGGCTGGCATAAACCAGTGTAGCTTTGTTGACTTCAGTGGAGCTATACTGATTGGTGCCAATCGAGGATATGGGGCCATTTCCATTTCCATGTAGCTCAGCCCTTCTGAGTTTCATTTGGGAGCCCTAGGAGGCTGTTTGACTGTATTTGCAGTTCAGTTGGAAGTACCGCTCTTCTCACAAGCAGGCTGGTTATAAGGATGGCTCAAATTTTGTCTAGAAAACCCTAGAGGATCCGATACAGTAAATACCAAACTATTGTGTGCTTATCCAAACTGTAGCTCTAAACCTTTCCGATGTCCTTCCAAACTAAGCTTTAGTCTTTGCTCTGGTTCTGATGGCTTTCCAAACCCTTCCCTTGCTTCTTGTCTGGCTGGAATGTAGCATATAGTATAAAAGAGAATAACATCGGTGGTGCTAGAAGTGTGGTTGTGTCAGCATTTCCACTACAAGCCTCTGATACCAGGAGGGTTATATTACAGATGGGCCTGACTTGCAAAATTCAGATGCAGATGTGGGTCTGAATTTTAATCTCTGCCAACTCTCCAGAACTCCAGGGTGGCTAAATTTGAAATTCCAGTGTGAATATTTATAAACAGAAGCCCTGATTTTTTTAAAAATCTGATCCAGATTTGAAATCAGATCTTCTCTGCTCTCCAAGTATCAGGGTATTTGGCTGTTGAGTCTCATTTGGGCCCATCTCCAGTTTTAGAACTTTCCTACCCACCCCTAGAAACAATTCCTTCTAGGCTGAAACATGATGGGTTCTAAACGCAGGAGAGAATTAATGTGGGAAGTGTTTTATAAATGCAGCTGCCCAGGGTTAGTTTGAGGAAAACAACAGGACAAACTGGTTTTATCAACTTCCTCTGTTTTTTTGTTCTCTTCAGGTTCAGAATAACTTATCTTCCAAAATTAACGAATTCAAATAGCAACGGTTAAGCACTGAGTTGAACGGCAGAGTAGAGATGTTGGAACATATTTTCAGTCTGTGCTCATATTAATGATCTGTGTAACAGAGACCCTAGGGTGTCAACAGTACTTAGCTCCATTAAGTAGCATTTTGTAGCCTTCAATCTCTAAGCACTTTCAAAGATTGTAAGCTGTTTGGGGCAGTGACCATCTTTTCGTTTGCTATCTGTATGGTACTTAACCTAATGGACTTCTGGTCCTCGCATGGAACCACAAAGGACATACCATAATTTTTGTTATTAATAAAGAAGAGCAAGTATCACTGACCCCACTTTTCAAATGGGGAAATTGAGGTACCAAGAAGCAGTATGGTCTCCTGTGAATAAGGTACTCAACTGTGATGTGAGTCACCTGAATTCTGTTCTGGGCTCTGGCACTGACCTGTGTGTTATCTTGAACAAATCTGCCTGTCTGTGGCTCAGTTTCTTCCACACTCTATTGGCTTGGCCACTTGGATTGTAAGCTCTTAAAGGGCAAGGTTTGTCTCTGACATCACCAGCGCGGAGTGACAGCCTATATGGGATCCCCCTAGTGGCTCAGTGCTGATGTGTGTCTTGCGCTGTGTCTCTGGGTCTGGCAGTGGGCCATTTTCTGGGTGTAGACCACAGGCAGATCTGAGGTGGTGGAAGGAAGTACATCCGAGGCGCGTAGAAGTGCTGTGCTGAATGCATGCCTTCCCATCTCCCTTCTGTCTATATCTTCCATATACCGCATCCGAGTCCCCTTTTTTTTCAGAGTGGAAAAATTATTCACTGAGGGTATGTCTACACTACCACCCTAGTTCAAACTAGGGTGGTTAATGTAGTCAACCGAAGTTGCAAATGAAGCCCGGGATTTAAATATCCCGGTCTTCATTTGCATCTTGCCGGGCACCGCCATTTTTAAATCCCTGGTAGTTCGGACTCCGTACCCGCGGCTACACGCGGCACGGAGTAGGTAGTTCCAATTAGGCTTTCTAATTCGAACTGCCGTTACACCTCGTTCCAAATTCGAACTACCTACTCCGTGCCGCGTGTAGCCACGGGCACGGAGTCCAAACTAGCAGGGATTTAAAAATGGCGGCGCCCGGCGAGATGCAAATGAAGCCCGGGATATTTAAATCCCAGGCTTCATTTGCAACTTCGGTTGACTACATTAACCACCCTAGTTCGAACTAGGGTGGTAGTATAGACATACCCTTAGACCGGCCTAGTTTGAGAGCAAAATCAATTTTTTGTCTTGGCTGCCCATTAGGGAGGCCTGCTGGCCTTCGCGTGAGGTACAATATTGTCCAGAAGCCCCAGTTCTGGGTGCTGTACAAACACAAGTAAAAAGATAGTCCCTGTCCCAGGGACTTTTACAGATGAAACCAGCTAAAGCTAGGAAGCCTATTACTAGAAGTGAAGCTATGTGAATGCAGGTCTTTCCCAGGGTATACCCTCTGACCCATGGAATTTTGCAGCTTTGGGAACTAAGGAATTTCTTTCTCCCAGATGAAACTGACACCATCACTGACTGCCTCAGCCAGTCCTTCTTGGAAGCTCCTCTTCTACTTTTTATGACCCCTTGGCTGGAATAAAAGCAAAGGGCCTGCTTTTCCTCTCACTCACACTGGTGTAAATCAGGAATAACACCACTGAATTCAGTGGAGTTACACCAGCACAACAGGCGACTCTGGTCCAAACCCTTGCTTGAGCTTTGGTTGTGCAATTTAATTTCTGGCCTGGATCCCTGGCCCTAGTGTATGTAGCGCTGCATTTTTCAGAGTGGTCTGTGTACAGAGATGAGACACAAAGTGGTGTGTGTGCTAACGGGGACCCTGCAGCCGCTGGGTTCTCTCGTCTGATTGGACGAGGCATGGGCTACGTAAGCCCTGCCTGTATATAGAGGCTGGAGCATTTGGAACCTAAGTTGCTTTCTATTAGAATCTTCTCCCTAGCACTGCACTGGAAAGCACTGAAGCCTGGACCGTGTTCCTCTGCGGGGGGGGGGTGAGTTAGGGAGAGGCGGATGCTGAGGAGAAGCTGGGAAGTAATCTAGAGAGGGAAGATACCCCTCACCTCCCTGCAGCGATCCCCATATTCGCTGTTTTAGGAGGCTTTGGGGGGCTTCTGATGGACTCCTCCACCCCAGCATGGCTGAACAAGGATCAGACCCAGATCATTCTGTTAGAAAAGAGCATATTTACCTCCAGAATGGGAATTTGCTAAGCCTGGCTCCTGCTTCTGTATCTTATTCTAGTCCCTCCTGCAGCCAGTCCTTCATGCTACACGGCAGGTGGCCACTTACCCTGACTTAGCAAAGCCGCATGGCGCCTCTGATCTAAAGCAACTCCGTCCCATCACCCGCCTGCTATCTGAGCAGTGTTATCGCTGACACAACCTGTCCTCATCCAATCAGACTCTGCTAACAGGTATTTTATCACCAGCTCCGCCGTGCTCACAGGGGTCCGGGTCTGTGTCTGGTGGCATAAATTACATATGTTAGCAATGTAGCCCTGTGTGAAGGTTTGCTGGGATAACCAGTGGCTGCTGCAATAAACTCTCCTGATCTGGCATTGCTGGGTTTTTCTGGTGTGTGCATGAGCTGGCTTTGAACTGTTCACTTTTCCTTTTGTGTTTTCTTGTTTGGGCTTCATTATGCAATAACCTATGGCCAGAACTATGCAAAACCCCTGAGAGTTTTCGGGCACGGTAAAAGTCTTCCATGTTGCTGTCCTCTAGCAAAGTGCTGCTTGTATATTTAGCACAGCGCCCAGAAGCAACTGTGAAAAATGCTTACAATTTGGCAAACATTGCCAGTGATAATGGGACCACATGGTATCTGTAGCCCCTTCTCATCAGCCAGCAAAGAGCACAAGGCCTTTGGAAAACACATGGCAAACTCCTTACTTTGTGGACCTCTCACCTACTCTTCTGTCATCCTCCCAGGATTCTCATTATTTAGTGGGATGCCCACGTCCCATGGCATTATAGTCTGCTAGCTCATCTGGGTTGATGGGAATTACCTACATCCTCTGTGTTGGCAATGCTGCTGGACAATATTGACCTCCCGTGGTTCAGCAAATTCTCTGGTTCAGCACCGATCAGGACCCAAGGGTGCTGGACTAGAGAGGTTCAACCTATTCTCACAGACTTTATAAACTGATAGATTTTAAGGCTAGGACTGGGAGGAACCATTAGATCTAATCTGGCCTTTTGTAAAACATCTCAACTGCGCAACAAGACAAGGCAGAGCCTTGTTTGACACCTCAAGCAGGTCCATGAGAAATAAAAAATAGGCCTTTTTCTTTTCTATGAACCTCCCAGGTACCTGTGCCCTAAAAGAATTCAGGTACATACAGAGTCCTCCCTGGGACTACAGGAAATCATTTTGTAAGGCATCTTTGGCTGACTGTATGGTCTCATGCCACATCCACTGTCTGGAGCAGGGAGATGGAAATACACACAATTGGGACAGATCCTCCACTGACGTAAACAGAGCTGTGCTCACTTCCACCAGCTAAGGAGATGGCCCAACTCATAGCAAAATATGAATCCAAAAGCCTCATGGGCAAAAAACCTTCTTATAATTTTCAGAAACAAATGATATTTCAGCTCTCCCCTCTGTTTCCCCAGCCACTAAGTCTGATCTCCATCCCTGCAGCACGTTTGACACATTTCCCACCCCCACACATTCCCGCTCCAGCTGGAAAGGAGGTTCCGGGTGACTTGGCTAGAGGGGAAAAACTCTGTTATCTTTTCATTTCCTGAGACAGATTTGTTGTGGTTCCACTCTCTTGCAGGGAGCAGAAACAAGGAAGCGCTCACCGACGCTGAGCAGCCAGTTCAAGCGCTCTCTCGAGCTGTTGATGAGGACTCTCAGCGGGTGCCAGCCCTTCTTCGTCCGCTGCATCAAACCCAATGAATATAAGAAGCCCATGGTAAGCGCGGGTTCTTCCTCTCTGCGTGGTGTGTTTTGAGTGTCCTTACAGAGGCAGTGTTTACACGTGGACATGATATGGGTAAAGCCCTGGACCTGTTGAAGCTAATGGCAAATCTCCCATCGAGATCCGCCTATCTAAAAACCTTACCTTCGCTCCTGACACATGCCTGCATTGATGTCAATTAGAACTAGTCCCACTGAAGAAGGATTTGCAGGTTTGGGTCCTTTCTTCTACAGACCATCCCCCAAAAGTTTGACAGAATTAGGGCCTGAGCTGAACACCTCTTCCTTGAATGTGTAATCCTTAGAGATCAATGATGGAGCCTCTCCCCTATATGATCTCCATAGAAAATGATAGACATCTTAGAGAATGTTTGAATGAAGCTGTAGAATTCGGAAGCTGGGTTACAATTCTCTATTCAATTCGATGTGATGGCTTAAGAATTCTGCAGAAATCATCTTCTGTAGGTTTTTAGGTTGATTGCTTTAGAACCCTCATAGTTTCTCTCCTGTTGGAGCAAAATGTAAGAAGGTTCTGTAGAAATTAAATAGGATTCTAAAGCTCAACCAAAAAAACCTGCAGAAAGAGATCATTGCTACAGACATTTTTCATATGAGTCAGGCTTGCAGGAGTGTGGTCATAAAAATACAGTTAAAGGAACAGATGGCAGAGATATTGAGAGGCACAGGTGAGAGGTCAGCCGTGTTTTCAGTTGTGATTTCCATGGAGGTGATGAGTTGGAGAGGCCTGTTCTAGCTTTAATGTTTTTAATCTAATGAACATATCACAACCCATTCATCCATCTCCTTCGGCAGGTAGTTAGAATGTGTATTTTCACAGAGCTGATTGCCCTAGCAGCTGCAAGTCAAAGGAAATAATCTCTCAGCTAATATGTGGTAATATGATGATCTGTTTGTAATGATTAGTTAACATTGATTAATATTTTGGGGATAAATTGCAGTTACTACATAATAGGGATGAGAACACCCATATATCCCCCAATACAGCAAACTTGTTAGAATGATCCTGCATTCTTTGCACACCTATAGCGCCCACTGAAGTCCTTAGCGGTGTGCAAGGACTGTGAAGCATTGAGCTTCTCCTGTTATGTGCTGAGCATGCATAATTCCAGCTCCTTGCAGAATTGGACCCTAATGTTACTAAAAAAAATCTCTATTTATTGATAATCATTACTTACAGTGATGGTACATGAGAAGTTCTATTACTTAGTCTTAATTTAATAACTGTGTGTTATGAGTTGTGTGTGATTGCTATCTTTATTAATTATATATACAGTGGGCAAAATTATGCTTTCTGTTTTCTGTCCAGGTGTAGTAGCTATGGACAGGCTTTAACTGTGAAGTTACAAGGGCAAAATGGCACAGAAATTCTAAAATTATAAACTTCAGTTTGCTAAATGTATCTACATAATTGCAGTGAACATATATGTGTGAATCCATTACTTGTCAAAACTAATAGGCAAATATTTTGATGTTTCTGAGCAGTTTGTTCTGTCCTGCTTTTGTTAATGTGTGTGAGAGATGCACTTAGTTGCATGTTAACTTCAAAACATATTAGTGTTAATTTACCAGCAGAGAGGGACCCAAATCAAAACCAGATCTCCCTAGAATTTGGGAGACTGTTGAAAATCAGAAGCTGGGTCCAGATGCAAGTTTATCAAATTGTTCCAGAACCACAGATTTGTACTCCTCTGGACTTTAGAATGATCTGGCTTGGAATTTTGCACTGATTTAACAGGTCTGTAATATCCAGTTCTTGCAGCCCACAAATCAGAAGTCCCAATTCACACCAGTAGCCAGAGTGGTGTCTGAAATTATTCACAAGAGTGAGAGTTACAAGATCAGTCCAAAATTTACCCATAAAGTGGACAGTTAATGCTAAGCTCTGTGCTGCAGCTTTCTAAGATGTATAATGTGATTTCATACTAAAATGGGAATGTTTATTTTTGGAATGTGTTTAAAAATACAAAACCAAAAAACCGATAATGGAACCTAAGGCTGTGCAGGAAGGTTGTGAAAGAAAAACATTTTCTGTGAGTTAATTTTCTGTCCCAGGATATAAAGGAAAGTGTGCTTATAATGATAGGAAATGGGATAGCAGGAAGTGAAAGGACAGTGGAAAGTCCTGGTCATTTGTTATTTTACACATTATTTGTTACATGATTTTAAAACTTCTGTCCATAAACTTTCGCAATGTGTTGCTTCCTCGTGAAACTTACTTTTGGAAATGATTTTATTTTCACCCAGGTGTGTGTCAGTGAATTCTCTTGCTCCTGCACTGTTGTTTCTGAATAGCTGTGTATTCTTGCAATTAGTTTGAAAGGAACAAATGTAATTATTGAACAGATTATGGGAGGAAAGAAAAGAATATCTGTAAATTGGCAGCAGTCTGTGAAACAATTAGGAGCCCACTTAATGCCCTGATTCAGGAAGGTATGTAAGCACATGCAGAACTTTCAAAGTGTGAGTAGCCCCATCAGTTTCAAGGCCACCGTCTGTGAGTTACATACACACACATAAGTATCTTTCTGAATCGGGGTATAACAGGGTGGCCTCCCCCTTTAAGAGCATGGGGCCAGCCAGCCTTATTAATTTAGCAGCGCCAGCTGGGCAGGGATCAGGTGACACCTGTAAAGGGCTGAGTGAACTGGGGAGATGGGGTGGGAGTTGCAGGAGTGGGTTAGGGTTAGGGTTAGGTCTGGAGCAGAGAAAGGGCAACGGAGTAAGAGGCCTCCAGGCCCCTGCAGCTTGTATTGGGCAGGGTAATAGGTCCCTTCCCCCAGGGCACTGTTTATTAATTCAAATAAACTCACAGACCAAGTGCCTCGGGTGTAGAGTTAGTCCTTTGTGGGCTGGGGAGACAGGCTGGATTCTAAGACTACTGGAGTCGGTGACAGTTTTCCTATTGGCTCCACAGGGCTCTGAGTCAGGTATAAGGGCCAGATTCTGCCACCCTTTCTTTACAGCAAGTGGCCCTGACTCTGCAAACAGCTGATGGGGGCAGAATCTGGCCCTTCGTGAAGTGGAATTGTTATTAAGGATGCTGCTTGCAGGTTTGAGACCTGGGGCGCTCTGTAATGTGTAACTCCTGCTTTGTTAATGAGGCAAACCCTAAGCACAGTGGGCATGCTGAATGACAGCGCCAGATTGCAACAAGAGAACTGCATCAGGGCTACTACTGCGGCCTCAAGGCTCTGACCCATCTGTTCGTTAAGGAGGAATGGCCAGACCCCCCTCTGCACCTCTCCTGTCCCACCTCGAGCAGTTCGAGCTTACGGTGGCGAGGTGGGTGACAGGCTGAGACCAAGCCTGCGTGTCTTACTGTCACGTCAGCTGTACCTCTGGTCCCTGAGTTGGCTTTCACCTGCCTGTTCCATCTTACACTTAAACTGTAAGGGTACGTCTACACTACAGCGCTAGTTCGAACTAACTTAGTTCGAATTAGTTAATTCGAACTAAGCTAGTTCGAACTAACGCATCTAGAACTAAAAACTAGTTCGAACTAGCGTTTTGCTAGTTCGAACTAGTAAGTCCACATTGAGTGGACTCTGAACAGGGCTTAAGGATGGCCGGAAGCAGTGCCGGCAGGGCATCAGAGGAGGACTTAGAGCGTGGAGATGCTGTCTCAGGCTAGCCGAGGGCTGTGCTTAAAGGGTCCCGACCCCCACCCCGGACACACAGTTCTAAGGGGTGCCCCTCTTGCAAAGAAGTTCTGGCTTGGAGTGCCCTGAGTGCCCACACTGGGCACATCACACCACTCGGCCATCAGCCCGGCTGCACTTGCCGCAGGCTGCCATCTGGGGAGAGGGGGCAATTGGGGGGCTGCAGGAGAGCTTCCACCCCCAGAAGCCCGCAGAGCCAGCCCAGTCCTCCCCATCGGGGGCACGTACCCCATTCCTCCCTCACCTCCTTCCACTTACCCTTCCCTAGACCCCCTTCTTATTGATGTACAAAATAAAGATAACGTTTCTTCCAACATTGACTCTGTCTTTATTGAACAAAACTGGGGGAGACTGGGAAAAGGAGGTGGGAGAGGGGAAGAGAAAGGCTGGGAGAGGGGAGGGCAACTAACATGATCAGGGGTTGGGAACAGGTCCCAGATGAAGAAAGGCTACAGAGACTGGGACTGTTCAGCTTAGAAAAGAGGAGACGGAGGGGGGACAGGATAGAGGTCTCTAAAAGCAGGGGTTGGGTGGAGAGGGTGCATTCAGAAAAGTTCTTCCTGAGTTCCCATCAAGAAGGACTAGAGGACACCAAAGGAAAGGACTGGGTAGCAGGCTTGAAACTAGTAAGAGAAAGTTGTTGTTGTTGCCAAAGCAAATAGTTAACCTGTGGAACTCCTTGCTGCAGGAGGCTGTGAAGGCTACAACTAGAACAGAGTTGAAAGGGAAGTGAGATAAAGTGATGGAGGTTGGGTCCATGGAGTCCTATTAGCCAGAGGGTAGGAGTGGAGTCCCTGCCCAAAGTTTGTGGAAGACTGGAGAGGGATGGCACGAGACAAATGGCTTGGTCACTGTCTTCGGTCCATCCCCTCCAGGGTCCCTAGGGTTGGCCGCTGTTGGCAGACAGGCTACTGGGCTAGATGGACCTTTGGTCTGACCCAGGACGGCCATTGTAAGCTCAGGGCTCAGTGTCGGGGGTCTCAGTGGACCCCCTTGATTTTCATGCACACCTGGTCCTGGGTGGCCAGGCTGGCAGCTCTCCTGCCCTAGACGGCCACTTTCCTGTGCCTAGTGCGGAGATCGTGGACAAGGTCCACGATGTCCGCACTAGCCCAGGAAGGTGCCCGCCTCTTGCGGTCCAGGGGAAGCTCCCGGGAGCCGCCAGCCTGGTCCCGGGAAGAGGGGGTGGGCTGGGGGGCATCGGGTGGGTGGCTCTGTGCCGTGCCAGGTGCAGGGTCTGCTAGCTGGGTGCTGGCAGGCTTGCACCTGGCACGGGCACCGTAGCCAGCCCGTGCCCCTTTAAGGGGTCCGGGGCCGGGAGGGGGGCATAGAGTTTCCCTGGTGTTGGCCAGAGTGGCCACCAGGGAAAGCTGGGGAGGGCTAGCCTCCCACTAGTTCGAACTAAAGGGCTACACAGCCCTTAGTTCGAACTAGCTAGTTCGAACTAGGCTTAGTCCTCGTAAAATGAGGTTTACCTAGTTTGAACTAAGCGCTCCGCTAGTTCGATTCAAATTCGAACTAGCGGAGCGCTAGTGTAGCACCTATTAAAGTTAGTTCGAACTAACGTCCGTTAGTTCGAACTAACTTTGTAGTGTAGACATACCCTAAGTTCTTTGGGGCCAGGAAATGTGTCCAGCACCTGACACAATGGGGCCCTGCTCTGCCCGAGGTTTCTGCGTGCCATTGGAATTCTTCAGTGATATTAATAACCAACCCCAACATGATCCCTCGAAGAGCACAGCTCTGAGGTGCTCAGGGCGTAGAAACCTCCTGTGCAGAGAGCCAATGTCGTGTCCCCCTCCTCCCCAGGAGGCCTGAACTGGTCAGTGAATCAGACTCCTCCACCCCCGCTCCCTTTCTCAGCTCATGATTAAGGGCTGTTGTGCCTCTTTACATTGGAAACTCCTCAGGGCAGGTATTTCCTTCTCCTCCCTGAGTGGAAGGATAACTCAGTGGTTTGGTAGAGGGGCAATGAAAGGGGAGGAGCAGGGCTCCCCTCTTGGCCATAGATGTGACTTCTGATTCATGGTCCTGACTTCTTCAGTGGGAGGAGGGAAGAGGTCTCAGCTGGTCTCTCTTGTGCCAGGCCAGGCCTAGGAGATGGGGAGGAAGCAGCAATTGAAGCTTCCGGCAACCAGCACGACTTGGAACAGGGATGACATTTCCTCCTGAGCTTTCTCCAGACCCAGGTCCCTGCTTCTCAGCACCGTTGGCCACCCTGTCCTCCTGTTGCCTCCTCTACCTCTTGCCTGCCTGCTCTGGAAGGAGAGATGGAGGCTCAGCAAGGAGACAGAATCGTGGAGTTTGTAGGGACCACCAAGGTCATCCAGTGTAATCCCCTGCCAAGAGGCAGAATTTTTTGGGTCTAAAATCCATCCCAGACAGACAACCATCCAACTTCCTTTTGTAAGCCTACGGGGAAGGAGTTTTCTTGACCTTCCACAACACTAGAATGTACGTTTGCCATGCAGCGCTGTGATGGGGGGAACCACATGCACACGTGCACCTTTTGGAATGCAACAGCAAGATCACACTGACGAGGAAATTGGGGATGTAGTGTATGTGCAACTCACACCCCAATGCCTGCATTTTGTACTTGCATATTCTGTATAGCATACATACAATATAGATTTTTAGACCCACGCACCTTTATAGAGACCTCTGCTACTTGCCAGGTAACCTGGTTCCCTTCTCAGGAGCATTCTGGGGTCAGCACTAGGTTGGGACTCGGAAGTCAAGTTCAATTCTCCATTCTTCCCCAAATTGCTTGTGATCTTGGGCCAGTCCCTTTCCTTCTCAGTGCTCTCTTCCTGTGAAGTGATGCTTTTCTACCTTCCATGGGGGTTATATGGCTAAATGCGTGGGACATATCTTAGGTTATGTCTAGTCTGCAAGTTTCTTTCAGAAGCTTTTCCAGAAGAGATCTTCTTGAAAAGCTTATTTCGAAAGAGAGCATCACACAGCAAAAGTGCAACAAAAAAGCGATGTGCTTTTTCGAAAGATGGTGTCCATATTGATTGGATAATATCTTGCATTTAAGTTGTGGTTACTGTGGACGGAGTGGCCACCAAGGCACCTGTGTTATTTCCTGGAGGCCTCTTCTTTCGAAAGAACTCCCTCTTCTGCATCCACACATGCCTTTTCCCAAAAAAGCTTTTTTGGAAGAAGACTTCTTCTTCATAGAATGAGGTTTACCTCTGTCGGAAAAACCCCTCTGTTCTTTCAACTTTCTGACGAAAGAACTCAATGGCAGTGTGGACGCAAGTATTGTTTTTCCGGCAAAACGCTGCAGTGTAGACGCACCCTAAGGATATGTATACACAGCAGCATTATTTCAAAATAACTTAGTCCGCGTCTACACAGCACGCAGTTACTTCGAAATAATGTCAAAATCCTGTCAAGCTGGAGGACTTCTCACTCTGTACGAGGAGTAAGGGAAGAGGGAGGGAAAGTGCTCTAGTTCGAAATAAGTGTAGTGTAGACACTCCCAATTTCGAAATAAGCTTTTTTGAAATAAGCTACACAATTGACGTGGCTCAATTGACGTGGCGTAGCTTATTTCGAGGTAAGCCCTGCTGTGTAGATGCACCCTCAGATATGGTGTGTGATGGGGGCCATTCTGTTCGCATCCACTGCGCTCTGGCTTACTGTGGTTGATTCTTGATCCGTTTCAGCACGTCGGAGTTAAACAGAGGGATGGATCAGGCCCTTCTGTGATGTGATCCTTAACGTTTTCATAGAGATGTTGTATTTGGATTGTCGTGCCCTCCACTCTCCCAATCCGGCTGGCCTCAGCTGGGCAGTACAGCTCACACCAGTCCTCAGGCTGGTGAGATTTGAAACCAGAATGAAAAGAGCCCCTGATGTTTCCGTCTGATTTCTCCCCCCCCCCCCCCCCCCCCAGTTGTTTGATCGGGAGCTGTGTGTTCGCCAGCTGAGGTACTCAGGGATGATGGAGACCATCCGGATCCGCAGGGCTGGCTACCCCATCCGCTACAGCTTTGTGGAGTTTGTGGACAGGTATCGTGTCCTCATGCCTGGGGTGAAGCCGGCATACAAGCAGGTACAGGTTTAAGCAGCAGCTTGGATTTTTATAAAAAAAACTTACTGTTAATGCCCCAGAGAAAATCAAGAGTAAGGAAGGCTTGGTGGATAGAGCACTAGCCAGCGACCTGGGTTCAGTTCCCTGCTCTGCCATAGACTTCTTGTGCGACCTTGGACAAATTGCATAGGGACAGATTTTCAAAGGTATATAAGTGCTTAATTCCTGTTGATTTTAATGGAAGTTAGACATCTAAGTACCTTTAAAATCTGGCCCTTAGTCTCTGGGCCTCAGACATCCAACTGTAAAATGGGGATAGCATTTCCTTGCCTTACCTGGGGGCTGTGGGGATACTACATTAGAGACTCAATAGGCCATGAGCAATTGGTGAAGGTAGGGCTGGGCATGGTCCCAGCTCCAGTCCCACCCCTTTGGCTGAAGCCCCACTTCCCACAGGAGCCAAGCCACCACCCCCACCATAGAGAGGTGGGGTAGCGCGCCACATGCATGCCCCTCACCACCACAGGGATGGCAGGCGCATGCCCCAGCCTCCCTGGCCCCGGAGCATGGGGAGGGAGGAGGACACAGAACTCCAGCCTCTGTGGCCCCAGAGCACAGAGAGGGCGGGTGGCATATGGCTCCAGCCTCCCCGGCTCTGGAGCACAGGGAGGGCCCACGTCCCCAGCCTCCTCAGCCCCAGAGCTTGAGAAGAGAGGAGGAGGACGTGACTCCAGTCTCCCTGTCTCTGGGGCACAGGGAGGGCCCACGTCTCCAGCCTCCCTGGCCCCAGAGCATGGGGAGGGCGGGCGTTGGGGGCAGCAACACTCTGCCCCCAGAAAGCCTACAGTGGAGTGTGGGCAGGGCCAGGCTGGTGGTTTGGGAAGGCAGAGCCTTCCCCCACCGGGCATACCGGTCACCCATGCAGTAGGCGCTACTGTCAAAGGTATAATGCCTCTGACCTCGCCACTGAGGTGGCATCCCTCCTCCTTCTCCCACCGCCACCGGGCCTCTGCAAGCCACGGTGCAGCCCACTGTGTTGCTCCACCACCACACAACTACTGTACAGACACTAGGCAGCCGTGGCAGCCACTGTCGTGGGACTGGGACTGGAATGAATCAGTGCTTTCATTCGGTGCTCCTAGGGAAGCCTGCAGTAGCCTCATGAATGTCCCTACATTACACCAGTGTAAAACAAGTGGAAGGGAGATCAAACTCCGCCCCATGTTTGTAGCTGGTTGGGGCAACTGCCATTCGTGTGAGGCGTATGGCTGCTAATCCCGTGGCCCCGTTTTTCCTAGGGCGACCTGCGTGGAACGTGCCAGCGAATTGCTGAAGCAGTGCTGGGGAAAGATGACGACTGGCAGATTGGCAAGACGAAGATTTTCCTGAAGGTGGGAGGCTCGCCTGCTGTCCTTGCATTGAGGGGCCATTGGCTCTGAAAGACGTTAACACCCACCCCAGCAGCAGGTGCTGGATGCGGATTAGGTAGAGCTCGGAGTTAGAGGATGGGTGAAAACCTGACAGTGCTGGTTCAGAGCCAGGCTGGGATGTACGTCCCTCCCCCTCAGCACTGGTCACGTCCTGGGCAGCGCAGGCAGCCCGGCTACTTCCCCAGAGGAGAGACAATGACTCTACTGCTCAATGCCAAGTGCCCCCTTCCAGGCCCCTGCAGAGGTACGGTGAGGAGAAGCTCCCTGGTTGCCTGACACTCATGGGGACAGCAAGAGAGTTGAACTGTTGAGTTGCTCCTTTCTCTCCACTCCCTGCCTGCATGGCAGGGCTGGCTGACAGCTCCATAAGCCAGGAGAAGGGCCCTCTGTCCCGAAGATCCCACTCTCTACACTCGCCATAGCGGATGGTGGGGCAGCATTAACCTCTGTGATTCCTTCCCCTACCCAACCCTCCCCCGCCATTTTCCAGGGCTCTTTCTGGGGCCCCTAGCGTCAGGCCCTATCTGACAGATGGCTTCCTTGGTCCCCAAGGCTACCAGAACCCCTGTGTGGAGTAGAGAGAGAGGGATCAGGCTCAGCAGAGAGCCAGTGGGAGTGACAGAAAGGTCTCCACAGGACCCTGCCATGGAGAACGATCAGCATCTCTGTGCCCCTCGGGGTCCGCTAGGCCAAGGCAGTGCTGCCGAATGGATCCAGGGCCCCATGGGGCACAATGAGACAACGGCAGCATCACAAAGAGCTGTCTCGTTCTGGCGCCCTGCTCACGTGCATTTGTTTTTATGGTCCCATCTCTAAATCCCTCCAGGAAAACAAGGGAGAGCTGTCAGGGAGCAAGCCAGGAGGTGAATGGGCTTTCTCAGATGCAATCCTGTTCACTTATTTTTAAACATTTCCCCGTTTATTTCTTAGAAACTGCTCCTGGCATCCCATTAGCTTTTCTTTCCAGAGGACGTTATCAGTACCCTGCAGCTGTCAAGGCAGGAAATAGGGAAACAGGTTCTGAAGGGCAGAGCAAGGTCGGATAAAACAGGAAACATGCAACATTGTATGCATGCACCCAGCTCCTGCAGCTACCAAGAAAGAATTCCACTAAAGCAAGGGAACCTGGAGAGAAGGGGTCCTGTTTTGTCCTCAGCTTTCTTGACTGTGTTCAGGTTTTGCAGTTGCTGTGTTTTACTGAAGGAGGGAGTAAGGTCTAGTAGTCACATCAGTGGACCAAGATTTAGGATGTCTGGAGTTTGCTCCCAGCTTTTCCAGTGTCTTGCCTCTCGTGTACTCACTAGTACCTGTGCAAAGTGGGTGGGAAACGTTACTGAATCGTGTGCACGGCCACAAACTCTCTCGACTAGCCCTTCACCGGGTAGTGTAGTGAGCCAAACCCCAGCGAGCCACAAAATTACTAAGCCCTGCAGTGTATGCTCCCTTTGGAATGAAGAAGTGATGTTCAACAGTGACCCCCTTCTGGCACATTTAAGAATGGCACGGATGAGCTGGAAAGATCTGAGTCCAGTTCTCCCTGATCGGAAGGACAGTGGCTGTGCCGTAGAGCCCAAACGTCATGAGTTGTAAACTGGGACATTCTTAGATTTAACTGGGATAGCAAGGACCTCTCTGGGGAAGAGCCATATACCAAACCTTCGTTCCTGACACGGATCCCAGGGTAACTCTTGTGGTGGTTCATTCCCCAGGATCACCATGATATGCTGCTGGAGATTGAGAGGGACAAGGCCATCACAGACAAGGTCATCCTCATCCAGAAGGTGGTTCGTGGGTTTAAAGACAGGTATATCTGCCTGGAAATGCCTGGTGAATACTGGGGAGGGGCCTGTTAGTGCGACTGTCTAGCACACCATGTTCCGGTTCATGGCGCTCTGCTAAAACAATGTCCTCTTTGCCTCAGGTGACATTCACTCATTCTGTCCATTCACAGTGTCTGTGTCCTATTGTTTTAGCTTGCAGTGAGCAAGATAAAGCCCTCATTGGTTGACATTTTTCTGGAGCTTCTCAGAGCATGAAGGAAATGATTAGGACAAGAAGCAATGGGCTTAATTGCAGCAAGGGAGGTTTAGGTTGGACTTCCTAACTGTCAGGGTGGTTAAACACTGGAATAAATGGCCTAGGGAGGTTGTGGAATCTCCATCTCTGGAGATATTTAAGAGCAGGTTGGATAGACACCACTCAGGGATGATCTAGATGTGCTTGGTCCTGCATGAGGGCAGGGGAGTGGACTTGATGACCTCTCGAGGTCCCTTCCAGTTCTAGTGTTCGAGGATTCTATGTATTTTCAAGTTGCCAATGTATAGAACAATGGCAGTCTTGAGTTCAGTCCACAATAAGTTCTATACTCGGCAGAGGCACTCTTCAGTGGCCAGTGTTAGTTATACTAGTAGACTATTCCGAATGACCTTCTGCACCAGATCTTGCCCCCATTGAAGTCAATGGCAAAATTCCAGTGCAGCTGGCCTGGGGAGATTAAAGAGGTGATATTCAGCCTTCTGGCAGCAAAGAGTGATACGGTGTGACAGTGACACTCATCCCAAAATCCAGGGTGCCGTACGGCTATTCCCACTGAAAGCCAGCAGGAAAACAACTCGTGTAAAGCACATGGTATAACAATATGGTGTAAAGAGAAAATTATGGCCAAGGACTCTGGGACATAGTCCTTTCCTTAAAGAAGCAACGTGGAGTATTGCTCTGCCACTGGCTTGCCGTGTGAGCTTGGACTTGAGCTCTTATTTCATCCGGTCCTCAAACATGCTATACACCTCTTGGAACATAGAGAAGACAGAGGGGGCCAGATCCGCACCTGGTGTCAACGGTGATAGGCCCTCTGATGTCGATGGAGCTACCCTGATCCCAGAACCAGCTGCAGATCTGCCCCACAATCCTTATTCTGATAAGATTAAAATCTAAGGCTAGAGGGTAGAGAGTGAGGACGATTGCCAATGCAAGGCATGGGGCTGGGAAGAGGAGGACAAGGGGTAAGAAACACAAGCACAGGCCCTAGGTGCTGAGTTCAAGAGGTCTGGGGTTACGCCAGCTGCCTTCCTTGTAGTCAGTGAAGGAGACATCCGGTTTTCCCTGTGGGCCAAGGTGACGCTAACTCCCAGCAGACCGGCACAAGCATCTGAAATGTCTTTCCAGGTCTAATTTCCTGAAAGTGCGTCATTCAGCCCTGATCATTCAGAGATACTGGCGGGGACACAACTGCAGAAAGAACTACGATGCTGTAAGTGTTGCCGATTATCCTTTACGCTCTTGGCCTCATTGCCTAGGATCCAGATATTAATTTTCTTTTCAGTCCAGTTAAACCACCCCCAGTGGGAAAGATCAAAGGGAGGAGAGTTGGCTGATGTGTCTAGTGGATAGAAGGATAGCTGGACTCTCGTTGCTCTCTGTTCTAAAAAAGGAAGCAACCATCTTCTCGGTTGTCCTCCTCACGCCTTTGCCATGAGTTAGACCCATCTTACAGCAGTTGGTCACCTGTAGCCCTGAATGTCTCATATTGTTTCTCAGGGCTGTTAGTAGAGCTGATGGAAGTGGTGTAGCTCTGTTCTCGGAAATACACTTGATCCAAGTTTGCTCCTCAGATTTCGCTGCAGCCATGTTTTGCCGACAGCACCCCCCCTCCACAACCCGATCAAAAACAGCACAGGTAGCTGACAGGGTATGGTGTCCTGGATCTTTACACATGGCCCCCAGAGCATCCCTAAGCATGGCAGATCCCAGAACTCATTAGGGAGGGTGGGACAGAAGAAGAGAATGCAGTCGGCGTGATACATGACCCTCTTCTGCCCCCTGCATCCAACTCTACCGAAGACCTGCGGAGGGTGTGTCATGACCTGTGGCTTGCAGAAATGTGCCGGGGGCAGGCTGGGGATGGCAGGAGGCGGGGCCAAAGGGATGGCCGTTCTCTGCAGTATCATCTCCCATGCAACCTAGCATCCGTTATCGCCTGACTGGGGAAGAATTTCTTGTGGGAATAGCCATGACAGGAGGCAGATGGGGAGGATGGGCCTCCTTGTGGATGGCGCTTGCTCCTCTGACTGCCCTGAGATCTGCCTAAATCAGGGGGATCTTGAAAGTGAAACTTCTCAAGGGGAATATGGAGAGGAGCATGGGCAGTGGCTCACCCTTCCAGCCCTGCCCTTTCTGCCCAAGGCTCCACCCCTACTTGGGCCACTGTTGGCCTCTGCCTAGACCCCTCCCCCACAATGCTGCGCCCCCACCCCAGGATAGCACAGCCCCAGAGCTCCGGAGAGCCAGCAAACAGTGCGGCTGCAGCCAGTTCCAGCTCCAGAGCTCCAGCGGGCAGCACAGCCCCAGCTTCCCCTGGTCCCAGAGCACCAGAGACGAGTGCTGGGAGGCACAGCCCGAGCCACCGCAGGCCATGCCTGCCCAATGCCTACTGAAAGCCCCCCACAGCCAAGCCAACAGCCCTGGCCCTGGGAGGAGAAGCAGCTTGGCGCATCCTCCGGACTGCCTGCCACCGCAAGAGCAGGCTGGGGGAGGGAAGCTAGAGGTCTCCGGTGGAGCATGGGCGGGGCAATGTCTTCCCCTGCCTATGATACCCACTGTCCTGGGGAGGAGACTGCATGTAAGAAGTGATAGGGCTCATTGTTCCCCTTAAGGCTGGGATCAGTAGCCTATGGAGGGTGAGGAGGAAAACTGCCATTGACTCAGTGAGCTTTGGATCAGGCCCCCAATCCAGGAGCCATTTGTTTCTCTGCCATCTCATGGCAGCTTCCCCCTGCTTTTTGTGAGGTTCTTTGCTTGCTGCTGATTTCAGCAGGTTTGTATTTTCAGCTGCCCAGACGGCAGACGAGCGAGGTAAATCTGGTTATGGCAGGTCAGGCCCTCAGCAGCTGAGTGTCTTATTCTTGTTTCCTTTGCAGATGAGGATTGGGTTCCTCAGGCTTCAGGCCCTCTACCGTTCCCGCAAGCTCCACACGCAGTACCACATGGCTCGCAGGCGGATCATTGAGTTCCAGGCAAGGTGCCGGGGTTTCCTGGTGCGCAGGGCCTTCCGCCATCGCCTTTGGGCTGTCTTCACTGTCCAGGCTTATGCCAGGGGTATGATTGCCCGGAGGCTGTATAAGCGCCTCAAGGGAGAAGTAAGTACCATGCATGAAATGCTGTTTGCTAGCACATGTGATGGAGCAGCCATTTAACTGGGCCAACAAAGCTAGCTTCCCCAGAGTCTGATAGTCTCTATAGCCTCCATCCTACAGCCAGTGCTTTTTTTCTGATCTCTAGTCAGAGTTTACCTGGAAAGAATGGAGTGTACCGGCACCTCTGAAATGAAAATGGACAACAGCCACGTTTCTTAAAGGAGCGCTGCGTCTCTTAAAAGGGCGATGCCAGTCCCACTGCTGTTTGCGGGTTTTTTTTTTTTTTTTTTTGCGCAACAATTTTTGCCCTAGAGTACTGGCACTTCTTTTTTTTTTTTAAAACAAAAAAAGCACTGCCTACAACCTTTGTCTAGCTGTCAGAGTCTCTGTCCAAGGGAATGTCTACAGTAGGGTTTTTTAACCTGGAGTTAATCTATTGCCAATTAACTGGAGTTAGTTAACATGTATGTAAAAGCTAGCTTGGACATTCTTCAATGTTTGTTCCAGGATACAAAAGGTCTATGGTTACCCTCTTGGTCAGTTTTCTAAATATCAAAGAGGAGAAGCAGATCATTCTAGCATAAGCCACTGACTCTTTGTAAGGGAATGTAGAACACCAGTTCTGTCCTCAAGCTCTTAACAGAATGGAATCAAAACCAGAAAGCAATGTGAAAGCTGGTAGCCTTTCTCTGACTAGAAGCTGACACCCATTACGTTCATATTCCTGAGATATACCGAGGGACAGAGCTGTGTTCACGTCTGTACGGCGTGTTCCTATGGTCCGGATGTTAGTAGGGCAAAAGGCCTAAACACCTTTTCAAAAGCCCACTTGTGTTTTGTTTCCCAGTATCGCCGCCGTCTGGAAGCAGAGAAGCTTCGTCTGGCAGAAGAGGAACGGCTTCGGAAGGAAATGAGTGCCAAGAAAGCCAAAGAGGAAGCAGAAAAGAAGCACCAAGTACGTTCTGACTTTTCTCTTTCTTGGCTTCTCTTTATTTCACAAGCCTGATTCGACTCCTGCAGAAAAGAGTAGGGGTGGAGTAAAGTCAGTTGAAGGCAGCATCCTAATAAATAGGATGAGGACTTGCCATCCTGTTGTATTGTTCCTATTTGATTCAGTAAAACCCTCATTATTTTAACTTGAACGAAACTAGCACAGAATTTCCAGCCTGACACCAGAGTACCACAGAATATGATTATTCTGTTTGGTATTATGGGACTTCATAAAGGACCCCAACTTTAGACTGAAACATTGCCACTATGCTAGGTGCTGTACATGCATATAGTAAAAGTCCTGCACCTGGAACCTTGCATTCTAAATAGAAAAAAGAAGGGAGCAAGAAGCATCAATGTGTCCATTTTGCAGGTGTGGAGACTGAGACTCAGACTTAAGTGCACTGTCCAAGATTGCACAGAAAGTCAGAAGTGGGAATTCATCCCACATCCTCTAAGTCTCAACCTAGTGCTTTAATCCCAAGATTGTCCTTCCTTTCCAAAGCCAAGGGTCCATGCTGCAGAATTTAGGTCTAGCTTGCCGGAGAATGCACTCTAGTCAGTGTAACTCTTCTCTTCTAGGTACGCCTTGCCCAGCTGGCCCGGGAAGATGCTGAGCGAGAGGTGAAGGAAAAGGAGGAAACCCGTCGGAAGAAAGAATTCTTAGACAAAATGGAGAAGGCCCGAAATGAGCCAGTGAATGACTCGGATATGGTGGACAAAATGTTTGGATTCCTGGGGACCACTTCTTCTCTACCAGGCCAAGAAGGACAAGCACCCAATGGCTTTGAGGTACTGCTCGGAGAATGGAGCAATAGACAGGGCTTACTGGTGTTGCTTAGGGTAGCATATTGGGACAGATTGCGATCCATCCCATCTTGGTTCAGCATCATCACCCTGTTGTCCTAATCTGGAGCATTCTTCATAATCCCTTTTCCAATGTGTTCACATGTGCTGCTTCTGCTGCAGCCTTTGGGCATCTGTCCCATGCAGGAGTTCTTTTCAGGAGAAAGAAGTATCTCCAGACCTTACGTAGGCCCTGATCCAGCATGCCTTGAAATCACTGGTTTCAAAGGCAGTTGGATGGGTCCCGTGTGCCTATTCTTGTCCAAAGAATGGATCCTGGCCCTGTTGAAATCAGTGGCAGAACCAGGAGCAAGGTCAAGTGCAGGGTAAAAGAGCTTAGGCATTATAGCAGGTGTGTATATTTTCTTCCTTCTCCAGGACCTTGAGCGAGCCCAAAAGGAGGTAGAGGAAGAGGATTTAGATGCAAGTTTGCCCCTCCCCGAGGAAGAGGAGGAAGACCTCTCAGAGTACAAATTTGCAAAGTTTGCAGCCACCTACTTCCAAGGCACAACAACACACACGTACGTCCGCCGGCCTCTTAAGCAGCCCCTTCTGTACCACGAGGATGAAGGAGACCAGCTGGTGAGTCAGGAAATATTCCATAAAAGTCCTGGACATGTGAATGGGGCTGGCTGGTTCAGGGGTCAGTAATAGGTTTTGGAGCCCTTCATTTCTAGGACACCTGTTTGAGTTCATCCAATTGAATGCAAGAATCTGAAGTTAGTTAAGCAGAAAAGTTCTTACCTGCCATTGGATGCCTTGTGTAACATTCACTGATGGCTTCTTTCTCTTGGGCAAGTAGCCGTACCCTTTCTACAATGCTCATATGGTGCACCATTTGCAATGTGCTTGAGCACTGCATGGACGCTCTTGCCCAAGAAAGCTCTGATGGCCATTCACAGAATGGCCATCAGATCACCAGTGCTTTTTCGGATAGGCTCTTTTTGCACAAGAAAACCCTGTGGATCGTCCACACTTGCCTTTTTGCACAATAGCTGTAGCACAAAAAGGAGTTATGCCTCGTAAAAGGAGGTTTACCTACACCGGAAAAAGCCCTCTCTTTTGCCGTTTTACTGCCAATTTACTTGTGCAAAAGCACATTTGAGGTGTGGACACTCCACAGGTTATTGCGTAAAAACTTTGCAGTGTAGATGTAGCCAAGGTAGGAAGTCAGTTCACATTCCCATTCAATTTCTGATGTCTGTGGTGAGACACACTCTAACTGTGCCCACTGTGTCTGCTAGGGATTGGGCCGGGAGCCACATATACAAGATGTGCACAAGAACTGAATAGGAGAATTGTGCCCAAACTCCTTAGTGGTCTTACTTTAAATAACAAGATGGATTTTTCTATCCTCCTTTTTTGTTTTTATTCTATTGGCCTTTCAGTTCATGAGTTTAAGACATGATTGGACAGAAAACCTCAACTTAGTAGGAAATTCTTTTTTGGTACTAATACAAAGTCTGATTGTTTTTTTGAGCAGGCAAGGACTCCATTTTTTTATTATCTAATTTGGGACATTTCTCATTTATGCTCAACTTTAATGAGAGGTAGCAAAGGCCTGTGATTTTGGAACAGAGGATTTAAGTATTATCCATGCTGTCATGAAGTATCTAATGCTGGGATGGGTCCAGTCACTGGTAGTCACAGCTTTATTACAGTATAATGCATGCAATTAATTATTATTAACCCAGACCAAGTCAAGAACTCTATAAATTACACCTTTATTGCAAATAGGCAGCACTTGCGGTTTGGATCACTATCCTTCGTTTCATGGGAGACCTTCCTGAACCTAAATACCATACAGCTATGAGCGACGGCAGCGAGAAGATTCCAGTGATGACCAAAATCTATGAAACTCTAGGGAAAAAGACCTATAAAAAGGAGCTACAGGCGTTGCAGGGGGAAGGAGAGGTGAGATTTCTCTTTCCTTTAACATTATAGCTGTAAAGGAGCCAGTATTCTTGATGTACAGTTCATTAAAGTAGAAATTTATCTGTGAACAAGTTGCTGATGGGATTGATTGAGGCAAATGGATTTGTAAGTTCCATTTGCAACTAGGCTGGCAAGAAGAAAACTACAAAAGCTATCAGCCCTCATGTTTCAAAGTATAAATTCTAGTCCATATAGATTCTTCTATCACCCTCAACCTCATAACAAAACTAGGTATTATGATTATTAATGTGTTAAGCTATGTGATTAACATGTCACGTGTGGTTCATTCTCTCTCTCATCCTCTCCCCAGAGGGGAGAAGAATTGTGTGTGTGATGGAGTGTTTTGGTTTGATTTAAATGAACATATATTTGTATTAGATGTGCAGGAGCAGTAAGGTTTGGAATTGTTGCGTGAGTTTCAACTGCTGTTGGGGTCAGGAGAAAATGACTCCTATGGTAAATGGTATTGCACCATGAGATTATTTTGGGATAAGTACACTTCACCAACCTGTGGAACTCCTTGCCAGAGGATGTGGTGAAGGCTAGGACTTTTTTGAACAGGGTTCAAAAAAGAGCTAGATAGATTCATGGAGGTTAGGTCCATCAATGGCTATTAGCCAGGATGGGTAGGAATTGTGTCCCTAGCCTCTGTTTCTCTGGAAGTGGGTGACAGGGGAGGGATCACGTGAGGATTACTTGTTGTGTTCTCTCCCTCTGGGGTATCTGGTATTGGCCACTGTTGTCAGACAGGATAATGGGCTGGATGGACCATTGGTCTGACCCAGTACGGCCATTCTTATGTTCACCATAAGAATCCATCTTTGGCTGCTGCCATAAGCAGGACATCAAACTAGATAGATCACTGGTCATTGCATTCTGGTAGCTAAATGCCTTTGTCTTTGAGAATCTGCTTTGTACAAGGTGGCAAGACATTTTCAGTGGCTTGGCTTGCTGATAAAAGGATATGATAAATGGAACCACTGCCCTTAGATATGTTTGTCAATTATATTAAGGTCCTCTAGAGTTTAGGAACAGGCACTTCTGTTTAACACTTTTTGTAGATGTAAATAAATAAAATGCCTGGTTCCTGTCACATTCCCAGAAACAAAGATATACTGTAGCAATTTCATTAAAGCTCACGAGGAAAGTAATCTACACTGGGTTATGTTAAAATATACATGAAGAATCAAGATTTGCTCTGTATCATTAACCATTTTTTATTTTTTCATTGGACAGAAGAGCATATTTCAGGAGGCTGTGGCACCAATAGAGCCCCTCGAGACAAGAAGTAAAATGTAACAGTGTATTTATATCAGAGACAAACTGTCCCACTTGAATACTAATGTTCTTATTTCTCTGGGTGGCATGAATACCAGGCTAGATTAAATTAGAAATGGATGGATGAACTTAAAAAATGCACTAGGGATGTTAAATTTCAATTAATCAGCTAATTGAGCAGTCAATAGAATTTCCATCGATTAGTTGATTGCGGGGGTGGGTGCTCTCTATCCCCACTGCACTTCTGCGTTTTAAATGTAGCAAGAGCCAGCCGTGGCCACAACTGGCTCTTACTACATTTAAAAGACAGAGGCGCAGCGGGGAACCCAGGGCAAATGGAGACTCAAGCAGTCCCCTCTCGCACACATGGGGCTCTTACTACATTTAAAAGACAGAGGCACAGCAGTTGTGCCATTTCTCCTGCTGCACCTCTGCCTCCTCTGCAGAGATGGCGCTGAGGAGAACCAACTTTTAAGTCAGCTACCCCCAGCACCAGCTCCTGCTCCCCCGCTTGCTGCCTCTGTATCAGAGGCAGCAAGGGTGGGAGGAAGAGACTAGTCAAGAACTGACTCGACTAGTCGCTTACATCCCTATGCAGCACCTTAGAGACTAATAAAAATGTAGATAGTATCATGAGCATTTTTGTTAGTCTCTAAGGCTATGTCTACACTACAGTGCTAATTCGAACTAACTTAGTTTGAATTAGTTAATTCGAACTAAGCTAATTCGAACTAACGCATTCAGACTAAAAAACTAGTTCGAATTAGCGTTTTACTAATTCGAACTAGCATGTCCACATTAAGTGGACCCTGAACCGGGGTTAAGGATGGCCGGAAGCAGTGCCAGCAGGGCATCAGAGGAGGACTTAGAGTGTGGAGCTGCTGACTCAGGCTAGCCGAGGGCTGTGCTTAAAGGGACCCAACCCCCACCCCGGACAGACAGTTCTCAGGGGTGCCCCGCTTGCAAAGCAGTCCTGTCTTGGAGTGCCCTGAGTGCCCACACTGGGCACGTCACAGCACTCGGCCATCAGACCGGCTGCACTTGCCACAGGCTGCCATCTGGGGAGAGGGGGCAATTGGGGGGCTGCAGGAGAGCTTCCACCCCCAGAAGCCCACAGAGCCAGCCCAGTCCTCCCCATCGGGGGCTCATACCCCATTCCTCCCTCACCTCCTTCCACTTACCCTTCCCTACCCCCCTTCCTGATGTACAAAATAAAGAAAATGTGTGGTCAAAAATAGAATCTCTCTTCATTGAACAAAACTGGGGAAGACTGGGAAAAGGAGGTGGGAGAGGGGAAGAGAGAGGGTGGGAGAGGGGAGGGCAACTAAAATGATCAGAGGTTTGGAACAGGTCCCATATGAAGAGAGGCTAAAGAGACTGGGACTTTTCAGTTTAGAAAAGAGGAGACTGAGGGGGGATAGGATAGAGGTCTATAAAAGCATGAGTGGGGTGGAGAGGGTGCATCAAGAAAAGTTCTTCATTAGTTCCCATAATAGAAGGACTAGAGGACACCAAAGGAAAGTAATGGGTAGCAGGCTTCAAATTAGTAACAGAAAGTTGTTCTTCACAAAGCAAAGAGTCAACCTGTGGAACTCCTTGCTGCAGGAGGCTGTGAAGGCTAGAACTAGAACAGAGTTGAAAGAGAAGTGAGATCAAGTCATGGAGGTTGGGTCCAGTGGAGTGGTATTAGCCAGGGGGTAGGAGTGGTGTCCCTGCCCAAAGTTTGTGGCAGGCTGGATATGGATGGCATGAGACAAATGGCTTGGTCACTGTCTTCGGTCCATCCCCTCCAGGGTCCCTAGGGTTGGCCGCTGTTGGCAGACAGGCTACTGGGCTAGATGGACCTTTGGTCTGACCCAGGACGGCCATTGTAAGCTCAGGGTCGGGGGTCTCAGTGGACCACCTTGATTTTCATGCACACCTGCTCCTGGGTGGCCAGGCTGGCAGCTCTCCTGCCCTAGATGGCCACTTTCCTGTGCCTAGTGTGGAGGTCGTGGACGAGGTCCACGATGTCCACACTAGACCAGGCGGTCCTCTTGCAGTCCCGGGCAAGCTCCCGGGAGCCGCCAGCCTGGTCCCGGGAAGAGGGGGAGGGCTGGGGGGCATCGGGTGGCTGGTCGATCCGTGCCAGGTGCAGGGTCTGCTGGCTGGGTGCTGGCAGGCTTGCACCTGGCACGGTCATCATAGCCAGCCTGTGCCCCTTTAAGGGGTCCAGGGCCGGGAGGGGGGCAATAGAGTTTCCCTGGTGTTGGCCAGAGTGGCCACCAGGGAAAGCTGGGGAGGGCTAGCCTCCCACTAGTTCGAATTAAGGGGCTACACACCCCTTAATTTGAACTAGTAAGTTCGAACTAGGCTTAGTCCTCATAGAATGAGGTTTACCTAGTTCGAACTAAGCGCTCCACTAGTTCGAATTAAGTTCGAACTAGCGGAGCGCTAGTGTAGCGCCTATCAAAGTTAATTCGAACTAACGTCCGTTAGTTCGAATTAACTTTGTAGTGTAGACATACCCTAAGGTGATGCAGGACCTTTTGTTGTTTTTTAAGTTTTTTCAGTTAGGGTACGTCTACACTAGCCCCCTAGATTGATCTAGGGAGGCTAACGAGGGCGACCAAAATTGCAAATCAAGCCCGGGATTTAAATATCCCACGCTTAATTTGCACGTTCCCAGCCAGTCACCATTTTAGAAATTGACTAGCCCACAATAACTGCCCGTGGCAGTGAAATGGAATTCCGATTTAAAGCCCTAACTCGAATTAGCTGGTGTTCCTTCTGCAATGAGGTTTACCAGAAGCGGCGAGGAGTCCTGTGGCACCTTATAGACTAACTGAAGTGTTGGAGCATAAGCTTTCGTGGGCAAAGACCTACTTCGTCAGATACATGAGGTTTACCAGCTAATTCGATTTAAGGGCTTTAAATCGGAATCCTGTTTCACTGCCACGTGTAAACACGGGCAGTTACTTCGGGCTAGTCCATTTCTAAAATGGCGACCTACTGGGAACATGCAAATCAAGCGCAGGATATTTAAATCCTGGGCTTGATTTGCAATTTCGGTCGCCTTCATTAGCCTCCCTAGATCGATCTAGGGAGCTAGTGTAGACATACCCTTACAGACTAACATGGCTACCCCTCTTAGACTTTTAAATGGATGGATGGACATTCATACACACACTCTGCTTCTAATCTGTATACTAAGTATTAGAGATGGGTTTGAGCTTTAATTTGCCTTCATGTCAAACTTTCCTAAAATTTGAAGTCATTTCGATTCAGGTTTTGATTTGACCTATTAGAGAGACAGAGGTCAGCTGCAAAATTGAAATCCAAATCAGAGGTACCAGTGGTTTGAAGCAGTTTACATCTAAGGGTTTGATACTAGCCCATCTCTCAGAAATATGAAATCAGAGCTCAGAATCCACTGGAAATGTCACCATTTCAAAAAACTGGTGACCCAGAAATACAAGAAACCCACTCTGCAAGGCTGTGTTTGTCCCGGGAATAAGGCAGTACTTCCTTTCTTCGCAGAGCACTCACATAGATGGCCACAAGAAGAACAGTGTGCGGCACAAATTGGTCTCTTTGACTCTTAAGAAGAAATCCAAACTGACTGAAGAGGTGAGAGGAAATTATTTGCAGCTGGGTGGCACAAATGGCATAGAGAGTTTACTTATTAAGTTTGCAGATTATAATACTGCTGGGAGGGGTTGCAAGTGCTTTGGAGGACAGGATTAAAATTCAGAATGATCAGGAGAAGCTGGAGAACTGGGCTGACATAAACAGAATGAAATTAAGTAAGGGCAAGTGCAAAGTACTCCACTTGGAAAGGCACACACAGGCCAGGTCCACACTGGCAGGGAAAATTGATGTAAGATACGCAATTGCAGCTATGACAATTGCATAACTGGAGTTGATGTACCTTACATTGATTTTTCTGGGGTGGTCCCACAGTAAAAGGTCGACAGAAAAAACTCTCTCATTGATTTCCCTTACTCCTCGTGACTGCAAGGCGTACCCTGGTCATTGGGGGCACCCTCAGTGTTCAATTTAGCTGGTCTTTACTAGATCCTCTAAATCAAACCCCGGAAGATTGATCACTGGAGCATTGATCCTCTGGTAAGTATAGACAAGGCCTTAGTAGCACACCTACAAAATGGGAAATGACACCCTAGGAAGGAGTACTGCAGAAAGGGATATGGGGTCATAGTGGATCACAAGCTAAATATGAGTCAACAGCAGTATAAAAAAAGAGAAAAAAATCTGGAATCTATTAACAGGAGTGTTGTAAGCAAAATAGTGCCCTGATAGGGCCTCAGGTGGATATTGTGTCCAGTCCTGGGTGCCACATTTTAGGAATAATGTGGAAAAATTGGAGGAAATCCAGTGAAGAGTGACAAAAAGGATTAAAGGTCTAGAAAACATGGCCTATGAGGAAAGATTGAAAAAAAATGGGTTTGTTTAGGCTGGAAAAGAGAAGACTGAGAGGGGACATTATAGCTTTCAAGTACCTAAAAGGTTGTTACGTCGAGGAGGGAGAAAAATTATTCTCCTTAACCTCTGATGATAAGACAAGAGGCAATGGGCTTACATGAAGCAAGGGAGGTTTAGGTTGGACATTAGGAAACACTTCCTAACCGTCAGGGTGGGTAAGCACTGGAATAAATTGCCTAGGGAGGTTGTGGAATACCTATCAGTGGAGATTTATAAGAGCAGGTTAGACAAACAGCTGCCAGGAATGGTACTTAGTGCTGCCATGAGTGCAGGGGACTGGACTAGATGACCTCTCTAGGTCCCTTCCATTTCAATGTGTGTATGATTCAATGATGTGCGCTTACAGAGGAAATCAATAATAAGAATCATAACCAGAGCTTGCCGAGCAGCAGCGCGCCCCACTCACCAGCTGTGCTGTTGGGTGCTCTGCGCGTGCGCAGATCGCTCTTCTCCGGCTCTTCCGGGGTGTAATCTACTCGCCACGGGCAAGTAGATTACATTGTCTGTCGAGCCCTGATCATAACCATAGATATGCTGACACTCTTACAGCCACGGTGTTGTGAGTCTGGCTCATGAAGCATGTTTTAATCATGTTATTATTTATTTAATGATGTTTAAATAGAGAAGAGTTATAGTCTGGTGTAACTCCACTGCCTTCTAGTAGAGTTAACTTGAGTGAGGGCAAGGCTCAGAGTTGTGACGTACGGGTCCTGTTGTGGAAAAAAGAGAAGCATCCAAATTACGTTTCAGTTAGAGGGTAAAATTGAAGCCCTCTGAATAAACAGGAGAGGGAGTTTTCCTGGGAACTGTCATGGCTAGATCAGAGTCCTGCCTGGGGGAGCAGCCATTCACAGAAGCATGGGATGTAGGAGGGGAGAACCATAGCAACGAGATATCCAGAAGAAAAATAATGTCTTTGGTTGACAGGTGACAAAGAGACTCCATGATGGTGAGTCCACCCTCCAAGGCAACAGCATGCTTGAAGACCGACCCACCTCCAACTTGGAGAAGCTGCATTTCATTATTGGTAATGGCATCCTCAGACCAGCATTAAGGTTAGAAATCAGTGCAAAGAGTCGACGATTGTGCTCATTTTATTTTTCCAGTTATTCTCGGTTACTACACTGTTCTTTGAGGCTACGTCTACAGTGCACATTAATTTCGAAATAAGCTATTGCGGAATAGTTATTCCAAAGGAGATTATTTCGAAATAGCATGTCTACACTATAGGGAAGCCTCAAAATTAGTTCAAAGCAGGCTTCCCTAATGTAGACGTGCTATCTCGATTTAGAGCCCCAGGAGGCACTGGGGAGGAATAACTTAGAATGGCCCTGGTGAGGGGCTATTTCGAAATAGCAGTGGAGCATCTACACACTCCTTATTTCGAAATAGGCGTTATTCTTCGCAGAATGAGGTTTAAACATTTCGGAATGAGCCGTCCGTTATGTAGACGCTCACATAGTTATTTCAGAATAATGGCCATTATTCCGAAATAACTTTGCTGTATAGACATACCCTGAGTTCTCTTCCCCTGTATGATCAGGGCTAGGCTGCCATCATGTTTGTTAGATGTTCGTTTTGGGATTGATCCAAAGCCCATAGGTGTCAGCAGAAAGGCTGAGATAGACTTTAATGAACTTTGGATCAGTTTCCCAGCTATTAGCATTCATTCATTCATTCATTCATTCATTCATTCATTTTGCTGCTTATTTTTATCCAAGCTATTACTTCCTAAATTGCAGAGTCTTCTTTTCTTAAATTTCTTTTATTGCATACAAAAAACTATGTTGAAAGAACATGGTGTGTCTAGACTACACCTCTCTGTCAACAGAGAGATGTAGATTAGGCACATCAAAACTGCTAATGAAGCAGGGATTTAAATATCCCGTGCTTCATTAGCATAAACATGACCACCTCTTCTTTCCGAAACAGAGGGGTTTTTTTCGAAAAAAATGGCAGTCTAGACGTGGAGCTGTCAAAAATAAACCCTTTTTTGACAGATCCTGTATTCCTCAAAAAATGATGTTTACAGGATCTGTTGAGAAAGGGTTTACTTTCGACAGATCTGCATCTAGACTGCTGGGTTTTTTTCGAAAAAACTCTGTTTCAGAAAAAAGTGGCAGCCATGTTTATGCTAATGAAGCATGGGATATTTAAATCCCTGCTTCATTAGCAATTTCAATGTGCATGATTTGCATCCCTCTGTCGACAGAGATATGCAGTCTATATGTAGCCACAGTGACACTGACAAGAGATTGCCACTAGGCTGCTACTAGGATCGAGGCTGCCATTGGTTTAAATCAGGGGTGTCCAAACTTTTTTCAAAGAGGGCCAGATTTGATGAAGTGAACATGCGTGAGGGCCGACCATTTTGCCTGACATTCTTTGAACCATTAAAATTAAATGCAAATTAACTATTTTATGCAAAGTTTATTGCAAACTGCATACTTTTCATTTCGTCACATGGATGACAAATCTAAACAGGTGTTAAATCACTCTGCCTTTCATATCTGAAGGCCAGATGAAAAAAAAATCCAGGAAGCTGAAATATATGTCAGGAACATTGTAAAGTACATTACATATTATTGGTAATAAAGGTTGTCTGTCAACTTTTAAGTTAAAAAAATATGAACAGGAACATAACACCAAGTATACATGTTGTGTCAAATATATTTATAACTGATTTAGACCAACTGACATTAACTGAGATTTTACAATGTATTCATCTCAATACATATGGATTCGTTGGGGGCCATAAAAGATAGATATTGCCAAATTACCTGTGGGGCCGTATTAAACCGCAACACGGGCTGCAATTGGCCCGCGGGCCGGACTTTGGACATGCCTGGTTTAAATGGACACATCAATACTACACAGCAACTCAGCACAAGAAAGCTGAAACTTTCAAAGTTGTCTGGATACCCAATTCCGGAGCTTTTTTTAGGTAACTTGGAAGATCTCAGCCAGGGTTGGTGGGTATAATAGGCAGGGTAAGGCATTGTCTTCCCAAACCACCAGCCTAGCCCCACCCAGACTCTGCTCTCAGAATATCTACTGTAGGCATATTGGAGGCATATTGCTGCCCCCGAGCGCCTATCCTCCCTGTGCTCTGAGGACAAGGAGGCTCAGACCTCATGCCGCCCAGGGCCAGACAGAGGCATGGGCGAGCCGGGCAGCTGCCCAGGGCGCCAACTGATGGGGGGCGCCTGATGGTAGCTGTAAGGGGCGCGTGGCGTCCCTTACAGCTGCCATTAGGAGCCGCGTGTCCGGCACCTGCAGCGCCGGCCCTGCAGCGCCGGCCATCAGCACCTTTCCTCCCACAGCCACGGGGCCCAGCACAGCCCGGCGTGCTGTGTGCCCACGCCAGCAGCCATGGCCGGCCTGCTCATGCACCGTGCGCACAGGCCCACGCTCCTTGGGGGCTGTGGACCCGCGCATGCACCGTACACCCGGGGGCGGCGCTTCATGCCTGGGCCCAGGGCGCCAAAAGGGCTCGGACTGGTCCTGACGCTGCCTGCCCTCCCCATGCTCTGGGGCCGGGGAGGGTAGGGCAATGCGCCACCCTCCTTCCCCAAGGTGCTAGGGGGTGAGGCTTGATTCCCATGGAGGGTGGAGCCTGGACAGAAGGGGCAGGGCTGGGGGTTTGCCTCCTGCAGCCCTACCTTCATACACTGACCCTGATCTTAGCCAAAGCGTAGAGAAATGCCATTTTCATTTGCATTTGCAAGTATTTCTGTGGGAGGTATGTAATTATCAGAGTTAGAATTGGCCACAGCAACAAGGTTAATACCATGGGACCTTTAATTACCAAGCTGTCAGGGTCTGATTTTATGTCCCATCTGACAGAAAGCAGCTCCTTTAACTTCTAGTTTGCAAACCTGAGAGCAGATTTCACAAGAAAAAGGGAGCAAATTAATCCAGAGGCCACTGAAATTATTAGAAAGATTCCCATGGATCAGGGACCCACTGAGAGGGAAATGGTATTTTTTTGAATAAAATGGCTGGGATCTAATCCTGATTTCTGTTGCAGGGATGAAATCTATTGTCAAATCTGCAAACAGCTCACCCAGAACCCTTCCAAAAGCAGCCATGCCAGAGGCTGGATCCTGATGTCACTGTGCGTAGGCTGCTTTGCTCCTTCTGAAAAGTTTGTGAAGGTGAAGCGTGAATGTTATTAATCATTTTCCTGGCATGTCTACTTATACGTTTCCTTTCACAATGCTGGTTTAGTTCAAAGCAGATAGAACTGTGCTCTTTTAACTGTGTCATGACTGCCCTTTCCATATGGGTTCTGATTTGAAAGGGAAGCTGTTGTATAATAAAAGCCCCTTTTCAGCTAAGAACTTGAACACGTGCTTAAGCCTCATTGAAGTTAAACTTAAGTTAAAATTAAGCAAGTGCTTATGCAGTTTGCTGAACTGGGACCCAAAAGACTATTCTTCTAAGCAAATCATCTAATTATAAATATGAATCAATGATTGGGGAATAGTATTTTTAATTTAAACCAAAGCTTGGATCTCAAGGCCTAGCAGAAATTTGAATCCAAATCTAGAGCCGAACTTCACAGCTGATCTGAATTTCTACAATGAGCTGATCCAAGCACACCTGAAAATTAGAGATGCTCAGGGTATGTCTTCACTACCCCGCTAGTTCGAACTAGCGGGGTAGTGTAGACATACCCTCAGATCCCAGCTTTGCAGTCTGGCCCGCTCTCTTGTGTTGCATATAATAGCCAAGAATACCGTAATTAGCAGTCCTAAAGGAAGCTGCTATACAAACAGATTGTTCCCACAGAAGAGGGCTCCAAGAAAACAGCTGCAGTGTCTGTATGTGAGAAAGCAGGGACTTTGGGGGCCAAATTTCCAAGTGCATGTGTCTGAGTTGCTTCTGCAAAGAAAAGGCACCTACAGGCAGCCAAACATCCATATTCTTGCGCAAGTAGGATTTGCACATCCAGACTGCCTGTTTATGTGTGCAGTTACTCCATAAGACTATACAAAGGCTAGTTTGCACATGCAGATGGGGTTTCTTCACACTCCATCAATGCATGTGCTGCATTGGCACATTTGTCTATCATTGGTATTACAAGGTGAGTTCCGTTTTGCCATGTGATAGGGCCTGCAGTGGCCAGGCAGCCTAGTGGCTAGAAACTAGTTAAGGGGATGCAAACTATATTTTGTCTCCGTCATTCTCCTTTTTTTAACTATAAAATGGCCAAAATATTAGTAGATTTTTGGTGAATGCTTGTTTTGAAGGTACAGTTGGACTTCCCTGGTCTAGCACCCTTGGGACCTGACTGGTCCTGAATGAGGGATTTTTCTGGACCAGGGGAAGTCATTTCTGCCCACCATACTGCGGCCGCTCCCCCTCCCCCTGCATAGTGCCATATTGCCTCTCCCCCACCGGGCTTCCCGGACCCTTCTGCAGCCCAGCTGTGCCCCACGTCACACCTCCCCCCCCCACATACCACTGGGCTCTTGGTCCCCCATGCGAGGACTCTCTGATCCTGGAACATCCGTGGTGCAGAAGGACCACGGATGTTGTCAACTCAGAGAGTTCTGGTTTATAGAGGTGCAACCTGTACATTAACCTGGAAGACTTACTGTGATTTATTTCAGAGTTAATAGAAAAATTCTGCATCAGTCCCAAACCTTACCACCTATGCCAAAGTCGTTAGTTTTGTGGGTGTCTATTTTAGAGGTGATGCCGAAATAAAGTGTACAATGTACAATGTTGCAGCTGTAACTATGGAGTGGCTACCATTCATCTTCTCCATCTGTCAGTTTACCTATCTATGTTATTTGTAGAGCATCTCTCGAAGTTATGATGTATAGATCCAGCAAAGTGATGTATACAGTATCCAAGTTATGCTTTATAGAGCTGTGTGTCTAAGTTATTTATAGAGTATTTTCTGTCTGTCATTTTGGGGAGGCCGTTGGGTTTATTTTTTTTTCCAAATTAATGTGGTTTCATTTTAAATAGATGGTGAAGTTCCTAGAGCCCTTGATTGGACCTCTTTCAAATGTATGTTTTAAAAACATCTTAAGTACATGAGCACCTGTCTAATGTATTAATATGGTATCCAACTATTGTCTCAGTGTGTCATAGGATGTGTCTACGCTAGAGCAGGAGCAGTAATTCCCAGCTTGAGATGTGCCCATGCCAGTTCTAATCGAGCTAGCAAAGTGTTGCTGTCACATTGTTAGCTAGGCACGTACTAGATCACATCTGAGATGCTAGGCATGGATGCAGGCAACTAGTGCATCCTGCTGCTCATGCTGCGCAAGCTTCACTTCTGTTTTTAGCATGCTAGCTTGACCTGAACTAGTGCGAGTCCGTCTCCGCACACTGGGAATTCCACTTCCGGCTCCAGTGCAGACATACTCACTGTGTCAGAGTGTTTAAAGTCAGTAGCATCCGCCAAATCATCTAGTCTGACTTGAATGGCCACTATGTGCCCTCAAGCCCATTAACCTGTATTAAAGCCCTCGGGAGACTGAACTATTATGAACCACATTCAGTGAATGGGCGAGACCAAGGTGCACCAATGCCCAAGCTTTCTGCAATGGCAGGGAATTGATTTGGCCATTCAGAGTTTAATTCAGAGTTTGTCTCCTCATTGCTTATTGCCTACAGGTCTATTTGATTTAATCTCCCTTTCTGGCTATTTTGGGTGGGCAGTCTTCATAATGGAGCCATGGACCTGTGTTGAAGCCAATGGCAGCTGTCAGTCGTGTAACCAATACTTTCTCTCTTGCCAACAGTATTTAAGGAACTTCATCAATGGGGGTCCTCCGGGTTACGCTCCCTATTGTGAAGAGAGACTGAGGAGGACATTTGCAAATGGGACTAGGACACAGCCGCCCAGCTGGTTAGAATTACAGGTATGAGCAGCCGAATCCCTTAGAACAAACAGCGCCTCAGAAAGGTTGGGTTGAAATTTTGTCGAAAGGGACCTTTGACTGCCCAGAAGTTTGCATTAGAGGATGCCCATTTCTGTCTGAATGTTTCAGATTTTGGTAGAAAATTTTTCTTCTGTCCCTGATGCCTGAAAACGGGAATCAACAATATTCTCAGTGGTCGTGAAGTTTGGTTTTCAGGTTATCATTTTTTTCAACATAAACCTGACAAACTGTGTGGAACTGTTTGTCTTCCATGCTTGGTGGGAGATGGAAGACAGTTCCTTTCCAGCTCTAGTAGTGGGGAACCTTTTCTGGGTCAGGGGTCGCTGAATGAGTCAGGGGCCTCGCACGAGAGAGAAGCAACAAAAAACAAACCCTCCAGGGACTGATGTGTCCCCCCAACTGAGAAGCAGAAGGACACTCTCCACATTGCCCTCGCACACCAGAGCCTAAGGGGCCCAGGCTAGTCGATTTTGTGTGCTCCAGCCATGCAGTGGAGGGGCTGGAGTGCCAGCACATGCTTCCCAATGTTGGGGGGAGGAGCCCTGAGCCTCGGGGGCTGGATCCAAGGAAGCCGAGGGTTACATCCAGCCCCAGGGCCTTAGTTTCTCCACCCTGATAGAAGTTTCAGCATTTTCTCACAGTCCCTTAGCAGCAGGACATTGTGTCTGAGGATTAGCTGTTCAGAAGCAGAAATGATTTCTTCCTCATAGAGAACATGTGAATCAGCCACATAATTTTCAAACTTTTTGTTACTGTTCTTCTTGGCTGAACTCTTCTTCATCTTCTTGTATCTTGAAGGAGGCATAGTTCAAGGTAGTGGGTATTATCCACGCCTCAGCAGAGGTTAAATGCTGCACATGCATCCAGGGCTCAATGCAGTATCCATTGAAGAGAATAAAAGAACCCATTGACAATTAACCATATTAATTTAAAAAATCTGGGATTTGCAGCTGCTCTCCAATACTCAATACTGCATTATGCTGTGGAGAAGTGTATAGCAGCAATATTACAGATGGAGCCAGAAAAGGTGCTGTGATTGTTGGGAGATAAACTTGTAAATGGGAAAATAGTTCAAGTTCAAATGCCTTCAAAAGTTTGACCCTGATCTCCTAGGCAACCAAGTCCAAGAAACCTATCATGCTGCCTGTTACGTTTATGGACGGGACAACAAAGACGCTGCTGACTGACTCTGCAACTACTGCTAAAGAGCTCTGTAATTCGTTAGCTGACAAGATCAGCCTGAAGGACCGATTTGGGTTTTCGCTTTACATTGCGCTGTTTGACAAGGTACATGCTGACCCAGACCTCTCAAAGAAGGGGAAAGTGGCTCTTTTTTGATATATAAAATATGTATTTGCAGGGTGGCGAATTTTGTCTTGTGATTGGAGCGAGGATCTGGGCATTATGCTGTTATTGTCAGTAATGAATTTTGGGGGACTATCAATAGATACATTGCACTAAGAGTAAAGGTCAGCGCTAATGAAAAGGCAAAACAGTCAGGGTACATCTAGACAGCGTGGCTATTTCGGGATACTGAAGGTATCTCAAAATACCTACCCAGTGTCTTTTAAACGCGCCCTTTATTTCGAAATATTTTTCTAAATAAAGGGTGCACTATTCCGGCATCCCCGAAGCCCTCGTTCCGTGAGGGTTAAGGGATGTCTCGAAATAGCAGGTTATTTCAAAATTTGGTGCTGTGTAGATGCGCCAGATTTCTAAATAAGCTGTTTCAAAATACAATCGAAATAAGATACCTAATTTGCGTAGCGCAAATTGCATATCTTATTTCGAGTTTAGGAAGCTGTGTAGACACACCTTCAGAGAATAAAATCTCATGCAGTCAGTCAATAGCCACAGCCTGTCTTTGTGACTCCTTCTACTTCTAATAAACTGTCATTGTCCTGTACCAGATGCGCTTCATTAATGGAATGCCGGATATGGTTGGAGTTAGCTTAAAGAAGGCATTCTGCACCTAGCGCCTCCTAGTGGGTGAAGTGTATAATACAAATTAACATTCCACTGCATAAGCCTGGACAGAGCCCGGTCAGCCTTGGAAACCCTCCCATCCATTTCAAAGGCCTGCTGCGCATGCGTGTACCCATGTATTATCTGGGGAGAGAGGTAACCCTCCATTCCTGCTTAGTCTGGCTGACTGCACTCAGTCTGGCTTTCAGTCAAATGTTCCGAGCACAGGTGTGGAGCCTGCGCAAGCAATGGCAGCATCGTACCTGCAAACCAAGGCTCAATGGGAGCATTCAGACACCACTCCGGTGGGTGAGCTGGCCTTAGGGAGACAGAATCAGCCCATAGCTCCTAGGGTATGTCTACACTACCCCCCTAGTTCGAACTAGGGGGGGTAGTGTAGTCATATGGAGTTGCAAATGAAGCCCAGGATTTGAATTTCTCGGGCTTCATTTGCATACTCCATGAGGCGTACAGCTAGTTCAGATAGGAAGCCTAATCCGAACTAGCTAGTCTGTGCCGCGTGTAGCCGCGCGGTACGGGGTCCGACCTAGCCGGCATTTAAAAATGGCGCCGGCCGGCTTTATGCAAATGAAGCCCAGGAAATTCAAATCCCGGGCTTCATTTGCAACTCCGTATGACTACATTACCCCCCCCTAGTTCGAACTAGGGGGGTAGTGTAGACATACCCCTAGGTAGCAGAGGGTGCGGCATGTTCTCTGCTACATGGCTGGCCACCTGAGTTGGCTGGCAGAGAAGGGACTGGGTTAACCCTCACATCCCCACTATCCGTCTAGGAGAAGCTGGTGCTCTTATAGGCTCTAGCTCTGATGTATTTGCAGGGGGAGGGGACATCTTTGTGCTCTGTATTTGTACAGCACCTAGCACCATGGGGCTTGGCCCCTAACTATGGCTCTTAAGTGCTATAGTCATAGAAATAATACATAATAATAAAGGCTCCTTTGCAGAGCATTTTCTCATCCCACTTAATCATGATGGGTCTCTCTTTTTAATGGGTTATGAAAGCTGCTGCTAAGAATATGGTGACAGAGCTGTCCTGTCCATAGGATGAATCAGGGCAGCCACTCCAAGCCCTGTGATTTTGGGACCCTTGTGGCAGCTGCCCCAACCATCCTATGAATGGGAGAGACCCGGGGGATTATGGGAATCTGGCATGACAGCAGCAGGAGTCATCCCCCTGTACCCCCCACGTGGCTGGCGGGAGCTGGAAGTGGCCCAGCAGCCTGCTCTGCCCTGCGGCACTTGACTTCTCCACGGCAACAGGAAGCAGGGCACCCTGACCCCAGGGCCCTCCGTTTCCCACCGACGCAGAGAAGCGGGGCTCTGCGAGCCGGGAGAGGGCAGCGTGGCAGGGTGGAGCAGGCGGCTGGGCTGCTCTGGCTCCCACCACGCATGTTGTAGTGGGGGGATCCCTGCTGCCACCTCGCCAAGCGCTTGTAATTCCCCGGGCCGCATTGCTCAGGGGAGGAAGTAAGAGGGTGGAGTAGGGTGGGACTTGAGGAAAGGTGAGGCCTGGGGCAGAGGAGTTTCCCCGGGCCTGGGGAAGGATTGCCCCAGACCCCATGCTCCCCTCAGGATGGCCCTGTATGGTGATCAGCATGTTCCTTCCCCTCCCCTTCCTGCTCTGACCAGGTCTCATCCCTGGGGAGTGGCAATGACCATGTGATGGACGCTGTGTCTCAGTGCGAGCAGTACGCCAAAGAGCAGGGAGCCCAGGAGCGCAACGCGCCTTGGCGGCTTTTCTTCAGGAAGGAGATTTTCACCCCTTGGCACAATCCGAACGAAGACAACGTGGCAACCAACCTCATCTACCAGCAGATAGTCCGGGGCGTGAAGTTCGGGGAGTACCGATGTGACAAGGTGAGTCCTCAGCAGCTGCAGACTGTGGTCTGCTGGCCACAGAAAAACTCACAGACAACTCTCATCCAAGTCTCCGTCCCTAGAGGTGTTTAAGTCTCAGCTTGACAAAGCCCTGGCTGAGTTGATCTAGTTGGAATTGGTCCTGCCTAGAGCAGGGGGCTGGACTTGATGACCTTCTGAGGTCTCTTCCAGCTCTATGGTTCTATGATTCTATGAAGTCAAAGGAGCTGACCTACAAACAGTGGAAATCAATGTGCACAGCCCCCAAGTATCTGAAATCAGTGGGAGCTGCACATAAGCATCCCAAAGCAAAGTTTAGCTTAAGGGTATGTCTACACTACCCTCCTAGTTCAAACTAGGAGGGTAATGTAGGCATACCGCACTTGCAAATGAAGCCCGGGATTTGAATTTCCCGGGCTTCATTTGCATAAGCGGGGAGCCGCCATTTTTAAATCCCCGCTGGTTCGAACCCCGTGCAGCGCGGCTACACGGGGCTCGAACTAGGTAGTTCGGACTAGGTTCCTATTCCGAACTACTGTTACTCCTCGTTACACGGGGTTCGAAGCAGCGGGGATTTAAAAATGGCGGCTCCCCGCTTATGCAAATGAAGCCCGGGAAATTCAAATCCCGGGCTTCATTTGCAAGTGCGGTATGCCTACATTACCCCGCTAGTTCGAACTAGTGGGGTAGTGTAGACATACCCTATGTGACTAGTGAGTCTCCCTACCTCAGCATTTGGGTTCCCAGCCTGAGAGACCTTAAAAAGGACTGATTGGCAGAGCACCAGGTGCTCTTCTCTTCTGCAAATCAAGCCACTTCTAGGTATGTCTAACGAGGCACCCAAAAATTGTTGAATCCAAAACTACGTGTTACTTTGAAAATGTAGGCCCTGATCCTCCAACAGAGCACGGGACCTAAATACCACTGTGATTCTGGGAATGATCTGGGCCGGGATGCTTTTGTCCTCCTTGTTTTTAAGGCTGTACCTGTGTGTTTACACTGTTCAGTGCTGGCTCCGAAACCTTGCTGATGCCAGCTGCCAGCAGCAGGTCACTTTGCCAGGGTAGACACAGCTCTGGGGCAAAGATGGCCATAGCATCCAACGAGATGTTATCTGCATTCAGGAGGCACTTCTGGTATGAGATGTAACACTTTGATAAGCAACTTTCAGAAAGGAATTTTCTCTACTCCCCCATTATCCATTGATTTTCAATTCAGGTAATAGTTGTAGCTATCCCTGCTAGGCACAAGGGACCCAGCCTTCCTCCCACTTGAATGCAAGTGGGGCCCATAGAAAGGGGAGGTAGTTAAGAAAATATTTATCATTTAGAGCCTGATTTAAAGTCCATTGATACTGGTGAAGTCTCATTGAAATTCAATCAGTGATGAGTCTGTGTCGGCAAAGGCTCCCGGAGAAGAGAGCTTAAAGTGACTCGCTCCTTGGAGTTTCTTTCCTTGTTGGTTCCTCCAGGAAGAAGACTTGGCCGAGCTGTCTTCCCAGCAGTACTATGTTGACTATGGGGCGGCGATGGTGCTGGAGCGACTCCTGAACTTAATCCCCTCCTACATCCCTGACAGAGAGATTACGGCTTCCAAAACGGTGGAAAAATGGGCTCAGCTCATAATAGCAGCCCATAAAAAGGTAGGCGCTGGCTCTTGGTCAGAAAGAGGCCAGGGAGTGAGCTTCAGCAAGGGTCTGTGTCAGAATGTTTGGCTGCATCAGCCTGTGGGATTCAGTGCACGTTTCATTGGAGGCTGACACAGAAAGAGTTGTTTCCTCCAAGCCTCACGTTAGCACTAGGGGCAAAGACCAGAGTCCATAGCCATTCTTGATGCCAGTTGGGTCGCAAATTAAGGAGGGAGACATGTCAAAAGTAGCACTGAGTTTTGAAGCAGGAAATGAATGGTAGGAAGATCTTGCAGATACTGATTTCAAGGGTAAGACTCTCTGAGAATGTCCCCTTAAATCATGGGACTTGTATATGGGAGTGTTATGGCAGCGCCTAGAGGTACTGATCAGGTTTGAGGCTCCAGTGTTCTAGGTGTCATAGAAACACATGGGAAACCTTAACACCCAGTGATTTACTGAATGGAGCCTGCGAGAATCAAGTCTACAGCTCGGCCAAAGGTTTCCTCAGAGATCCATTCTGGATAATACAACCTTCTAGCTTTGGGAGATGGCAGAGCAGAGACTCCATTCATGACAACAGATTTTGAGAAAAAACACAATTAGACCCAATTCTCCTCTTGTTCACACAAGTATGAGCCCCATGAAACTTCCTGGACTTAAGTAGAACTGCTCCTGATGTATACTCCTGGAGAATCAGGCACTATGACTCCTGTGGCTTTGTCTCCATCACTCGGTATTGTTCATGCAAGCACGAGGGCTGAAAGGTCCCGTTGGATCAGACCTTCCGCTGTCTCTTTCACTGCAGGGTTGTTCCCTGCTGTGTATTTTCCATCGCTTTATCCAGTCCAGTCCCTTAATACCTCAAATACTGGGGCTTCCACTACTTTCCTTGCTCGTTTTTTAAGCTGTTGGCCTCATCCTGATATGGCTTGGCTTTAAGCTCTTCAGCTGGTGGAAACTGATGTAGCCCTACTGAATTGTTTTTAATTGGACCTCTTCCTAGCTTTAACCGGGGTTTGGTTTGTTGTTTCATGCTGGTTTTGGTTTGATTTGCCTGTAGGGAATTTATACCCAGAAGAGAGCAGACCCCAAAAAAGTCAAGGAAGAAGTGGTGGACTTTGCACGTTTCAAGTGGCCTTTGCTGTTCTCTAGATTCTATGAAGCCTTCAAATTCTCAGGTAACTCGATAAAAAGTGTGTTGCCATAGGATGAGCATCCATGAGATAAAAGAGAATCATAGATGCTAGAGACGGACAAGACCTACTGAGTGATCTACTCCCTTCCTCTGAAGGCACAGACTTGCCTGGTACAGCAATCAGTGTAGCCTGGCCAGGGGCAGCCCATCCATATAGGTGAACTAGGCAGTCGCCTAGGGCACCAAGTTAAATGGGGCTCCAAATGATGGCACAATATCACTGAGGGGTTTGGAGGTGGGGGTTTGCATGGTTTGCCTAGGGCGCCAGTTGCTGGCAGCTAGTCTAGGGCTGCCCCTGAGCCTGGCTATAAATGTCTCAAGCTGTGATGCATTTACCACTTCTCTTAATAACTCTCTGGCCTTTGCAACCTGATTTGAGATCCAGAAGCTTGTCCAGTTTGTAAAGCATTTTGAACCAATGTTTTAACACCTAGGCTGTGTCTACACTGGGCCACTTATTCCGGAAAATCAGCCGCTTTTCCGGAATAAGCTGCGAGCTGTCTACACTGGCCCTTGAATTTCCGGAAAAGCAACGATCCTCTACTGTACAAAATCAGCCGCTATTCCGGAAAAACTATTCTGCTCCCGCTCGGGCATAAGTCCTTATTCCGGAACACTGTTCCGGAAAAGGGCCAGTGTAGACAGCCCAGTAGTCTTTTCCGGAAAAAAGCCCCGATCGCGAAAATGGCGATCGGGGCTCTTTTCCGGAAAAGCACGTCTACATTGGCCACAGACGCTTTTCCGGAAAAAGGGCTTTTCCGGAAAAGCAGCCTGCCAATGTAGACGCTTCTTTTCTGGAAAAACTGAAAACGGAATAGTATTCCGTTTTAAGCATTTCCGGAAATTCATGCCAGTGTAGACACAGCCCTACAGTCTTGTAATTACCTGCACATTTATCTATCATACATGCTGCTTTCAACCCAGGGCCCAGCCTTCCCAAGAACGATGTGATTGTAGCTGTTAATTGGACCGGAGTGTACTTTGTGGATGAACAAGAGCAAGTCCTCTTAGAACTCTCCTTCCCAGAGATCACCGCTGTCTCTAGTAGTAGGTAAGGAAAAGTAGAATGAGTCAGTGCATCACTGTGCTGAGATAATGGTGTGTTAAAACAGGTGGCTTGAATTTCTTGGCTTTAAAGGACTTCCTTGAGGATCCCCTCCATGATTTTTCCAGGGACTGAGGTAAGGCTGACTGATCTGTAGTTCCCTGGATTGTCCTTCCCTTTTTTAAAGATGGGCACTACATTTGCCCTTTTCCAATCATCTGGGACCTCTCCTGATCTCCATGAGTTTTCAAAGCTAATGGCCAAAGGCTCTGCAGTGACATTTGCCAACTCCCTCAGTACCCTTGGATGCATTAAATCCAGACCCATGGATTTGTGAATGTTTAGCTTTTCTAAATAGTTCTTAACCTGTTTCTCCACCAAGGGCTGTCTACCTCTTTCCCATACTGCATTGCCTAGTGCAGTAGTCTGGGAGCTGACCTTGTCTCTGAAGACGGGCAAAAATGCATTGAGTACTTCAGCTTTTCTCACATCCTCTGTCACTAGGTTACCTCCCTCATCCAGTAAGGGCCCCACATCTTCTCTGATCACAATATTGCTAACATTCCTGCAGAAACCTTTCTTGTTACCCTTCACATTCCTTGCCAACTACAATTCCAATTATGCTTTCGCCTTCCTGATTACTCCCCTGCATGCTCGAGCAATATATTTATATTCCTCCCTAGTTACCTTAGATATTCTAAGCCAACAGGAGAGAGCTCGTCTATTGACATAATTACTCCAGCCCTAGTGAGCAGCAATAGCTAGGTCAGCAAGAGAGCTTCTCTCACAGCCAGCGCTGCCCACACTGGTGCATAGGTCAGTGTGGCTTATATTGACTTAAGGTGTATTGTGTATATATCCTGACAGCAGATGTGCACTGTAGGATGCTTAAACCAGGGCAGGATGCAGAGATACATCAAAGTAGCATCTGATGATTTAGCAGCTACTGTCTCCTCTGCTGAAAGCAACGGGGTGCTACGGTTTGTTTGGCAGATTCTGCCACATCAGTTTACTTGCCCATACCTTCTAGTTGGAGTCCTGCTGGTACATCTCTGACACCCTATGCACTTTGGCCAAAATTGACTCAGTGGAAGGTGCAAATGCCCAACACCTTTGGCTCTTAAGCCACCTTTATTTGAATGTCTGGCATAGGTAACCCTAGATGGACAATGTTAGTCTCAGTCTCTATTAACCAGAATGGTGGTTTCCCTATTAGCAGGGAAAAGAAAGGATAATAAAAGCATGTGATGTTTTCCACAAGGCTATACTGGGAAGCATCTCCTAGCAGATGTCCTCTGCTATGATATCAACCACCCAAATGAATAATTAAAAGCCAGATCGTGTTCTTGGAGGTACTTCCAGCTTCCACTAGTGAAGCAAGAGCAGCTTTGTCATGTCCGAGGGTAGAATTCGCTCTGTGTTGTGTTAATGGGCTTATGGAATTTTCCTGAGTCCTGTACACATGTGAAAGACTCCGTAGAGCCAGAACAGAATGCAGATGCTAAGCCTATTCTGGAAACACATAAAGAGAACTGCATTCATACTGAACATGAATTGAACCTCAAGGCCATTTCTGACATATTGCAGGGACCAGTGTCGGATAGCAGTTCTATTCTCACCTGACCTTGCTTTGTATATTAAAGAAAACTTCTGTGATACTCTTGCTGGTTTCTGGCAGGCACAGACAAGTTCTAATTTCTATTATGGGGGAGTAAAGGATAAATTGCTTTATTTACAAACAGAATTATTTCTCCCACAGCAGGGTTTCTCCCCATAACTTTTAATAGCGTACGGGCCAGGAGTCTTAGTCCTATTGCACTAGGCACTATACAAACAGAGACTTAAAAGATTCTCAGATTAGACCTCTGGCTATAGGTTTGCTCTGCTCCTTCCCCCTTCCCAATCAGCATTCTTCCTCTTCTTTCCTTCTCCTCAGCATGCTCAGTCAGACAAAAGCAGACATGCTCCAAACCCAGAAAACAAAAATGACCTCTGGCATGCATTATGCGGGAGGTCAGGATAAATGATCGTAATGCTCCCTTGTGGCCTGGGAATTTGTGAGCCTATTTTGCCTTCATGCTAATGCCAAATTTTCAAAACTTCCCACCTGTGTTGTGCCAGCAAAATGTGTGTGTGCTTGGATCACAGATGTGCACTTGCCCAGGAGTGTGTATCTACAGGGAAGTGCGTGTTTGTCCCCATGACTGGCAGTGTGGCACCTGCATGTTTTGGCCCATATTGTGACCCTTTCCCTTCAGATCTCGGTTTCACACTACTTTAATGAATGTGTTTTCTATTATCCCTCTTTTAGAGGGGGGAAGCTCCAAGGACAGAGTTTCACCTTGGCCACCATCAAAGGGGATGAGTACACCTTCACCTCCAATAATGCAGAGGACATTCGGGACCTTGTGGTCACCTTTCTAGAAGGATTAAGGAAAAGATCAAAGTATGTTGTCACTCTCCAAGACAACCCAAACCCTGGTGAGTAAACTGATCAACCCAAAGGCAAAAAAGAAATCCTCTGGCTCTAGGGCAGGCAGTCTTTCGGATATGGCACTGGGGAAGCTGCCTGCTTCTCCTGGAAGAGCAGCATTCATATGCAAAAGCTGCCCAGGGATCAACTTTACAATACTATATTGGCTAGCCCTGTATCGTTTTTAAAATTGAACCCTGGACTTCATTATTTAGAATCATAGATACTAGAGAAGGAAAAGACTTGCAAGGCCATTTTGATTAATCAGGAGTGGGTATCTTTTTCGAAAATACATCCTTCAGCTCAACCAGAAGGGATGGGCATGCTACAGGGATTACTGGATGAAATTCCATGGCTTGTGCTAGGCAGGCAGTGAGATGAGATAACCACAGTGGTCTCTTCTGGCCTTGAAATCAGTGTCAGACCTTTGTTTAGGGTGGGACTTTCCTTTCCTGAGGGAGCTGCACATCCGATTTCTATTGAAATCCAAAGGGATTTGGGGAGTGTCACTCCCCTAGGCCCCTTAGTACATACCAGCCTATGCAGTTCTGTAAGTAGTATTTGTTCACCATTAGCAATCACCTGTTTTAGGGTTGGATTTCCCAGTGATAGTTTAGGCAGGCAGGTGTATTTACTCCAAGGGGTGTTTGGAAATAACAACAGCTGTTTTTGCTGCAGTGGGAGAAGACTCTGGATTCCTCAGCTTCCTTAAAGGGGACCTGATTGTTCTGGACCAGGACACTGGCGAGCATGTCATGAACTCGGGCTGGGCCAATGGGGTCAATGAAAGGACCAAACAGAGAGGAGATTTCCCTACTGACTGTGTTTATGTCTTGCCGACTGTCACCATGCCACCTCTGGAGATTGTGGTAAGCTATCCTAAGGGACAGTGCAGCTTGACAGGAGCCTGATAGAAAACCTGTCAAAGTCAAAAGGAGTCGTTCCATTGACTTTAAAGGTTAGATCAGGCCCATAATCTCCCTGATGATGAAAATAATGCAGTGGAAGCAAGAATGACGAAGGCCTGGTCTACACTAAACAGAAGATTGCCGCTGCTACGATCCATCTTCTGTAGTTTGATTTAGCAGGTCTAGTTAAGAACCGCTAAATCGAAGTCAGCGCACACCCCCGCCAGTGTCAGGTTCTCCTCCTCCTTTTAGGAGAAGTAAGGGAAGCTGATGGGAGCATATGCTTCTGTCAGCCTCTCACCGTGGGGACGCTGCCAAGCTCGCACTAAGGTAAGCCAACTCCAACTACATATTATATCTAACAGGAGTTGCATACCTTAACCCAAGCTGCAGGATCTAGTGTAGACCTGGCCTAAGAGAGTTAACAGGTTCTCAGAAGCAGAAGAGAGCCAGATTTCATCTGTCTGTACAAACTGTTAGCCTTTCCACTGGGCTTGCTAGTTTGAAAAATCTCCAGCTTTGGACCTAGAATATGGTTGAATTCTTAGATGTTATTGCAGCTTGAATTTTGAAGATGATATTTGGGCAGGAGACGTCTATGCAGCTATGAATGGAAAGGAAAGTGGGGTCCATAAACTATGTTCTCTCTTCAGATGTGATCCACGAGGCGGAAACTTTTGAGATCCCTCCCTATGTTATTTACTAAGAAATGCATGAGACAAGCTAGTTCCTCCAAGGCTGAGTGTTGTTGCTGTTTATCAGTTTGAAGTTAATTATTTATTTTCTCATTTCAGCATGATTTTCTTTGATCTGCAGTCTTTTTTCATTTTTAAGCTGTTTCAGCTCTCTGGACACATCAAGATTAATTCATCTAAAACACATTGACTAACAGCGACTCCTTTATTCTCTAGGCATTAGTCACGATGACCCCTGACCAGAGGCAAGATGTTATTAGAACGTCCCAGCTGGCGATTTCAGACAGCGAAGAAAGAGTGAAGCCATACACCTTGGAAGAGTTCTCCTATGATTATTTTAGGTGAAGCTTTTAAAAAAAGACCTCTTCAGAATTCATAAGAGACATGGTTCCATTCACAAGGCAGAGCCCAATTGATGGCTGCATTTCATGATTACTAGAAGAAAACTGTAGAATTCAGCATGTGCAGCCTGACAGGACTACAGCTGCGATTTAGGGAGTTGCATATTGTGTATCAGCCAGCAGAACAGCAGAAGCTGAAGTATTGTTCCATGAAATGTAATGGCCAATGTTATTCAGGTGGCCTGACTAACTCATGGTCCCTTTTGGCCTTGAGGCCCCTGGAATACGTGTAGAACATTACACAGGATCATGGAACTGTGGGGCTGGAAAGGAACTTGAAAAATTATCAGATCCAGCCCCCACACTGAGGCAGGCCAAGTATCCTTTGATCACCCACACGGGTGTTTGCCCAACCTTTTCTTTAAAAACCATTAGTCTCTTCTGGTACGACAAGTGCTGTGTGTGAACTCCAGATAAACCAGAGCCTGGCACCAGCTCTAGGCATCTAGAGGACTGTTTCAGTGATTGTTAAGTCAGCAGAAAGATTCCTGTTGACCTCAGTGGGCATTGGATTGGACCCAATACGAGTGCCCCGATCAGAGCCAGCCCAAGCTACGGGCTGACCAGGCTACCGCCCGGGGCGCCCCATTGTACGGGGTGCTGTGCGGGGCTGCCGGGCCGGGCAGGGGTGACACCGCACATGCTCCGTATGCCCGGGGCAGTGCCACACATGTGTTGCGCACCCGGGGGCGGGGCCATGCAGGAGCCAGGCGCCCGGGGACGGGAGGCGCCATGTGCCCAGGGGCAGGGCCATGCATGTGTCACACTCCCAGGGGCGGTGCCGCACTCCCAGGGCCTGGGGTGCATGAATGGCTCGGGCTGGCTCTGGCCCCAGTGCAGAACTGAGGGCCCTAGTTCAGAAGCTGGTTTCCATAGAGCTACTTGCAGCTCCCCCCGATTAAATTGTGTCAAGTCCTTAGTGGGTTTTATCCATCGTAATCTCTCCATGACTTCTCGTTGCTTTGTTTTTGCTATCAGGCCGCCTCCGAAGCACACCCTGAGCCGGGTCATGATCACCAAAAACCGAGGGAAAGACAAACTGTGGTGCTACACCCGAGAGCCCATCAAGCAGCCCTTGCTGAAGAAGATCCTGGGCAGTGAGGAGCTGTCCCAGGAAGCCTGCATGGCGTTCATTGATATCCTGCCAGTGCTGTGGAAGGGTCGCGCATGATGGCTCAAACAGACAGAGAGGCCTGGCCCAAGGAAGTCACATTATGGGGCTGACCTAGAGTCCACTGAACTCAGTGGAAAGATTAACATTGGCTTGAATGGACTTTGGGCCATGCCTCATGAGTAAGGCTGCCATTATGTCATAGAAATCACAGAATTTGAGACTTTCAGAGACTGTGACATTTTTTGCCCTGGGGCTGCCCCACAACTGTTAGCCACTGCAGGGTGGGTGGGGGTAGCAGCTCCTACCATCCAGGAAGCAAGGGTTCCCCGGAGGTCCCTGGCAGGGGGCACACCGGACCTCCCATTTGCTGCTGGCAGCAGGGCTTCCTTCAGCAGGGTTTCCTTCACCCCTTCACCGGCCACGGTGGGTGGTGAGGGGCTACCCTGCAGCAGTGCAGCCACAGTTGGCCGTGAGGAAACCCCAGAGCTCCCAGCCATTTCAGAGGAGGTGCAGGAATCCCAGAACTCCCACTGGGCAGATTTGAACTGGGGACCTCTGGAGGAGCTTGAGTTACAAAGCCAGCTGGCTCTCAGCTTAGGCTGTAGAGCTCCCTTGGTCTTATCTCTCACTGTAAGTGGTCTAAGTGCCACTACATGGGACAGTGAGCCCCAGTAGGTGTGTGGGTTACACTAGTGATGATCTGGCCATGAATAATAATAGTTTCATGGCATTTACATGACCAGAAGAAAGGTTCACACCCATTCTAGCCCTACATGTTCCCCCACCTCCCCAGCCAAGTCTCTCCAGCCTATGAAAGCAAAATGACAAATAAGGTTCTATTCAGAAGGATCCCAATGCACATGTAAAGATGAACTCTGAATCTACCACCAACATGCAGCCACCTCGGGGGTGATGCATAGCAACTTTTTAATTGGGTCACTTTCAGAAGCAGGCCCCTAAACCTCCTTGTTAGTGTATCCTTGACTGCTGCCATGCACCTGTGCTGAAGTACATGGGTGACTATCCATCCAAAAGAACCCGCTCAGTCAATGAGCTCACAGACCAAATATTTGAAGGTGCCTTGAAAGCTGAACCGCTGAAAGATGAAATCTACTCTCAGATCCTTAAGCAGCTCACTGACAACCACATCAAGTAAGAGTCATTCCTTCCCGTGTAACTATCTGTGTCGGGAACAGAAGACTGACTGTGGTGATTCTGCAAAATGGGGAGGCCCAGAAGTCTTCAGTTCTCTCTGTGGACTTTTACCATCACTTAATCGACCATTACTGTACTGATGACGCCAATCTGGGCTTGTTTCTGTCCCTCTGTCCCTGCATTTCCCTCTGGTTCCATGACATCTCCTCCCAGGTGGACATTTTGCCATCAATTTAAATGTAACAGGATCTAAATTTCCACCTGTTCTCTGTAGCTATGGATCACACCACCATCCTTCTGGTCACTTAGGCCTCCTCCCTCTTTCTTTACCCAGACATCCAGCCCAGGTCTAAACCTTGCTGCTTCTTCCTCCACCTCAGTACCAAGGGCCATTCTCTGCAGTTGTGCAGTGCTGGTCAATCTTCTCTCTAAAATCTCTGCCTTCTTATGTATATGTAGCCCCATTACTAACATTCGTGTCAGTGTCATAAGGCTTGCAATAAGGAGCTTTCAGGCCTGAATTCCCATTTGTGCTCAAGTCCCTTACCCCACCCTGGCTGTGGTGAAAGTAGGGTAAAGTCCATTGATGGCCCCTTTACACTGCCAGAGCATGTCAAGAGGGCTTTAACTGAGACCCAGAACTTCCCAGAAGATAGTGGTCCTGCAGTGAGTTTGATTTTCCTGTTGTCTATCTGTTTCTTTAAGGTATAGCGAAGAGAAGGGTTGGGAACTGCTTTGGTTGTGCACAGGCCTTTTCCCTCCTAGCAACATCCTCCTGCCCCATGTCCAGAGGTTTCTCCAGTCCCGGAAGCATCACCCCCTAGCACCTGATTGCATGCAGAGACTACAGAAAGCACTGAGGTATGGTACCAGAAATTGCTCTCGGAGAGAGAGGGAGAGAGAGTGAGTGAGTGTGTGTGTGTGTGTGTGTTACATATGTACACATGTACTGATTGCACAGCCCATGCCATTTGTTCGCATTGGCTGGCTGAGGAAGAGGGGAGGGGTTACACATCGGCTGTGTCTAGACTGGCAAGTTTTTCCGCAAAATCATCTGCTTTTGCGGAAAAACTTGCCAGCTGTCTACACTGGCCGCTTGAATTTCCACAAAAGCACTGACAATCTCATGTAAGATTGTCAGTGCTTTTGCGGAAATACTATGCTGCTCTCGTTCAGGCAAAAGTCTTTTTCCGAAAAACTTTTGCACAAAAGGGCCAGTGAAGACAGCAGAGATTTGTTTTCTGCAAAAAAAGCCCCGATCGCAAAAATGGCGATCGGGGCTTTTTTGCGGAAAAGCACGTCTAGATTGGCCACGAACGCTTTTCCGCAAAAAGTGCTTTTGCGGAAAAGCGTCCTGCCAATCTAGACGCACTTTTCCGAAAATGCTTTTAACGGAAAACTTTTCCATTAAAAGCATTTCCAGAAAATCATGCCAGTGTAGACATAGCCATCATGCTAAGCATCTTTCTATCTAATCCAGCACACTCCAGTGGACTGGTCCCTGGGCTGAAAGTTGGGTTATGTGGGTTCTGTTCTTATCTCTGCCATGACTGACTATTGAACCTTGGGCACATCCCTTTGGGGCAATGTTAAAGGCACCTAACCCGCTGCTTTTCAATGCAAGTTGAAAATTTCCCCATTCACCTTTCTGTCCCTTTTTCCCAGCTATGAAACGGGGATAACTTTACTTACCATCTTTTAATAAAGGGCTTTGACATCTCTGCATGGAAAGCCAAGCAGTGTTAGTCTAGCTAGCCATGCATTTCCAACATACCAATCACTCTGATAATTAGGGATCAACACACATGATCTTCCTCCAGAGTGCTGCTTAACCCTTTTATCTACTCTGTGGCTAGGCTGCTGTGACAGCTTCTTATGATAATAACTGTGTCTCACTGGTTGTAACCTTGAGCTCCTTTTCTCTGTTTGTTGTAGCCACCTCGTCTTTCATCATACACTTAGACTGTCAGCTGTTTGAGACGGACCATTCTTTTGTCATATATTTGTACAGTATCTAGCATAATGCAGCTTTGATCTGCTTATGGGCTCTGGGTGCTACCACAAAACAAATAATAAAATAAAAGAATGCAGTGACTGCAGGTTGAACCTCTCTAGTCCAGAACTCTCTGGCCCAGAAATATCCTTGGTCCAGAATGATTTTAGTGAGCCGGATGTCCACTTTTCATGGGCGTGGCCAAGTTTCCCTGCAGTCTCATAAAGTTTGTTTACAGCCACCAGGTCTGGATTTCAGTTTTCTGTGCTGTTATTTAGCTCTAATTTACCCCTAAAGGTGTGTCTAGACTACATGTCTCCATCGACGGAGCCATGTAGATTTGTTTACTCGGCAAAGGGAAATGAAGTGGCGATTTAAATAATCGCCGCTTCATTTAAATTAAAATGGCTGCCGTGCTGTGCCAATCAGCTGTTTGGCGGCACAGCGCTGTAGTCTGGACACTCCACGGTCGACATCAAAGGCATTTATTGACCTCCCCATTATGCCTCGTGGGATGAGGTTTACCGGGGAGGTTAACAAATGCCTTTGATGTCACCCGCGGAGTGTCCAGACTACCGCGCTGTGCCGCCAAACAGCTGATTGGCACAGCGTGGCAGCCATTTTAATTTAAATGAAGCAGCGATTATTTAAATCGCCGCTTCATTTCCCTTTGCCTACATCCCTAATCTACATGGCTCCATCGACGGAGCCATGTAGTCTAGACGTGCCCTAAATGTCCTCTAACAGCCCAGTAAGTAGTGGATATTTTAGTAATTCTGCTAGACAGTATTGACCTCCTATGGTCCAGAAGATTCTCTGGTTCAGAATTGGTCAGGTCCCAAGGGTGCCAGACTAGAGAGGTTCAACCTCCAGTGTCTGCTCAAATGTCCATGGGCCATTCTGTGGGAAACTAGGGTGGAAATGAAAACTACGAGATGTATTCATTCCTGTACCTAACTATAGCAGTGACCTTGGTAAATCCTTTCTCAACTGTGTCCTCTTTTTGGTTGCTGGGTGAGCCCTTTTCCAGCTCCTGAGCTAAAACCATTTTCCATGTAAGAACCTTTTCCATTTTGTGTTGCTCGTGAGGTTTCATTAGATCCTTATTGAAGACACTGGTCTGTTTTTGTAGAGTACAGTATATCAATGCATAAGCAGTGAGTTCACTAATGCTGTATTCATTGTAAACCTCCTGTCTTACAGGAATGGATCCAGGAAGTATCCTCCCCATCTGGTTGAAGTGGAGGCAATTCAACACAAAACCACCCAAATTTTCCACAAAGTTTACTTCCCCGATGACACTGATGAGGTAAGAAAGAGGGTGGGGGGGGGGGGAGATCAGAATGCCTGCAGACTTCAGTTTTCTCTAATTAATGTCCAACCTAAGCTAACATCAGTTCTGGCTTGGGCTAGGTTTGCATGCCTGGAGTGCAGTAGCCTGTCCTAGATGTGGATGCTTAGCTATATGGATCAAAACCAACATCAGTTCGGTTCATTGTATTTCAATTCAGTTTTTCAAAACACAGATCCTGTTTCTTTCTCCTCTTCCGCTGGTGAAGTTCAGAGTGACACCAGTGTCACTCCAGGAGTGGGGAGGTAGGACCAAAGTCACCTCTGATTATAAACAGAACAAACCCAATATGTGCAATATGAAAACATTTAGCCTTTCCCCGTCGAAGTAGGGCTCTGCCAAACTTGCATCCATGAAAATCACGTCACAGACCATGACATTTCGATTCCCCCCTGAAATCTGGTCTCCGACAGATTTGAAGACAGACTGGAGAGTGATGGCTGCTGGCTGGGCCCCCAGTTCTGATGGGCGTGCCACCAACAGCTGCAGCAGAGAAATATGGGTGACATGGTGTGGTTTTGCCACCCACACATCTGTGCTGCCGCTGGCTGCCTTCAGAGTGGGGTGCTCAGACAGCTGCTGTCACTCTCCTGATGCCCAACGTCAGGCAGCCCTGCCTCCAACAGCAGCAGGGAAGTTAGGGTGGCTATACTAGGCCCCTCTTACAATAAGCTTGCCGCCCCCTTTCATATTGGGACCCCCAGTTTGAGAAATCACATATTTGTCATTGGTTGGTCATGCCATAAATAGCAAATTTTGCAGATGTGCAACACAGCTGTGAAATCTGCAATTGATGCCATGGCTAATCTGGGAAAAATGTGTGATTTTGACCTGATTTAAGTAGCTCTCCCCACACATGGAAGTGTCCGTCCCGGTCCTTCGTGGTCTTATCTCAACTAGACTATCAGCTCTTTGCAGCAGGCAGCATGTCTTTTATTGCCTGCTAAGCACCCTGCATGCTCATGGAGATGAATAAGAACAGTTATTCATGAGCAGCTTTCAGTGTGCAGTTCCCGGCATGTGCCATTCTTGCACACTAGTGAGTAGTACTGCAGAGATGCACGTACCACCTTGTATGGATGTGCACATCTAAACACTGCTGCTGGCTGGCACAAGAGATAGAAGGTGATGAATGCACACACAAGTGAGTGCTTGTGCAAAGCTGGGCATACACAAGAGGCGATCGAGGGTATCCCTTTTGTCAAGGTGGCCCCGTGTGTTCTAGTCGGTCATGCAGATCTTCGCAGCCACCTTGGGACGCTATGTCTTTAGAACCTTTTCTATATGTGACTAGAGATATGGATAATGCTTTGTACTCACACCATGGGGAAGCCTGAAGGCAGCACCTTGGGGACATGGATTTAGAGACCAGTGGGAATCTGCACTGTGAAGGCTGCATGATCAGCTGGGTGCTGGGCACAGGTGTAGTGCAACATGGGGCTCTGCATGGATATAATGGTGTCTGCAAGAATAGCTGAGCCTCCACTAGTACCCCCATAGATCAGCTCCTCCCCTTCTCCCCCAGCACCTCCCACGCGCCACGGTCAGCTGTTCAGCAGTGTACAGGAGGCGAGCTGAGTGGAAGAGCAGAGGCAAGAAAAAGCAGAGGGAGGGTGGGGCACACTCAGGGGAGGAAGCAGAATGGGACAAGAAGAGATGGGGTGAGGGCAGAGCAGGAGTGTACTGGGGGCAGAGCCAGGGACAAAGTGGGGGTTGACCACCCTGGGAAATCAGGAAGTTGGTGCTTCTGTCTGCAAACATGGGGCACCTTGTTCCTATGCGGTGCACCTCCAACTCCAGCTAAAGTTGTTGGGAGCAGCAGCTTGCTCAGCACCTCTGAAGGTTGGGGCCAAAGTGGGAGGGCCCCAAATCAGTGACCACTGGTATCAGTGACCCCAGGGAGTGCGAGGAAAAGCCTTGAATCTCTGAGGCAGCAGGAGCAAAACCCAAGCACTGACTTCTGCTCAGAAAAGAGAGAGACGAACTGGAACCTGCTGCCGAAGTAGGAAGACCTTAGGCATCTCCTTTCTCCCCTTGAGCTAAGGCATGGGTGTGTCCACATTGGGGGGGAGGGGGAGGGGCAGAAGACTGCCCAGAGAAGCCATGCTGGACCTCAGCAGGACAGCAAAGCTTGTGTGCGAGAGCAGGCGAAAAGGAGGCTGAGATAGGGGTTCAACCTCTCGTTGCAGGCATTTGAAGTGGAGTCCAGCACGAAAGCCAAGGACTTCTGCCAGAGCATCTCCAGCAGGCTGCTGCTCAAGTCATCGGAGGGCTTCAGCCTCTTCGTCAAAATCTCTGACAAGGTGAGCGGCGCACGACATGATCGGCCACTGGCCAAGCGGCTCTGTGCCTTTGCTGCGCCAGGTGCCCAGTGGTGCTTTGCTGAAGCCAGTGGAGCTATGCCCATTGACACCTCCTAAGGGCCTGGTCCATTGCTCCCAAGCTCCTCCCTGGATCTGACCCCTGGAGATTTCTATTCATAGGTACAGGCAGCCCCCTCCTGCAAGCCCCATTCCATTGAAGTCCAAGGGGTTACTAACGGGAGCGTGGACAGCCGGGGCGAGGGCTGCAGGGCTGGGCCTGTGGGAGCTGGCAGCACAAGACTGTCAGATGGGGTTCTTCAAAGCGCCCAGCAATGGATGGGCTAACTGCTCCAGTTCACGTCAGTCCCATCCCAAGTCAATGACTTCGGTCCAGGCTGAGCGCTTTGGAAGAGCCCACTCAACAGCTTCAGGGCCTGGTCCTGCCCCTTGACTCTTGTGGCCTGGCTGGCATGCAGAAGGCATAGAGCACTGCCCTGTAACATCTTGTATGCCAGTTGCACCTCAGAACAGCATCACTGGGTCAGTCCAGTGGTTCATCTAACCCAGTATCCTGTTTTCCAATGGGAGTCAGTGCCAGGTACTTCAGTGGGAATGAATAGAAAGAGGCAATCATTGAATCATAGAACACTAGAACCGGAAGGGACCTCGAGAGGTCATCCAGTCCAGTCCCTTGCCCTCACGGCAGGACCCAGTACTGTCTAGACCATCCCTGTTAGATGTCTATCCAACCTGCTCTTTAAATATCTCCAGAGATGGAGATACCACAACCTCCCTGGGCAATTTATTCCAGTGTTTAACCACCCTGACAGTTAGGAAGTTCTTCCTAATGTCCAACCTAAACCTCCCTTGCTGCAGTTTAAGCCCATTGCTCCTTGTCCTATCATCAGAGGTCAAGGAGAACAATTTTTCTCCCTCCTCCTTGTAACACCCTTTTAAATACCTGAAAACTGCTGTCATGTCCCCTCTCAGTCTTCTCCTTTCCAAACTAAACAAGCCCAGTTATTTTAGACTTTCTTGATAGATCATGTTCTCTAGACCTTTAATCATTCTTGTTGCTCTTGAGTGGTCCACCCGCTATCATTGACTCCCAGCTTCTGGCAAGCAAAGGCAAGGCACGCCCGAGCATGAGGTTGCACCCTGTCTTGGCTAATAGCCATTAATCTGTCCTCGATGAATTTATCTAATTCTTTTTTGAACTCCACTATAGTTTTGGCCTTCACAACATCCCCTGGCAAGGATTTCCACAGGTTGACTGTGTACTGTGTGAAGAAACACTTGCTTGTGTTCATTTGAGATAATAAGAGCAGGTTAGATAGACATCTATCAGGGATCCTGATAAGAGCTCAGCAAAAATACAGCCAAGCCACCAGATCTGGCCCACGGACACAGCAGGGGACGCCAGGCAGGCTCCCTGCTTGCCTCACCCCATGCTCGCAGCACTCAGAAAAGTGGCTGCCAGGCCATTTCTCTTGCACAACTGAAAGCATGGAGGGGAGGGGAAGAAGGCTTCATGAGCTGTCCTCACCCCCAGCACAATCCTGTTGACCAGTTTCTGGCCAATGGGAGCTGTCTGTTTGAATAACAGGGAGCATATGAAGCACCATACCCCTCAGGCTCCTAATTATTCACACACACACACATGGCCCCTGCAGCCTGTGCAGGGGCAGGGCAGGCAGGAAGGCTGCCTCAGAAATGTGCTGGGCTGCTGGCCCAGAGTCACCCAGGGTATGTCTACACTACAGCGCTAATTTGAACTAGCTTAGTTCGAATTAGTTAATTCAGTTTAGACTGAATTTTAGACTTTTCAGTTTAGAAAAGAGGAGACGGAGGGGGGATAGGATAGAGGTCTACAAAAGCATGAGTGGGGTAGAGAGGGTGCATCAAGAAAAGTTCTTCATTAGTTCCCATAATAGAAGGACTAGAGGACACCAAAGGAAAGGAATGGGTAGCAGGCTTCAAACTAGTAACAGAAAGTTGTTCTTCACAAAGCAAAGAGTCAACCTGTGGAACTCCTTGCTGCAGGAGGCTGTGAAGGCTACAACTAGAACAGAGTTTAAAGAGAAGTGAGATCAAGTCATGGAGGTTGGGTCCATGGAGTGGTATTAGCCAGGGGGTAGGAGAAGTGTCCCTGCCCAAAGTTTGTGGCAGGCTGGAGAGGGATGGCATGAGACAAATGGCTTGGTCACTGTCTTCGGTCCATCCCCTCCAGGGTTCCTAGGATTGGCCGCTGTCGGCAGACAGGCTACTGGGCTAGATGGACCTTTGGTCTGACCCAGGACGGCCATTGTAAGCTCAGGGCTCAGGGTCGGGGGTCTCAGTGGACCACCTTGATTTTCATGCACTCCTGCTCCTGGGTGGCCAGGCTGGCAGCTCTCCTGCCCTAGACGGTCACTTTCCTGTGCCTAGTGCAGAGGTCGTGGATGAGGTCCACGATGTCCGCACTAGACCAGGCGGGTGCCCTCCTCTTGCGGTCTCGGGCAAGCTCCCGGGAGCCGCCAGCCTGGTCCCGGGAAGAGGCGGAGGGCCGGGGGGCATCGGGTGGCTGGCTCGAGCCGTGCCAGGTGCAGGGTCTGCTGGCTGCGTGCTGGCAGGCTTGCACCTGACACGGGCACCGTAGCCAGCCCGTGCCCCTTTAAGGGGTCCAGGGCCGGGAGGGGGGCAATAGAGTTTCCCTGGTGTTGGCCAGAGTGGCCACCAGGGAAAGCTGGGGAGGGCTAGCCTCCCACTAGTTCGAATTAAGGGGCTACACACCCCTTAATTCGAACTTGTAAGTTCGAACTAGGCTTAGTCCTCGTACAATGAGGTTTACCTAGTTCGAACTAAGCGCTCTGCTAGTTCGAATTAAGTTCGAACTAGCGGAGCGCTAGTGTAGCGCCTATCAAAGTTAATTCGAACTAACGTCCACTAGTTCAAATTAACTTTGTAGTGTAGACATACCCCCAGGTAAGTCTCGTGGCCAGAGCCTACCTCTGGCACTCCAGTCCCTCCCTCCCCCAACCCTCTGCCCCGCACTCCTCACTCCTTATCCCACATATCCCAAACCCTCTGCCCCCCTCCTGCACCCATACCTTATCCCAGAACCTGCACCCCAATCCTCTGCCCCAGGTCCCAATCCAACCCCTGTACCGCTTTCTGTATCCCAATACCCTCCCCCAGGTCACAACCCAAACTCCTGCACCCCAAACTCCTGCCCCAGGTCACAACCTCTTCCTGTTCTAAGTCACAACCCAGACCCCTACACTCCAGTCCAGTGCCCCAGGTCACAACCACCTTCACCCAAACTCCCAGATCCCACACCCCTTCCTGCACTCCAGTCCCTTACCCCAAGTTCCCTTCTGCACCCAACCTCCATCCCAGACTCTGCACTTCCTCCATTAATAGCATGGAAGAGTGTGGCCCTCGACCACTTTCCAAAATCTTGGAGTGGCCCCCCCTTCAAAAATTACTGCTCACCCCAATCTAGATGGCACTTGGTCTTGCGGGCAGGGGACTGGACTTGATGACCTCTCAAGGTCCCTTCCAGTTCTAGTGTTCTATGATTTTTGTGTTATGAGAAGGGTTAAATAACACTTTCTTATTCACTTTCTCCTGTCATGATTTTGTAGATCTCTATCCTGTCCCTCCCTTAGTTGTTTCTTTTCCAAGCTGAACAGTCCCAGATTTTTTAATCTCTCCTCATATGGAAACTGTTCCATACCCCTCGTCACGTCTGTAATCCTCCTCTGTACCTTTCCCAAATCTAATACATCTTTTTTGAGATGGGGCAACCAGACCTGCATGCAGTGTTCCAGATGGGGGCCTCCTATGTATTTGTATAGCAGTATTATAATATTTACTGTTTTGTCTGTTCCTTTCCTACGGGTTCCTAACATTCTGTTGGGTTTTTGACTGCTCTGTGGGGCTAAATCATCCAAAAAGCAGAGAAGTGTAGAAATGCTTTGTGGATTGAATAAGCGGAGGCAATTATTTACTGTATCAGCCACAAAGAGCAAAGATATTGTCAGCTCCATAAACCAAGGCATCATAAAGCAGGGTGCTGATAACTCCATCCTACATGGCTCTGATCCAGCCAGACCTCGGATATTGGACCCAGAAGATTGTGACCTATTTGAGGGGGGCAAGGGGATAAGCATGCAGCTGGAAAGATAGATTTCTGAGGAAGGGTTCAGTGAGCAACCCATGTGTCCTAGTAGCTGATGGTGAAGGTGGTATGCAACAACTGTTGAGAAGCAATGGGGAGATGAAGGGAAATTAAGGCACTGCAAGAGGAGATAATTAGGAATAACTGGATGATATTAGGTGAAGGGCAGCATAGGAACATCTAGTCCAGCAATAGCTTTTGAATGGTGAGACAAGTGGAAACCTCACTACCAGTTAAGACATTTAAACCCTGCATGGGCAAAGCACTACAAGACAAACGGGAACCAATTATTCTCCAGCAGCAGAGGGTTGGCCAAAAAAAAAACTAAACTCAGAAATGTTTGTTCCCTGCCTCCCCACACACATACACATATGCCTTAATTCGAAAGCTGTTGATTTCCTGTCTCTTCTTCCATGGCAGGGAGACTATTGTTTGGTTAGTTTTATTAAAAGTGGGATGTCTCTCCGTAGGTGATCAGTGTCCCTGAAGGAGATTTCTTCTTTGACTTTGTCAGACATCTTACAGACTGGATAAAGAAAGCAAGACCTGCAAAAGATGGTAATGATGTTGTTCTTCTGTTTTGCTGCTGTTTCCTCCCCCAGGTACAGTCCTGGTCTGAGATCTCATAGAGCCCATTGAAACCAATTTTAAAAGGCTCTTCTTGCCCACAAGACCGTGATGAAAACTGCATCTGTAATGTTTGTGTCAGTGTAACGCTTGGGTTTTGTGTGTGTGTATGTGAATCCTATTAATAGCAACTCTGCACTTAAGAAATGATCCATCCATGGGCATTGGACAAGCTTTTCATTCTTGCTACTTATAGCTTCTAGAAAGAACTGCACCACAGCTCACACCAACCAATCCTCCAAGTGCTACCTCTTTAGACATTCAGTTACAGAGTATTTCTTCTCTTCGTATTACCATCTTTAAGATTTTATATTAGCCCCGATGACTCTCAGTAATTTCACAGTATCCACGTTAATCCTGTTCCAATTTCTGTTAGGGGACTCAAGAATCTTTTGTGCCCACACAATTCACAGGTGCTGAGAACTGGCCATGAAGAGATAAACTAGACCATGCCTCCAAATAAATGACTTCCCATGAAGGTTAAAGTTTTGTGGCTGCTCTCCAGGCTTTGGCAGATGCAGAAACTTTCTGTAGTTTTTAGCAGCTAGCTGAAATGCAGCCCCAGTGACTGGCCCCAAGTAATTGTCCAGAAATCCCCTTCATATACTGTAATGCTGTTGCAGTGAAAGTAAATCCATTCTCTTTTCATTCAATATTTGCTAGTGAAGTCAGTGCTTATTGAAGTGAGAGCCTGAAGAGCATTAATTAAGAGTTCATAGAACAATTTAGGCAGCCACTCTGTTGCTTCTGCCCTTGAGTCATGGCCTTTAACAGTCTTGTGGGTTCATCCCTGAGCCACCTTGCAGCCAGGACCCTGAATTGCTCCAGACAGGGGAGCCTCTCTATTATACAGGTCTCCATCTAGTGGCTGAAACGTTTATTACAAGCCTCATCAATGCTGAATGGATTCTGTTTTGCAGGTATAGTGCCTTCTCTCACCTACCAAGTGTTCTTCATGAAAAAACTGTGGACAAACACCATGCCTGGGAAGGACTCAATGGCAGACTCCATCTTCCACTATTATCAGGTACTCCATGAGTTTACAATACTGGGGGAGGTCTGAGCGACTCAGGGAACTAGTAATGGGGTAAAAAGGCTTCTTCCTCCTGCATCAATAGCTCAAATCCAATGCATGCCAGTAGTGACAAAAAGAGTTTTCCATTGGCTGGCTGTTAGGAGGACTAAGTCATCTGGAGGTGTTAGTCCAGCTGTGGTCATTATAAACCATGGGTCAATGGCATTAATTAGCCTTTGTCTTGGCAGTCTCAGCAAAGAACCCACGTTCAGAGTAACCCCCGAGACGTTTCAGTTTCCATGTCCAGGTGATCTGCGCTGGTGACAGGTTGGAGTACCAGAGGCAGGGCAGAATGTGGCATGGCTGCTGTAGTGCTGTACTAGTTCTGCAGCTACCGCGAGTTCTCTGTTCTCCTGGGCTGTCAGTCCAGCTGCTGTTGGGTGTGAAATTCACACGCACACTGTTGATTACAGTCATTCTCCACAAGACGGTTGCTCAAATGCAAGCATGCCTCCTGCTGATGATGTCATAAATGCTCTTGTTGACAAACGAGGAGTACTTGGTAAATCGTTCTCGAGGTGATATGGCTTAAAGGGGAACTGGAAAGCTTGATTTGAAGCTCAAAAAAAAATAAATTCCAGATTACTCTTATTATGTACCGAATTCAGAGGTGATTCTCCATCCATGGCTCCTTTCAACAGCCAAAATCCTCTGGGCCAAGGCAAATGACAAAGTGTGTTTGAGTGAGAGATAAAACGGTCGCTGTCTATGGGATCTGGCTGAGGGATGAGCATCTAGCGGTGGCTGAGCTAATCTGGAGATGGTGATTTAGCCAAACCTTTCCACCCAAGCCGGCAGAGTTGAACAGTTGTAAGAGTTGAACAGTGGTGTAAGGTACCCCTCAAGTAGCTGGCTGTAATTCTCAGGCTGAGAGGGCAGAAGAGTGAGTAATTGAAGGAGGAAACAAACAGGTGTAAAATAAAGCAAGGAAAGGTTTCAGCTGCCTTTCACCCACCACAAGCACTGCAAAGGAGGAGACTCACTGGGGCTGAGCCTGCCGGCCTGGGGCCTGACACAAGAGCCAGGCTCAGAATCAGGTCCCAGCTTATCCACAGTTCTTGTGGGCTTCTAGGGGACAGGTTTTGGTTCCCCTCGTTTTGGGCCAGCTGTGATATTGAGTGTCAGGTTCAGATCTGAGCATCATCAAGGCTCAGGCTGTGCAGAGCCAGTGTTTTAGTTGGGCCCATCTCTAAAAAGCCATGCTTTTCACTCAGATCCCCAAAGCTGTTAGACTTGGGTGCATTCCAGATGTCGGGCAAGGTTGTATCAAGTCCTGATCCCTCGCCACAGTATAGCAACAGGTCTCAGTCTGGGTCTCACAACTTCCTTCCCCCCCGGCTCACCATCATTGTGCTTTTCCTGTGCAGCTGGAAGGGGCTAAGTGGAAGGGGAGCTCCAGGAGGGGGCTGGGTTGTGGGTTGGGAAAGGCTGAAGATCACTGCACTACAGCAGCCGGCTTTTGGACAGCTTCCTTCCATAGCTGCTGACCTGCTAGATTTCATAGAATGCTAGAACTGGAAGGGACCTCAAGAGGTCATCAAGTCAAGTCTCCTGCCCTCGTGGCAGGGCCACACACCATCTAAATCATCCCTGACAAACGTCTATCTAACTTGCTCTTAAATACCTTCAGTGATGGAGATTCCTTTAGCCAGTGTCTGTTTGGTATTTGCCTTGGGACGGCTTGGTGCTGTCATTCATGCAGATTCTGTCTCTCAGGACACAAGGATGTCTTTGAGAACCTAGATGTTTGTGGCCTCCCCGTTACCATGTGAAATGCTCTCCTGTCTAGGAATTACCAAAGTACCTGCGTGGCTACCACAAGTGTACCCGGGAAGAGGTCTTACAGCTGGCAGCTCTGATCTACAAGGTCAAGTTTGAGGATGACAAGTCCTACTTCCCCAGCATCCCCAAGCTCCTGAAGGAGCTGGTGCCTCAGGATCTTCTCCGGCAGCTCTCTCCGGACGACTGGAAAAGGGTAAGCAATGGCTTTGATAAGAGCCAGCGTCCTGTCTGACACACCAGGGACTGAACTAGGGACCCCCAGAGCTAAAAAGCAAGCGTGCCACAGCTTGAGTTAAAGCCCTTGCTGGGGATGTAACAGAATCTATGCCAGTGACAGGCAACCTAGGCTAGTGAGGGGCCCCATGACTGGCCCTCCATCTCAGTGGGCCACAAGACTGTTGTAGCCAAGATGATCTCCTGGGATAGGGTAGCTTTGCTAACTGCGCTTGCGTCCCTAGAATTTGCGGGGCATGCTGATTAAACCGTAGAAGCGTGAATTGGATGCAGAGGGAGCGCCCAGCTCTCAGTCAGTCTTGTGTGCAATCAGCACGCACCTCTCTTCACCCACCCTTGCTTTACGTGCGTGTCACTTTAGTGAAACTGACACGGACAGAAACCAGCAGACCCTGGCAGCCCTGCGCATGGGCAACGGCAACCAAAATGTCTCACGAGCCACACCACAGATAGCTTTGTAACGATTACAAGAGCATGCAGGCCCCAGCAAAGATCAGGCCTCCGCTTTGTGAAGCGCTGCATAAGCACATAGCAAGAGACAGTCCTGTCCTAAGGAATTTACCTTCAAGACAGACAAAGGGGGTGAAGATTGATTACCTGCCTTTTACATATGGAGAACCAAGGCAGAGAGAGATGAAGTGACTTGCTCCAGATCACAGAGGGAATCAGTGTCAAAGCCGGGAATTGGATCCAGATAGTCCATGTGCTCGCCCAGGGCTTTCACCACAAGACTGTCCTTGTGGATATACTCAAACCTGTCATGGCTTATAATGGAAAAAATAACCTGTGAGGTGTTTTCAGGCTCCTGTGTCTGCACTAGCACAATAACTAATGTGCAGGGGAGGGCATGGTGGATTTCTGTTCAGACAGGATGGCAAAGTCTAATGCTTTGCGGCAGAAATAACATGACATCTGTGTAGCAAGATGCTGTTTGTATTCAAATGGCCTAGTTCCCAGGTTGTCTGGCAAGCCCTTCAATGATGTCATCTTGGCCTTTATTTGAGAACAACCATATTGGATCAGACCAAAGGTCCATCTAGCCCCGTATCCTGTCTTCCAACAGTGGCCAATGCCAGTGCTTCAGACTGAATGAACAGAATAGGTAATCATCAAGTGATCCCTCTCCTGTCACCATTTCCAGCCTCTGGCAAACAAAGGCTAGGGACACCATTCCTACCCATCCTGGCTAAGTATTGATGGACCTAACCTCCACGAAGCTAGTTCTTTTTTGAACCCTCTTAAAGTCCTGGTCTTCATAACATCCTCTGGCAAGGAGTTCCACAGGTTAACTGTGTGCTGTGTGAAGAAAAACTTCCTTTTGTTTGTTTTAAACCTGCTACCTATTAATTTGAGTTGGTGACCCCTCATTCTTATGTTATGGAAACAAGTAAATAACTTTTGCTTATTCATTCTATTCATACCTGTTATGATTTTATAGACCTGTATCATACCCAGAGCCAGACTGAGGGGTGGACGAGCTGGGCAGCTGCCCGGGGTGCCAACCGATGGGGGGCACCTGATGGCAGCTGTAAGGGGTGCACGGCGTCCCTTGTAGCTGCCATCAGGCGCCGCGCGCCCTGCTCCTGCAGCGCCGGCCCCGCAGTGCCGGACAGCTGCGCCCTTCCCCCCACAGCCACGGGGCCCTGCACGGCTCGGCACACATGCCAGCAGCAGTGGCTGGACTGGACTGGGCAGCGCATGCACCGTGCGCCCCGGGGCGGACCTGCGTAAGCGCCGAGCGTCCCGGGAGCGGACCCACGATCCCTGGGGGGGCAGGCCCGCGCCCCACGGGTGGGCCCGTGCATGTGCCGTGTGCTCAGGGGTGGTGCCGCGCGCCCGGGCCTGAGGCGCCAAAATGGCTCAGGCCGGCCCTGATCATACCCCTCTTAGTCTCCTCTTTTCTAAGCTGAAAACTCCCCATCTTTTTAATCTCGCTTCATATGGCACCCGTTCCAAACCCCCTACTCATTTTTGTTGCAGTCTATTGTGGCGTATTTCAATAAGCACGCAGGCAAAACAAGAGAAGAAGCCAAGCTTGCCTTTCTAAAGATTGTCTTCAAATGGCCTACGTTTGGATCGGCCTTCTTTGAAGTGAAGGTACAGATTTCACTGGCTGTGTCCCCTGGCAGGAGCAGGAACCGCTGTCACAGCTCTTCACTGTAGCGTGGTCGAGAGTGGATCTGTCCTCACAGCATGTCTGTGTGGGAGGGAAAGCTACTATTGCCAATTTGCAGATGGGGAACTGAAGCACAGGGGAGTATGAGACTTTCAATGGGAGCTGGGCTCTTGCGAGCTTTTGAAAGTTCTGCCTTAAGCGCCCTGCCTATAGTCAGCCGGGGGAGTCGATGGATGAGCCAGGAAGGGACCTCACTGTGTCCCAGTTCATTGTCCTGTCTTACTCCCTACCCCTTCTCTTGGCCCTTCCCAGACAAGGGAGAGGCAGAATGGCTGGGTGTGTGGGGAAGCCAGCATGACCTCTGCGCATGTTGGCTCTGGGCTGTAGGATCCTGAAAGCCATTTACTGCCTTTTGGAGTTAGGTGCCTCCGTGCCTTTGAGCATCTGGGCCGGAGTCCCCAGAAGTGTGTGCACCGCGTCTCTGACCAGCACTAAGTAAAGTAAAGCAGAAGGCAGGTAGAGCAAAGGGGAGCAGTGGCGTTGGGCCAGGATTCCTGCGGCCCAGAGGCACTAAGGGCAGGAGAGTCAGTGCATCAAGGTGAGGTGATCCAAGGAAGGACAGGCCGTCTGGGGCTTCCCAGCGCACCCAGTCCAAGGGCAGGATGGCCCCTGACACCTGCTTCCATTGGCAAAGTAGGGAGGGCAAGAAGTGGAAAAGAAGGAACTTAGAGCTGCCAATCGCTACCTCAGGGGGCAGGGGAGGGGCATCTCTCCATTAGCTGGATAGCTGTTACCGTAGCAGTGAAGAGACCTTAATTCATGTGGAGCTTCCTTAAATTCGAGAGCGAACCGGGGCGAGCTAAAACGCAGCAGGGGTCTCGCCATAGCGGCGCGCCTTCCCCCACACTGCGTGGAGGGACCCCCCGTCGCGAGCTGCGCGCTCTGGGAGGCCTTGTCATGTGACTGCTCTGTCTCGTTTCTCACAGCAAACCACAGAGCCAAATTACCCAGAGATCCTTTTAATTGCCATCAACAAGCACGGGGTCAGCCTCATCGACCCCAAAACCAAGGTAAGGCGACACCACCGAGTTCCTGCCCGCAGTGGGCTCAGCCATGTTCAACAGGGTTGTGCGTTTCCAAGGGCTAATGTTAGCAACGTGTGGGTGAAGCCACGTGAGACTTCTATATAAACAGCCTGATTAGCAAAGGTACGGAGCGACCTTTCACTGCTTCTTATGTCTCCAGGAGCTGCAGGCACTCAGCACCTTGGAAATCAGGCCCCTGGGGTGGAAGTCAGCCACTAGCAACAGAAGGCAAAGAACTGTTGGGGGGGTTCAGCCCCAGCCCTGGAACTCAGGAGGGTCAGCCCAAGCCCAGAGGGGCTGCTCTGGTGCAAGGGGCCAGCTCGGACAAGCCCCAGGCCATCCCGTTTTCACTTTAGGAAATATGCTCAGGCTAGCGAAATGGCTCTTCCGTTTAATGCAGTGCGGTGTTAGGTACCCAGTCTCACAGGACCTGCTTGGCTAAATGATGAGGAAGGGAGCCACCACAGACTGCTGGCATTGGTACACAGCACAGCAGGGGGTAGTGTAGAGGGATCCCAGGGGCTACAGTTAGGCCTGACAGGATGAAATGAAGATACAGTCAAATTTGGCTGAATATCAGGAAGAACTCCCAGACACTGAGCCGCATTATGCTGTGGAATCGTCCTCCCAGGGCAGAAGGCTTAGGAGCACCCTTGCTTGGAACATGGAAACCGAGGCTGGGTAAAGCACCGGTTCCTTCATTCACAGCAGAGAGCTGTGGCTAGACCCAGGGAAGAGCCGAGCTAGATGACCTTCTTGTCAGCACATAAGAATTGCCCGGTGGCTCAGACCTCTGTTCCCTCTAGTTCCTGTCTCCAATAGGGGCTGTAGATTATAGGAAAAAGGCAAGAAACGCCGCTGGTGTCCCCCACTCTCACCTCTCGGTTTCTGGGGGTGAGGGCTGGTGGAACCATCTCACCTCATGAAATGTCTTGGGTTTGCTGGGGTGGGCAGCCCAGAGGGAAGGGGGCAGTTAGCCACTGAAGTATCTGACTGGGCTTCTGCTCCTTTTAGGATATTCTCACGACTCACCCCTTCACCAAGATCTCCAACTGGAGCAGCGGCAACACGTACTTTCACATAACGATCGGCAACCTGGTGCGGGGAAGCAAACTGCTCTGTGAAACGTCACTGGTAAGGGAGCTCCAGCATCCCGGGCAGCCACTGAGCACAGGGAACAAGGGGGGGAACGAACTGCAGGGTGGATCTCCAAAGCCACGCTCAGGCTCCACATCCTCTGTTCATGCCATGTTGCCTATGCCCAGGCCTGCTGATGGGGGGCAAAGGCGGCAGGTGCACCCAAGGTCCCAGCTCTGCCCCTCCCATCCAAGGCCCCCGGCCCTACTAGGAGCATAAAGCCAGGCCTCCCTCCCCCACATTGCCCAGGAGCCCAACAATCCTCTCAGCCCTCCTGCCTATCCCTGAGCATCTGGGCCAATGGACTCTGAAATGGAAGCACAGCAGCATGCAGCAGAGCATCAATGAGTTCACCAAACATGTCCCCCACAGGGAGCTCCCCTTCCCAGCCCTGCAAGCTAAGGCTCAGACACAGCTACTACTGAGGGGGAGGTGACTCGGGTTCCAGGCAGGGGCAGCTTTGGAAGTAATACTGCAGGTTGAAAGAGGCTGGCAGGTTTCTGGAGCAGGCTGATTGACAGGAAAGCCGCAGTGGTGGGAAGCAGCTCAGTGGCCTGGGATGCAAGACTAAATCCTGGGGAGATGGTTTGGTGGGGAGAAAGCAAGCAAGGGGGTCGAGTGTGCAGGATAAATTCATTTATCAACTCCTTGGATGTGAGGGCAGGAACTCCGGACGCGAGCTGTGCTACGTACTCACACGGTCAAACCCTCAGCTGGTGTCAGTGGTGGTGGCTGTATGGAAGTCAGTGGAGCTGCACCAGTTTACACCAGCAGAGGATCTGTGCATAGTCTATGTTCCAGCATGGCTTAGCCTGTTCCTCTGGCTGACATCCTTTGTCAGAGGGTGAGGAGTCCGAATGCTCAGCCAGGTTAGTGCCCAGGCACATCAAGAGTCGGAGGTGCTGTATAGCAAGCCAAGCAGGCAGAACCACCACTGTCCTGGTACTCTGCTACTGGTGAACATGCTGGACTCTTAGTGCAAGTCTCACATCCAGTACCAGGCTGCCCTGCCCCGCCAGTTCATAGCAAATCAGAGTCTGCGATACACTCTCATGGCTCATATGGGGTGCCCCGAGAGCATCACACTTCGATTTTTAGTGCCAGAGAGGAAGTGCCAGATGGGATCAGAGCTGAGGTCCATCTAGCTCAGTATCTTGTCTCCAACCCATAGCCAGCACCAGCAGGGTTCCCTGTAAGCTGGGCGCTTGTGCAACTGCTCAGGAGAAATTTAAATGCCACCTATCTGACTAGCAGAGCACCCACAGCTAGGCTTTGTGTTTCTGCTGGTGGTGCACATCCTAACATACCTCAGTGCACATAGAAAACTTTATTCTGCACCTGAATGGGAAAAAATGGGACAGATTAGAGGGAATATTGACCAGCACCACCAAGAAGAGGGAAGAACCCCACTGTAGACTAACATGGAGCAATCTGCTCGCACATGAGGTCCCTGGTCTCTAATAAGTAGAGATTAGCTTATGCTCTGAAGTACAAGGGTTACTATCCCTTCCATCATTTGCCCTCATTTGTTATAATTACTCTGGAGATTCCAAAACCCTTTTGGAGCCTGGCCGAGTCCTTGGCCACAACAACGTCCTGTGGCAGAGTGTTCCACAGTCCAGTTATGTGTGTATGAAGAGATATTTCCTTGGGTTAGTTTTGCACGTACCAGCTTTACATTGGCTGTTCTTTTGCAGTGCAGGAAATGGGGGAGGAGGGTCGTCAGAAGCCTGGTCATAGTTCCTACCAAAGACATAATCCAGCGACCAGAAGTTATGCTTCCCAGGTGACGTGTCTGATCTCTCATTACTTCCTACCAGGGCTACAAGATGGATGACCTCTTGACCTCGTACATCAGTCAGATGTTAACAGCCATGAGCAAACAGAGGAGCGCAAAGGGCAGCAGCAAGTGAACGGAAAGAAGCCACTGGCAGGTGGCCATGGAACTAATTCACCAGCTGAGGCCTGTGGGGTACCCCTGCAGCTGGGGCCAAACCTTTTCAGCCCAGATGTGGAAGATGATCCGGACCCCATCAGACAGCTCATCCGACTCTGACCTTGAGGGCTCGAGTCCCGCTTCCCCTTCCAGCGAGGATGACTACCTGTGACGCTGACCTCCCATTTCCCTCTCCACCCTAGTAAGCCCTGTTCTAAACCTCTGTGCTTTTAAGGTGACAGACAGTGACTGATCAACAGAGAAACTCCAGCAGGGTGTTTACTATCAAACCAAATGTCTGACGTTTGCAAAGGACTGTAGGAAAAAGTGTTGTGTGTCATTTTTAAAAAGGGGACGGTGGCCAGGGTGCCGGTCAAGGCTTTGGAGAAATTCAGGGCATCAGATCTTTGCCAGTCAGGAACTTAACCCTACTCCACTGTACAGCGAAATACGACCCACTCTGCAGGGGGTGGGAGATTTTGGCATTCCAACAGAGAAAAGAATCCAAAAAGGACAGAAGGAAAAAGTGCATTTAAAATAGTGGTTGGTTTGTTTTTTTCTTACTCCTAATTGAATAGCCTGTACCATGGCAAAGCAACAATGGGAGCCGCGCACATAAGGATGGGTATATTTAAAGGTCTCATTTCTTATTCTTGTATTTATTTATTTTTTAAAAAGAATGATGGGTTCTGGGAGGCTGACTCTGGGGAAGGCTCCCCACTGGTTCCCGCAGTAGAATCGCTCACACACCCAGCACTCAAGGCTGAGACTGAGTGTTCATAGGTCAAACTGTTCAAATTTCGGGTGGCCCATAGTTCAGCATCAAACACAGCAAACTAAAGTCAGCAGAGCCCCTCCCCCCCCCCAACCCCCACCCACAGAATACACCTTGCAGAACCAGGCATTTAGGTGGAAGCCTGAATGCGGCGTCAGGCCCTGAGAGTTGGAAGACGTTGGCCAAGCCCTGCTGTGTTGTGTGAAACGCTGCAGTTCAAATGTGCACCACAGTCACCTTTCTTTGCATGTCAAATCTGGGTGGAGCAGCATTCGGTCTCTGTGCAGCATTACACGCAGCTGGAATGTGTTTGTCTCACAGCTGCTGTGAAACATTAGTGGAGCAGCCAACGCAGAGCCAGTAAATAAGAAAAATTAACCATGGATGCAGACTAACCTCCCATCATCCTCTGCACCAGTCTGGCAGGCTGTAACAAGTAGGTGTTCTGTGTCATGCTGCTTCTGCAGTTTCTGGTTTGCTGCAGGTAGACAGCTCTGGTCAAGGCACAGGGACTGTTTCCCATCTCTGCACTAGACTCACCTAGAAACTTTGGCTGCCCATAGAAGCTGAGCTTTGTGGCTCAGCCCCATGTCTGATTTTTAAATTTAGCTCTGACCCCTTGTGGCAAAGGAAAGTTGAACAATTGCCTCTGCCTATAAACACAGGACTAGTGCCTGCTGCAAAGTTAATTCATTGGGGGCTAGCGGGAAAACGCTACTGAAAAGCAGAGAAACGTAAGAAGATGCCAGCACCCGTGTTCAGTGCCCAGCCCCTATGAACACAAGCAATGCCTGCATCACCCTGACAGCTGAGTCTAAATTCTCTGCTGCATTCCCTAGCACCATTGTGTTTCAGTAGCGAGGAAGTCAGGCACCTTATGTTGTTAGGAGGCCTTTCACTGCTGTATAGCTGAACATAGCTAAACCACCCACTGTACAGGAGTTGGGTAAGGCAGCAGTAAATTGCTGTACCAGTACATATATAGGGTCAACAGTGTGGTGTGGGCCAAAATTCTGCCCTGAACCCTGCGGTAAAGAGGGAGTCGCCTGCATTAGCTAACTGGCTCTTGTTTCCAGGGTTCAGGCAAATAGATTATGTGGCTGTGTTCTGGATCATTAGCAACCCAAATTTGAAACCTGTCAGTCAGCGCTGCCACCAGGCACAACACTGACATGCCGCACTGGAAGGACAGTAGCCCACCCTTGGGTGTCATGGCATCAAACATGAGTTGTATGTGGCCAACTACAGGGAGGCTGTGTAGCTATGAATGAAATTTGTATGACTGAGTCCCAACAGCCAGGCTTGATCTCAACAGGCCGTGGCACCTGGCACTGTCAGAATGGGCTGAGGGCCAGTTTCGATGCTGATGCCACTAACGTTGGGTGTCTCTCAGCAGAACTGTGCTTGGTTGGCTCAGTACCTATGATTTGCATCATACTAGGTCAATGCAGAGTCGGCGGTGCATTCTCATGCTCCTCTTCCCCACAGCTCTCTGCCTCACTCAGCAATTGAGCATATGTATAGGAGAGTTGCACTTTAAGAACATACGAAAGGCCATATCGGCTCAGACCAAAGGTCCATCTAGCCCAGTATGCTTTTGTCCAACAGTGGCCAAGGCCAAGTACCCAGAGGGAATAAACAGAACAGGTAATCATCAAGTGATCCACCCCTATTGTCCATTCCCAGCTTCTGGCAGAGGCTAGAGACACTGCAGAGCATGGTGTTTGTATCGCTGCCCCTTCGGCTTATAGGCATTGATGGACCTGTGCTCTATGAACTGTCTTACAGTCCATAACTGGACTTCAGAAAGGAGCAGGTTCCACACAGAGTGGTGCACAAATTAACTTTATCATCTCCCACACAAGCCACCCCCGAGGATACATGGGTAAAACAGTGGCACTGGGCCCTGTTCCTTTGCTTGACGGGCATGAGGGACTGCATGTAGTCATCTGAAGGCAGGGGACAGAACTTCGGGCTTGTTCTGTGCCACTTTCCACGTGTGTAAGTTGGGCGGCTTTCCTGAAGTCAGTCGCATTGTACTGGAGTACAATCAGAATAGGGGTCAGAACTGAGCCTGCTGGATCATCAAAATTAATCTTTCACAGCCTGTGCCCCTTATATGCTCTCCTCCTCCTCCCACCCCCACCAGCAGTTCATAGCTCACCTGTGGCCTTGTTGCACTACAGGCAGTCCCCAGGTTACATGGATCCGACTTACATTGGATCCTTACTTACAAATGGGGTGATGCAACCCCCACTAGCTGCTTCCCCCCCAGCAGACCAGGGAGACGCGAAGCTAGCGCCCCCCCCCCCCCAGCAGACCAGGGAGACGCGGAGCGGCTTTTCTCAGCAGACACCTCAGCTTGAGAATAAAGGACTGAGGGAAGTGAGGTGTGGGAGAATAAAACTGAGCTCTGGAGAAATGTTTGGCTAGAGTTTCCCCTACAATATGTACCAGTTCCGACTTACATACAAATTCAACTTAAGAACATACCTACAGTCCCTATCTTGTACGTAACCCGGGGACTGCCTGTATTGTGAAGCCACTGTTATTTTGCCCATCCTGTTGCTTGGCTCTGAGGGACACAGTAGGCCCCAGCCCTTCACTGCTCGTGTTCACTTTGTGTTCAGTGAAAGACTAACACCGTGGTTGTGCCACCTCAACTCATTCTTCCCTATGTGGGTCGTGTGAGCAGCAGCCTGATGCACGCCCCATACAGTTAGCTGGCGCGTGCGGTTCCAGTTTCAGCGGTCCCTTTGACATTTGTGTGCGTGTGTATGTGTCCTACCCTGTGTGTATTAGTGGCTGTGTCTGGTTCTGTTCACACACACGATGTAACACAAAAGCGTCCAGCTGTGTTAAATATGCTAATAAAAAAATAAGAGGCGAAGGCCTGGCGAGAAGCTCGTCTTTGCAGTTCACTGTCCCGCTCATTGAAGGGATGGCTGCCAGGTGACTTGTTCATGGTCTGTCAGTGAATACACAGGGAGCGACCTGACAATGGCGGCTATGTCAGTCTTGCACACAAAGCCACAACAAGCTCCAGAGCCGGACACTAACACTAGACAGTCAGCCTGGACAGAAGGAGCAAATTGTTCACATGGAGACTGTCAGGGAGCCTAGGGGGCTCGTGAACATGGGTGCCAACCTTGCAGCAGCCTGTCAAGAAGCAGGCCCCCAAGCCCTCAACTGGTTGTGACTTCACTACCCGAGTAACAAGTGTGAATGCCTCAACAGTGTTCGCAGGGCACCACAAACAGACCCACTTTGGCATATCGGCCTTCGGGGTACATGATCCCTTATGCCACTGGACCAGTCACAGGTCAGTGACACCCCCACCAAAGACAACGTGAGAGAGAGCTGATGCAGTATGGCCAAAGGTCCATCTAGCCTACTATGTCTTCCATGAGTGGCCAATGCCACGTGCTTCAGAAGGACCAAACCGAACAGGCACTTAGCGAGTGATTCATCCACTCCCAGCATCTGGCAATGAGAAGCTAGGGACATCCAAAGCAGGAAGACTTTCACATCCCTAATCATCTTAGCTAATAGCCATCACTGGCCCCATCAACCTTAGCTAGCTCCTCTTTAAACCCTGCTATAGTTTTGACCATCCCCCGGCAATGAGGTCCATTCAAGGCTTGCAGCCAATCTTATAATAAACTAACTCACGAGGCAGTAAGAAATAGAGGTGAGAGCTATGTACAGTCTGTCAGGGTCCGCTGTCTGCACACTGTGTGGGGCTGTTCACGCTAACCCCAGCTAAAGAGTTCAGCTTCCACCACCCCCCCCCCCCAAGCAGTGAAGCAGCATAGGAACCCAGTTCCTTATTATCAGACATCTTTACTTCCCGTCCCCCAACATTCAGACTGATAGAGCTTGTGTCAGTGCCTGCTCCTCTTCATGTATCTGGCAGGGGCGCACAGCCAGCACCAAAGCCTTTAGGTTTCACAATGGTTCATTTGGCTGCAATGTGCCACCTTGTGTGCAGGACCAGTGGTAAAAGTCACTTACAAACAATGTATTGCGAAGCGGACAGGGGACTGCAGACAGGGGAGTTGAAGAGGGAGAGCAAAGCGACCCCACCGCCGAAGAGGCTACCCGGTGAGAGTACAAGCTGTGGTGTGAGTGTGTGCCTGTGCCTGACTGTTTGAATTTTACAGTTTGAAGTGTGAATTGAGAGTCTGATTCCAGGTGAGTGCTAGCAGTTTCAGTTTCAGCTTCTGTGGCAGTTGGGACTGAGAGCCTGCCATTGTTCCCTTGATTGCCTCTGATTAGCCTCAGGCTCAGCCTTCCCCTGTGTGACTCAGAAGGGGGCAGGCCTGACCTAGGCAAGCAGGCTTTAAAAAGCCAGAGCAGTGCGACCAGGGGAGCGAAGCGGACAGGGGACTGCAGACAGGGGAGTTGAAGAGGGAGTGACTGATGGTGATGAAGACCCGTAGCGCTTGTGCCAGTACTTCTCCTGTCTCCTCCACCTGTGCCTGTATCCAGACAGAGAACCTGAGCATGGATGTCTCTACCCAGGTCCTGGTGTGGTCTTGCTGTATTTGTGGCTTGCAATTCCCACTGAGTGATCTCCAGGCTGGGGGAGACAACCATTGTGAAAGGTGCCTGCTGGTGGAATCTCTCAGGCAGCAGGTGGGAGAGCTACAGGAGGAGGTGGCCAGGCTGAGGAGCATTCGAAGCCATGAGGAATTCCTGGACAGTATTCCTGTGGAGTCCACGGAGGTCACTGTCCTAGGATGTGGGACTGTTGACCAGCCACTTATGGAGGAGGCAGTGGTGCAGGGTGAGAACTGGCAGCTGGTTACTTCCGGCAGCAGACAGTGTTCCACCCCTGCTCCTAACCCTCCCACTGTGTTACATAACCGTTACACTTTACTTTCAGCAGGAGACAAGGAGTCACCCCCCACAGTGGAGGAGACCAGGCCTTGCACCACCAAGGTTGAGCAGTCTCCTGCCACCACTGCGAGGAGGAAACGTAGGGCAGTGGTGGTTGGAGACTCTCTTCTGAGGGGAACGGAGGCACCCATCTGTCGCCCTGACAGCTCATCTCGAGAGGTATGCTGTCTGCCAGGGGCCCGTATCCGAGATGTTACGGAGGCATTGTCGAGGATTATCCGGCCCTCTGACTACTACCCCATGCTACTCATCCACGTGGGCACAAATACTGCCAGGTGTGACACTGAGCGGATCAAGTGTGACTACAGGGCTTTGGGAGTACGGGTGAAGGAGTTTGGAGCGCAGGTGGTATTCTCTTCTATCCTTCCTGTCAAAGGTAGGGGCCCGGGCAGAGAGAGGTGAATCCTGGAGGTGAATGCCTGGCTGCGATGATGGTGTCGCCAGGAGGGATTCAGCTTCCTTGATCACGGGGTGCTCTTCCAGGAAGGACTGCTTGGCGGAGATGGAGTTCACCTTTCTAGGAGCGGGAAGGCCTTGTTTGGACACAGACTGGCTAACCTTGTGAGGAGGGCTTTAAACTAGGTTTGTTGGGGGCAGGTGAGCAAAGCCCACAGGTAAGTGCTGCATGTGCGGGACTGGGAGATGGGTTGGAAATGGGGGGGACTACGGCCTATAATGGCAAGGAGAAAGGAGGGCCAGGGCACAACAGGGAGGTAAGATCAAATCAGTATCTTAGATGCCTATATACAAATGCGAGAAGTATGGGTAATAAGCAGGAAGAACTGGAATTGCTAACCAATAAATACAACTATGATATCATTGGTATTACAGAAACCTGGTGGGATGGGACGCATGATTGGAATGTTGGTATGGAAGGGTATGGCTTGCTCAGGAAGGACAGACAGGGAAAAAAGGGAGGAGGGGTTGCCTTGTATATTAAAAATGTACACACTTGGACTGAAGTGGAGATGAATGTAGGAGATAGCTGTGTAGAGAGTCTCTGGGTTAAGCTAAAAGGGGTAAAAAACGAGGGTGATATCATGCTAGGAGTCTACTACAGGCCACCTAGCCAGGTGGATGAGGCCTTTTTTAAACAATTAACAAAACTATCCAAAGCCCAAGATTTGGTGGTGATGGGGGACTTCAACTATCCAGACATTTGTTGGGAAACTAACACAGCGAGGCACAGGCTATCCAATAAGTTTCTGGACTGCATTGGAGACAACTTTCTGTTTCAGAAGGTTGAAAAAGCTACCAGAGGAGAAGCTGTTCTGGATTTGGTTTTAACAAATAGGGAGGAACTAGTTGAGAACTTGAAAGTGGAAGACAGTATAGGGGACAGTGATCACGAAATAATAGAGTTCATGATCTTAAGAAAAGGTAGAAGGGAGACCAGCACAATTGAAGTAATGGATTTCAGGAAGGCAGATTTTGATAAGCTCAGAGAACTTGTAGGTAAGGTCCCATGGGAAGCAAGACTGAAGGGAAAAACAACTGAGGAGAGTTGGAAGTATTTCAAAGGGACGTTGTTAAGGGCCCAAAAGCAAACAATTCCGCTGTGTAGGAAAGATAGAAAATATGGCAAAAGACCAGCTTGGCTTAACAAGGAGATCTTGCACGATCTCAAAATAAAAAAGGAGTCATATAAAAAATGGAAACTAGGACAACTAACAAAGGATGAATATAGGCAAGCAACACGGGAATGCAGGGGCAAGATTAGAAAGGCAAAGGCACAAAATGAGATCAAACTAGCTACAGGCATAAAGGGAAACAAGAAGACTTTTTATAAATACATTAAAAGCAAGAGGAAGACCAAGGACAGGGTAGGCCCACTGCTTAGTGAGGAGGGAGAAGCAGTAACAGGAAACTTGGAAATGGCGGAGATGCTCAATGACTTCTTTGTTTCGGTCTTCACCGAGAAGTCTGGAGGTGTGCCTAACGTAGTGAATACAAGCAGAGAGAGGGTAGGTTTAGAAGATAGGATTCACAAAGAACAAGTTAAAAGTCACTTAGGAAAGTTAGATGTCAGCAAGTCACCAGGTCCTGATGAAATGCATCCCAGGATACTCAAGGAGCTGATAGAGGAGGTATCTGAGCCTTTAGCTATGATCTTTGAAAAATCATGGCAGACAGGGGAGATTCCAGAAGACTGGAAAAGGACAAATATTGTGCTCATCTATAAAAAGGGGAATAAGAACAACCCAGGAAACTATAGACCGGTCAGTTTAACGTCTGTCCCAGGGAAGATAATGGAGCAGGTAATTAAGGAAATCCTATGCAAACACTTGGAAGGTAATAAAGTGATAGGGAATAGCCAGCATGGGTTTGTGAAGAACAAGTCATGCCAAACTAATCTGATAGCTTTCTTTGATAAGATAACGAGCCTTGTGGATAAGGGAGAAGCGGTGGATGTCATATACTTAGACTTTAGTAAGGCATTTGATACGGTCTCACATGATATTCTTATTGATAAACTAGGCAAATATAACTTAGATAGGGCCACGATAAGGTGGGTGCATAATTGGCTGGATAACCGTAGTCAGAGAGTTGTTGTTAATGGTTCTAAATCCTGCTGGAAAGGGATAACAAGTGGAGTTCCTCAAGGGTCTGTTTTGGGACCCGTACTGTTCAATATCTTCATCAATGATGTAGATATTGGGATAGAGAGTACGCTTATTAAGTTTGCGGATGATACCAAACTGGGTGGGGTTGCGACTTCTTTGGAGGATAGGGACATAATTCAAAATGACCTTAGCAAGTTAGAGAAATGGTCAGAGGTAAACAGGATGAGGTTTAATAAAGAGAAATGCAAAGTGCTCCACTTAGGAAGGAACAATCAGTTCCATACATACAAGATGGGAAGAGACTGTCTAGGAAGGAGCATGGCAGAAAGGGATCTAGGGGTCATAGTGGACCACAAGTTGAATATGAGTCAACAGTGTGATGCTGTTGCCAAAAAAGCAAATATGATTCTAGGTTGTATCAACAGGTGTGTTGTAAGCAAAACTCGTGAAGTCATTCTGCCGCTCTACTCTGCACTAGTTAGGCCTCAGCTGGAGTACTGTGTCCAGTTCTGGGCGCCATATTTCAAGAAAGATGTGGAGAAATTGGAAAGGGTACAGAGAAGAGCGACAAGAATGATTAAAGGTCTAGAGAACATGACCTATGAAGCCAGGCTTCATGAACTGGGCTTGTTTAGTTTGGAAAAAAGAAGATAAGGGGGGACATGATAGCGGTTTTCAAATATCTAAAAGGGTGTCACAAGGAGGAAGGAGAAAATTTGTTCCTCTTGGTTTCTGAGGACAGGACAAGGAGTAATGGGCTTAAAGTGCAGCAGGGGAGGTTTAGATTGGACATTAGGAAAAAATTCCTAACTGTCAGGGTGGTCAAATATTGGAATAAATTGCCAAGGGAGGTGGTGGAATCTCCCTCTCTGGAGATATTTAAGAACAGGTTAGATAGACATCTGTCAGGGATGGTGTAGGTGGAGCTTGGTCCTGCCTTGAGGGCGGGGGGCTGGACTCGATGACCTCTTGAGGTCCCTTCCAGTCCTATTATTCTATGATTCTATGATTCTCCCATTGACCTAGCTACCCCTTCTTGGGGAGGTGATGTACCTCCACCAAGGAGAGAACTCCTATTACTGTGGGTGCTACTTATGCTGAAGTGCTACAGTGGTGCAGCTGTAGCATTCTGAGTGTAGCCAAACCCTTAAAGATTCATTCCCAAACATCCAATAGTACAATAATGTCGTACTGTCTTCCTGGGTTATGAATTTTTGACAACTGTCCTGCAAATCCTTGAATTCCAGCAAGAAATTGTAGCCCTTCTTATAGGCAGAAGAGGAGAGTCAACCTTTTCCATCCAACCTCCAGCTGAAGATCCAGACACCTCAGCCACTCTTACGGGAGATTCTAACAGAAGACACATTAAATTAGTTTACCAAATGAGAGGCTCAGTTTTTCAAAGCAGTGGTTCCCTAAAATCATTCACTTGAAGTAGCACAGGTAGTGCAGGTAGCATAATCTATCCTTATTATTGCCCAATGCTGTCAATTCTAGGACCTTGCCTTCAGATGCTTATAACTTTGCAAAACTTAAGCCAGACATTTTCTCACTTGGTTTGAGCCTCAGGCTGAAATTTTGGAAAGTTTCAGAGAAGATGATTCAGCCATTACTGAGAAAATGCCCTCCATAAGACAGAAGTCCATGGGAAAAAATAGTTTGCAATCATGGAATTAAAAACCGTACCATAATGTGCACACACATGGGAGCTGAGTTCATTGAACAGGCAATCTTAAGTGTAACATTTCCTACCTTTTGAATGTTTGACTTTGCAACCTTAACATTATTTTAGTCTCATTTTAATATATTATTATCTACAATGAATAAAAGCAAATTCTAAACTTCAAGATATGTAACTGTGTTTAAAATGAATCTTTGTGTTAATTGATGACATATTAATTTCCTTTCCTATGCAGCACACGGCGACCAATCTCCCTTTGATGGAAGGGGAGGAGTACTGGCTCATGCCTTTGCACCAAGCCCAGGGATAGGAGGAGATGCTCATTTTGATGAAGCTGAGAAATGGTCACAAAATCATATAGGTAAAGTATTTCCTGTGCCCGTCGCAACAAATTCAGCTCCTTCTACACAAAGCCCTGGCATTTTCTTCCTATAACTGTTTGTCCCTCTCTCTTATATATAATGTAACATACTTACCTTTGCCTGCCAGAGCATATATATAAGGTCTGTATTCTGTGGAGCTCAAATCACTTTACAAAAGTGGGAGAGCAATATTATCCTGGTGTTTTTGTAAGTTAGACACAACTTTAAGTGATTGTCAAAAGTGATCTCCATTAACAAAAGGAGAGTCAGGAATAGATTGCAGGTTTCCTGACTTCCCATTCATGGCCTCTGAAAAATTCTTACTAAAACATGGGAGAGCAGATAAACTTAAATTAAACCTATAGGATTTCATCACAATGAAAAGATGTGAATTCTTCTGCTTGTGATTCTCCGTTCCATTGTATGTTAACAATTCTTTTCCTCTTTTTATTATATGAAAAATTTAGGAACAAATTTGTTCCTTGTTGCTGCTCATGAATTTGGCCATTCTTTGGGACTGGGTCATTCAAATGTTCAAGGTGCTCTGATGTACCCTATTTATCGCTACTGGGATCCAAACACCTTCGTCCTTCCAGATGACGACAGACAAGGAATTCAGCGATTATATGGTAATTTCAGTGTCAGATGTTAATTTTGATATAAAAAATACCAAAAAGGGACAGATTTTGTCATACTTTAAGTACCTTACTCAGACAGCCAAACTGATTTGAATGGTCTACTCTCTGAGCAAGGTACTACTCAGTGAGAGTACCTAAATTTAGATCAAGCCAACATGATATACTTTATCCCTTCCGCCTATTCTTTCTGGAGTCTAAGAGTAAGCTGTCCATATTGCAAAACCACCTAATGGAGTTATAGACCGGGACTGACAAAGGGTCCCCTACACACCAGTGCTTTGCAGAAATCAATGATGGCATGCTGCTAACCTAACTGCCAGTGAGTAGTACCTTGCTCTACCAAAGAGGATATTGAAAGCAGTATGGCTGCTTGCTGAATGTGAGATTGTGCAATGTGGCTGTGTCTAGACTGGCCAGTTTTTCCGCAAAAACAGCTGCTTTTGCGGAGAAACTTGCTAGCTGTCTACACTGGCTGCTTGAATTTCTGCAAGAACACTGACGATCTCATGTAAGATTGTCATTGTTCTTGCGGAAATACTATGCTGCTCCAGTTTGGGCAAAAGCCCTCTTGCGCAAATCATTTGCGCAAGAGGGCCAGTGTAGACAGCACAGTACTGTTTTGCACAAAAAAGCCCTGATGGCTAAAATGGCGATCGGGGCTTTTTTGCGCAAAAGCGCGTCTAGATTGGCACAGATGCTTTTCCGCAAAAAGTGCTTTTGCGGAAAAGCGTCCACGCCAATCTAGATGCTCTTTTCTGAAAATGCTTTTAACAGAAAACTTTTCCATTAAAAGCATTTCCGGAAATCATGCCAGTCTAGACGTAGCCTGTAAGTATGGCAGAATCTGGCCCTCACATCACTGTTCTCGGAGTCAGGACCTACTCATTCTAAGTTACAGTGGCAAAACTGTGCTCTAAAACTATGGCACTTGTGTGTGAACATTTGCTTCCATCAGACACTTCACAAAGGGACAGCAATCATGGTACATATTTCTCTGCATTTTGTCTCAAACAAATACCTTATTATTTCCGTATTTCTATTCCACAGGCAGAAAAAGAGAAAACTTCTAAAGAACCATGGTGTTTTTAAAGAGAATGAAGAAGTCAGCAAGTGTACTTTTCTTTCACACCAGAAATGTTTCATTTTATTTCTTTAAATGGCAAATGTTTGAAGCTCAATTTCTGCTCCTATACATTTAGGCTACGTCTAGACAGCAGTTCTATTTTGGGATATCCAAAGTATCCACAAATAGCTATTTCGCATCTTTAAATGCACCCATTACTTCGAAATATATTCCGGTGTCCCTGTAGCCCTCGTTCCATGAAGGTTAAGGCACTTGCTGGAATAGCGCTTTATTCTGAAATTTCAAAATAATCTATTTCAAAATTAGATTGAAATAAGATATGCAATTTGCGTAGCTCAAATTGCGTAGCTTATTTTGACCTACGGGTGCAGTGGAGATGCACCTTTACTGAGATTTGAAAACCTCTTTAAATGTATTCAGTAGTTTCTATGAAAATAAAAATTCTCCCAGCACTATTCTGCCATCCTACATTCCTGTCTGTCAAACGCTGGTGGTTTGCATTTCACTGGGGGGCTCGGTGACTACTATATGGTCAATGCATGCAGGACAAAAATTGTCAGGTGGGTGCTTGAAGTGCATCTAACATCACGATTTAGGCTCTCTGTTCCCAGCCCATTCCCTTCTCCTCCTTACTGCATATACATACCCAGACTCTGAGTACCCTCCACAAGGCCCAGAGAAAGCATGTAAGGCAGTGAGTGGTTCACAAAGTGTGGTCTGCAACCATCTTGCAGGTAAGCTGCAGGCTCTGGGTTCACACACCCCTATACTGGGGAGCCTACACTGGTGCTCCAGCTCTGCAGCTCCCCTCTTGGGGGAGGATCCTCATGGGCCAGATCTAGCTCATGGGGACAGGAAGCAGCTCCATGCACTCCCACTCCTCCTCCTCTGAGCAGGGGGATTGGCAGTCCAAGAAACTGTTCACCTGAAAGCTTTCCCTGCTGCTTCCATTGGCCAGATTCATGGTGCCTGAGAGCGACAGGAGGTACAGAGCCAGGTAAGTGTCGTCCCCTCCGCCCCACCTTCATATCCAAACTTCACACTCCCATTCCCGTCAGGCACCATTACTTTTTACCCTGCAAGGTAAAGTAAGGGCTGGCAGAGCCTTGAGAAGATTGGATGGGTGGCTCACGGACTGGTGGTGTTATCGAGTTAACATCAAGTCAACTCAGGGATGGTCTAGACAGTATGTGGACTGAAAGTAGGAGAAGTAGCAATCAGCTTAATCTGCAGCAAGGGAGATTTAGGTTCAATATTAGGAGAAACTTTCTAAGTAACTATAAAAACAGTTAAGCTAGGGAGTAGGCTTCAAAGGGAGGTTCTGGAATCTCCATCACTGGAGGTTTTTAAGAACCAGTTAGACAAAAGTGTGTAGGAATACTTGGTCCTGCCTCAGCACAGGGAGCTGGACTAGGGGGTCTTTCTAGGTCACTTCCACCCTGCATTTCTATGATTCTCTGTAGAGCTTAACTGGTGATCATCACAGCAAAACTGACCCTCCAGCCTTCACCCAGCTCCCGTCCAACGTGAATTATTAACAAATGAGCTGGTCCCTGATATAGAGAAGTCATAAGACCAGTGAGCCTAGCAGCCCTGTCAGTGATATCTCAGGACAGCCATTCCCTCATAGAACAGTGGGGGAAGCTAGGGGATCCAATCGTTCCTCCCTGATAAAGGTCTGCAAAGCACAAACAGGGACTTTGCTTAAAAAAGCAGAGATGCCTTCCCTCAATCACTATTACAGGCACCTATCCTAAGTCTGTAAGTAAACACATGGGCTACGTCTACATTGGCCCCTTTTCTGGAAGGGGCATGTTAATTTCAGAGGTCGTAATAGGGAAATCCGTGGGGGATTTAAATAAAAATGTCCAACGCTTTTTTCCGGCTTTTAGAAAAGAGCGTCTACACTGGCCCCGATCCTCCGGAAAAAGCACCCTTTTTTGAATAAGTAGGAATAAGATCCTCCAGAAAAGGGCGCTTTTTCCGGAGGATTGGGGCCAGTGTAGACGCTCTTTTCCGGCTTTTCTAAAAGCCGGAAAAAAGCGGCGGACATTTTTATTTAAATGCCGCGGGGGATATTTAAATCCCCCGCGGATTTCCCTATTACGACCTCTGAAATTAACATGCCCCTTCCGGAAAAGGGGCCAATGTAGACGAGCCCATGCAGTTCTCAGATAGCCTTCTGACCCAGAAAGAGGCTAGACAAGAGGGAGGGTAACTCACCTGAACAGTCAATGCCACTTACAGCCCAGAATTCATCAGCAACACTGAATTCCCAGAAAGACAAAGTGAAGATGATAAAAAAAACCAGACCCCATATCACTAGCTATAGGGTTTAGATCTAGCTTGGTGTGTATCACAGAAGAGTGGTTAGAGACCCCCAAGAGGCACTGGACTGAGGGTCTTCTACCATCTTAGTGGAGAAAGGGCAAGGGAGAAAACCCTGCATACTGGTTACTTACAGTGGATCTTCTGGAAACCTCAACTTCTCTGAGGGTATGTCTTCGCAGCAAAGTTATTTTGAAAAAACAGCCATTATTTCAAAATAACTTCACTAGCATCTACACAGTCAAACTGCTATTTCGAAATTCATTTGAAATAGCGGAGCACTTATTCCAAATTTGGTAAACCTCATTCCATGAGGAATAAAGCCAAATTCAAAATAGCTATTTCGAAATAAGTGCTGTGTAGACACATCGAAATAGGGGGCCTCCAGCCTTCCCAGGGTGCCCTGGTGGCCACTCCAGTCTCAACCAAGATCACTCCTCTCCTTCCTCCCTCCCCGGAGCCTTTAGGGGTTGACTCTGGCCACAGTGTCTGTGCCAGTTCCAAGCCTGCCAGGCCAGAGCCAGCAGTCACTACCCCTGACCCAGTGGCCCCAAAACATGAGCCAGCAAAGACTGGCAGCCAGCCCTCCACCACTCACCAGGAGCAGTCTGCCAGCTCCCAGGAGCCTGACAGGGGCTGGAGAAGGCGGGCACCTTCCTGGTCCAGGGTGGAGATCATGGACCTTATTCAGGTTTGGGGGGATTGCCCCCAATGTCCATGATCTCTGCACTAGAGAGAGGAATGCGGCCATCAATGGCACGATAGCTGCCAGCCTGGCACTAAAGGCCACATGTGAACCCAGGAGCAAGTTTGCATGAAAATCAAGTTGGTCTGGAGAGCACCCCAACCCTGAGCCTTGACCTTCCCCTCCCCTTTCTTCCCCTTGCTTCCTCCCCCCAACTTTTCCCCCTTCCCTCTCCCCCCCTCTCTTCTCCCCTCTCCCGCCTCCTTTCCCCAGTCTCACCAGAGTTTCATTCTCCCCCCTCTCCTCCGGGGTTTTGTTAAATAAAGATAGTTTGTGTTCATGAAAATACGTGTATTTTATTTGACATCAGGAAGGGGGCAGAGGGAGAGGTAAGTGGAAGGACGTGAGGGAGGAATGAGGCACAAGCCCCAGTGGGGCAGACCAGAAAGGCTCTGAGGGCTCCTCAGGATGGAAGCTCTCCCGCAGGGCCTCCTGGATACTGACAGCCCCCTGATGGACCTCTCAGATGGCAGCCTGCAGAAAGTTCAGACAGGACCGCAGCAACGCGTCCACGAAAAGCACCAGAGTGCCCAGGGGCAGCTCTGGCTTCATGTCGCAGAGTGCTGTGATGTCCCGAGTGAAGGCAACCAGAGCACACAGAGACAAAATGGTTTCCTGTCCCTCATGGAGGTAGGCAAGCAAGCAGGGAAACCTGAGAACTGGCTGTCCAGGGGGGTGCCTTTAAGCACAGGCCTCAGACAGCCTCAGGCAGCAGCCACACAAAGTAACTCCTGACCTGATGCCCTGCCGGACCTGGTTCTGTCCGGCCTTAAATGCGATTCACCGTCCACTCAGTGTGGACGCGCTATTTCGAAATAGCAAAACGCTATTTCAAAATGCATTTTGTGTGTAGACGCGCTATTTCGAAATAAGATAGTTTGAAATAATGCTGTAGTGTAGACATACTCTGAAAGAAGAAATCAAGCCCCTGAGTAATTGAAACAGATACTTCAAAGAGTTTAATTGGAAACATGTGCACAGTAAATACAAACACTATATTATTTACAGGGGAGGGTTATTTACAGGTGACCGTTTGTGAGACACAGCATGGCCAGCACCTGAGAAATAAACTTAAAGAGTCATCAGCATTTGTACAATGCCCCTTAATAAATATAATAACATGGGTTGGGATTAAGCTGCTGGATATGGAATGGAAAACAATCTCCAAAACAGGAAACACCACAAGATTAGGGGAACTCCTATTACCTAATATAGTGAATTATCAGAAAGTGTCAGTTCAACAGGGGGTCTCCATTGATCCCCTTCCCATATTCAGCCATCACAGGAAGATTCTCTCCCCATTGAGAACCACAGACAATGATATCCCAGACCCCCTCAGCCTTTTACCCTCCTTTGCTAACTGTTGTCTGGTGACTCCTCATAGGCCCAGAACCCAGGAGGGCAAGAGTAAAGTGCTGAGAGAGACTAGAAACCTAACTATTCAGGAAACTTTTTCTATAAGGTGGAGGATCATAGCCTCTAAATTTGGAGGACGAATGATATGTGCACAGTAAATACAAACACTATATTATTTACAGGGGAGGGTTATTTACAGGTGACTGTTTGTGAGACACAGCATGGCCAGCACCTGAGAAATAAACTTAAAGAGTCATCAGCATTTGTACAATGCCCCTTAATAAATATAATAACATGGGTTGGGATTAAGCTGCTGGATATGGAATGGAAAACAATCTCCAAAACAGGAAACACCACAAGATTAGGGGAACTCCTATTACCTAATATAGTGAATTATCAGAAAGTGTCAATTCAACAGGGGAAAACACTGATCCCCTTCCCATATTCAGCCATCACAGGAAGATTCTCTCCCCATTGAGAACCACAGACAATGATATCCCAGACCCCCTCAGCCTTTTACCCTCCTTTGCTAACTGTTGTCTGGTGACTCCTCATAGGCCCAGCACCCAGGAGGGCAAGAGTAAAATGCTGAGAGAGACTAGAAACCTAACTATTCAGGAAACTTTTTCTATGAGGTGGAGGATCATAGCCTCTAAATTTGGAGGACGAATGATATCTGCTGAGTACCTTCTTTGAAGGGCAGAGTGTTCTGAACTCCCAATAACATCAGAGGGAGTTTGAGGTCACTCAGCAACTTATGGGACTGGACAATACAAGCACAGTTAAAGGCCCTGGATATCTAAAGGAAATCACCAAAATCCACAGTTAGATGCTTAAATGCCAATTAAAGCCACCCTTAGTGAATTCCCCCGGCATGTGTAATCCCCTAAGTAGTATAAGGGCCCTACCATCAATCAAACGTTAGCCCTGCCCCCTGACCCCGGAAGTCCCGCCCCCTGACCGCCAGAATTCCCTTCTCCCCTGTCACCAGAAGGCCGGCCACTGGATGGTAGTACATCCGGGTCAAGAGGGACAGCTGACCGGGTGTCATGTGACCCCCGTTAGGCCCGTCCCCTGTCACCGGAAGTCCTGCCCTTTGGGGTAATTCATCCGGGGTCAAGAGGGGCAGGTGACCGGAAGTAAGGAGTGTCATGTGACCCCTCTAAGGACTCGCCCCGCCTCCCTCAACCAATCAGGAAGGGATTTTCCCCTGTAGGACCGCCCCGCGAACCGCTTTGACCAAGCGGGGGGGCAGTTCTGGGACCCGATGACCCGCCCAGCAGTGGGTCGTGTGACCCCTCTAAGAACTTGTCCCACCTCCCTCTACCAATCAGGAGGGGGTTTTTCCCTGTAGGACCGCCCCGCGAACCCCTTTGAGCAAACGGGGGGCAGTTTTGGGACCGGATGACCCGCCCAGCAGTGGGTTGTGTGACCCCTCTAAGAACTCGCCCCACCTCCCTCTACCAATCAGGAGGGTTTTTTTCCCTGTAGGACCGCCCCACGAATCGCTTTGACCAATCCGGGGAGTGCAGTTCCGGGACCCGTTGACCAGACCTGAGGCGGGTCGTGTGACCCCTCTAAGAGCTTCCCGTGACACCCTTTGCCAATCAGAGCATAGCACTTCCCCGTAAGTTCTAGCGCCACACAAAAGAGGCCATCTTGTTCCAAGAGCGCGTGTTTCAGAGAGCGTGCAAACGCTGAGCGGAAACATGGCTTCTTTCACCAACTTTGTTTTGGTGCCGAGAAGAAAGCGCTACATCAGCGACAGTTCCGAGGAGGAAGGAGAAGTTGAAGGGAGCCCTTTGGCCCAGCCGCTGATGGATACACCAATATCTGACGCCGAAACCAAACCGCTCACGATGCAGCCAGACAAGCTAGATGGCCTGGAGGAAGAAGGTGCCCATGGCTCTCAGGAGTCGGACAAGACGCTTGGAAAAGAAGCCAAATAGGTAAATGAAAGATCGAAGTTGGGGCATCATGGGGTTAGGAAACCGGGATTTTGTAAACTTTAAAAAAAAAATGACCAGAGCGTCTTACATTATTTCTTTCTGGCAATCTTTTGACAGCTTGACGATGCCTTTCTAGCTGACCGTCAGACCCGGGACAGCATTGCATCGGACGAGGAAGACGAACCGGGCCCACCTTGTTTTTGCTCAACACTGATACAAAGCATTGAAGAGAACGCCAAGGATGACGGCCATGAAGAATTCAGGAGGTGGCTGTGCATTGACCTAGTTGAGCCAGTGCCACATCATAAGCGTAAAAAAGTTATGCGCTCTATTGTACGCGTTGGTGTTTATACCGTCCTTAGTCAGAATCAAGTGAGCGTGCTGAAAAAGAAACGCACGCTTATAAAAACATTGTCTAATAAAAGGGTCTCGCTTAAAAGAAAGAAGCATCTGGTGAAGCAGTCTGGGGGGTTTATCGGCCCTTTGTTAAGTTTTGCTGTTCCTCTGATAACGGGGCTTTTGAATAACCGATAATGGAGTATGCAGAAAAAATGTACCTGGTGCCCAGCCATCAGCTGGAGCAATTAAGGGCTCCCCCTCCAGTGGAGGAAAATATCAGAACAACTGCAACTCGCTTACTGGATGCTGAAATGAAGTCTGTTCTTCAAAGGACTGACTTAGCCGAATACGAAAAGGCTAAACTCTACAGCGCTGTGCTTCAGAGATACCTAACGTACGTGAGGCAAAGTGATGCAGATAAAAGGAAAATAAGTCTGTTTCTACCAGAACAGAGTGACACCGCCAAACCTCCAGAAACAGAAAACACCTCAGACTCTGTGGTTCAGGAGCTGTTGGATAACGTGAATAAGCGTTATAAGAAAAACGCCTCAGTGTTGCTAAATAAGCTGGGCCAGGATAAAACTATCGCTTCCTGGAATGATAAAGGTGCATTTGTGTACAAAGGCTCGGTGGTGAATGGTTCTAACATGCTTGACTTAGTCAGAGCCGTCACCCAGACGCGTTCTGTCCCTAGTAGACATGTACCTAAAGGATGGGATGTGTTTATCAATGCCATGGCAGAACTAAACGTCCCATCTTCCATCATGGGCAGTGCAGACAACAGAGTTCTTTTGGAACGCCTGAAGGCCTCAGCCACTGACGCTGGGATGGATCGAGAAACACCAACTCCTTTTTTGCCTTCTAAAAAACAAAAATTGGCTAAACTGTCTGACTGGCTCAGTGTGTGAAGTTTGTCATGTTCTAAAAATAATTTTTGAACTTGATCACATTTTGCTTTAAATAAAACACTTCTCTATATATAGAATATCTATTTAATAGATATATATTATGTCTAGGTATTTTTTCTGAATTGTTCATTGTTTTTAAGAAGAAAAATTAAGAAAAACAACCATCAGTTGCCTTTAAACCCCTCACCTGGGGTGCTTTACTGCGTGTCAATTTAATTTTCACATCCACCCCGTTCAACAAAAGTTTTTCTTGAAAAAACAGGTGGCTGTGTAGATGACCCAACAACTCCATTGTCCTGCTCTGGGACGTCAGCCTTGCACACCTCACAAATCCTAGATTCTCACCATCCAGCTCTGTTTTTTCGTGTTGTCCAGGAGTGTCTTTGTAAAACAGTCCGGCGGAAAATTGTGTAGCGAGGGTGTCGTCTCTGTAATTGAGAACCGATTCAATAAAGGCCCTGTAAGGGTAACAGTTGTTGCTTTGGCTTATTAGGCGGTCTCCCAATGTAACGTCCAATTGACTGAAAATAGAGGCCACTGGGTAATTCACCAGGCCTACCGCGGCATCCCTGGGGAGTGCAGTCCCATCGCCTTTTACTATCTTGCAACAAAGGTAGAGTAGCGTGTTGTTTAAATCCATATAATCTATGCCATTCCCTGCTATAAAAAAGTCGATGGGGGCAGTTTCTGTCACGGCTGACAGAGGCGGCACCTCGATGTAGATGCTTTTCTCAATGCTGGTCTGCGTAGGGGCTATCTGAAACAAGTCTAGTTCAGATTTGGTGCACTCTTCCGACCCGCAGTGAAGAAAGCCATGTTGACTAAAATATATCTCTTTTACCAGGTACAGAGCGTGTCCTCTTTCTCCCTGGCTTCCTCTTGGACTTTTGCTTATGGCCTGTCCTGCGTGTCAAGGCTCTTCTTTTAAAGGGTTTCGGGGGTCCTGTGCGTCGCGGATATGACGCATTTCTCTTTCTCTTCCTCCTTTTAATATACATCAGCCCTGACCCTTCCTGTTTAGCCGGATTCCCCACCTTCTCCAAGACAGCCTGGGAAACGTGGCCTACCACATCTCTGGCTATGTTTTGAGCGGCTGTTTTTATGTGGGGTTTAATAATCTCTAGCCCTCTTCGCAAAAGCGGTACAGCTTTTCGAAAAAGGCTACGGAATATACCGCCCACGCCGGCCCCGTACATCACAGGGGCTCCATGATATCCAGGAAGGGCATATCCAGCCTGGGCTTTGTAATAGTTGCTGTAGACTTTGGAGTCACCGTAATTTTTTACGATCGCCATAATAGTGTTTTGCTTTTTAGAAACCTCGCTCTTTCCGGGAACGCAGGTGCAGCTTCACAATCACCTTGCCAAAGCGAAATGAAACGCATCTGTTTTGATCCGTCTTTATTTCAATGGTGATGGTGTCGATGTGGTGTTGACTGATGGGTACGTAATGAGGCTTATCGTAGGTGATGGTAACAAACTCATTGTTATTTCCTCTGACAGGGACGCAGCGTAACAGGGGGACAGAAAAGTCCCCCACAAACTGGTGTTCTACAATATCCGTGTATAGATACAAGGAGTTGAAACCCCCTGTGATGTCTGCTGAGAAGGGACTCTTCTGGACACTGTGCCCGGGGGCCAAACCCAGAATGTTAGCTAGCTCCCCGAGGGTAGAAAACGTAGCAGTAGCATCGGTGGATTTAAGTCTACATTTTCTACTCACGGGGTCATAATTCATGATAACATCAGGCGGTCCAGAATGACGTGCCACAATGCTATTCATATGTTCCAATAATTCGGGTATAGTTGAGTAATAACCTCGCCGTAGGATATAACTCCATGGTTTATCTCCAAAGGTGATTTGGAAAGGGGTGTCCTCAGTAATGTTGTTCCAGCTGTGTGGATATTGTATTTCCGCTAACCCCACTTCCTAGGCCCCCGGGAGATCCAACGACTTTATTAGCTGTATTGTAAAGGCCGAGCTGGTGTTTTGGGGAAAAACCCCAGAGCTGGCGTTGCTGGGCAGAGTGATGTAGAAGCCCCCGTCCCCCATTTCTCTCCTTGCAGGTGGGATTGTTTTTATTCTCGCTTAAACGTTACAGAGTTGAGAAGCTTCTACCCAACTGTTAAATTTGTTGGGCCACCCCAGCCATTTCACCAATAGCTGCTTTTTTCTTCCTTTCCCTTTCTCTGCTAGAACTTTTTCAATCCTGTAAATCCTGTCTTGTTTGGGGTTCACCTTTTGTAATTCTTCAGGGTAAAACGACCCCGTCACTGTCTCACCCTCATAATCTTTTAATCGGTAGACAGGTCTCTCACCCCTGGTTAAGGCTTCATCCACTATGAATATCTCATCGGTAAATGTTTGTTCATAACCTTTTTTAAAGGCACCTTTGGTTTTAGAGAGTCTCACGTGGTCCCCTTTTCTAAAAGGAACAACAGCCTGTTTTATTTTAACATCATCTCCATAAACACTTTTCCAGACCTTCAGAGAATTGGCGGGGTTCACATCAGCAGGTCTGGTCCGTATAGTTCTGTGAAAGCTCCAGCTGTAACTCTTTATAAACTCAGATAATATGTCAATGTAGCGAAAGGTATTGTGGGCTGTAAAATATCTCCACATCCTAGATTTTAAAGTTCTGTTAAATCGCTCCACAACCCCCGCTTTGACTTCATTGTTAGTAACAAAATGGTGGACACCATGCCGCTTTAACAATCCACTTAAAGGTTTGTTTAAAAATTCTTTTCCCCGAGCCGTTTGTAATTTTTGAGGCACGCGACCTTCGCTGAAAATAGCTTTAAAGGCCTTGGCTACCTCCTTGCCCGTCTTGTCCTTTAGGCCTAAGGCCCAGGCATATTTTGATAAAATGTCTATCACTGTTAAAATATACTTAAAACCGCTGTTGCGTTTGGAGAACCGGTGCATATCCACCAAATCTGCTTGCCATTGTGCATCCACGTCTGAGACAATGGTCTTGTCTCTTTTAAAATGTATTCGAGCAGGCTTGTGCAAAGAGTAAGCGTCTTGGTCCGAAAGCCATGATGTTACCTGTCTTCTGTTCAAAGTTTTACTGTGCTTTTTGACTGCTTGAAACAGAGGGTTCACCCCACCAAAGCTGCCAGCTTCCCTGGGGGTGTAATATATTTTCTCTAACAGAGCAATCTGCGTAGACATGACTGTTATTTGTGTTAGTAAAAGATGCTGTAAGTATGGAAGGAACACATTCACACCAACACATTTAATACAAGTTTTATTAAGCATCTGGATTAACACACCCTTTTACAGCCATCTGCAAATGGGCACCATGACACCCCCACCACTATCGCTATTAGGGAGTCCGAGTTAATTCATTCTTGCACGTTTGTTCTCGAGATCCATGTGTCAGATATGAGCAAAAAAAGCGGGCACAAGATAGATTTACTCCCACAGGATTACCGATGTGCAATTTCTCAAAGGTTTCTAGAAAGTCATCGTCGACCTGGCAAGAGATTGTCAAAAAAGAGAATAAGCTACAGCTGCTGGTTTTTAGATTCACAAAACACCCATGATGCCCCCCACCTCGATTTTTTCATTTACCTGTTTGACTTCTTTTCCGTTCACCTTGTCCGACTCCTGGGAGAGATGGGCAGCATCCTCCACAGGGACAGATAACGAGAGGCCGTCTAGCTCGTCAGGCTGCCGTGGGAGGAGTTGGGTTTCGGGATCAGATTCTGGTGTATCCAATAGCAGAGGGGGCAAAGGGCCCCTTTTCGCCTCTCCCTCGTCCTCGGAACTGTTGCTGATGTGGCACTTTCTTCTCATGTGGTGGAAGGCCCTCGTCACCAAAACAAACTCCAAACTTCTGGTGGGGGTGGTGAAGGAGTCCATGTTTCCGCTCAGCGTTTGCACGCTCTCTGAAACACGCGCTCTTGGAACAAGATGGCTTCTTTTGTGTGGCGCTAGAACTTATGGGGAAGTGCTATGCTCTGATTGACAGAGGGTGTCACGGGAAGCTCTTAGAGGGGTCACACGACCAGCTTCCGGTCTGGTCAACGGGTCCCAGAACTGCACCCCCCAAATGGTCAAAGCGATTTGTGGGGTGGTCCTACAGGGAAAAAAACCCTCCTGATTGGTAGAGGGAGGCAGGGTGAGTTCTTAGAGGGGTCACACAACCCACTACTGGGCGGGTCTTCCGGTCCCGGAACTGCCCCCTGATTGGTCAAAGCAGTTCACGAGGCGGTCCTACAGGGAAAAAACCCCTCCTGATTGGTGGAGGGAGGTGGGGCGAGTTCTTAGAGGGGTCACACGACCCACTTCTGGGCGGGTCATCCGGTCCCGGAACTGCCCCCCGATTGGTCAAAGCGGTTCGCGGGGCGGTCCTACGGGGAAAGCCCTTCCTGATTGGTAGAGGGAGGCGGGGCAAGTCCTTAGAGGGGTCACATGACACCCCTTACTTCCGGTCACCTGCCCCTCTTGACCCCGGATGTATTACCCCCAAGGGCGGGACTTCCGGTGACAGGGGACGGGCCTAACGGGGGTCACATGACATCCTTTTTTACTTCCGGTCACCTGTCCCTCTCGACCCGGATGTACTACCCTCCAGGGGCGGGACTGCCGGTGACAAGGGAGAAGGAACTTCCGGGGAGTCGGGGGGGGGGGACTTCCAGGGTCAGGTGGCGGGGCTAATGTTTGATTGATGGTAGGGCCCTTATACTACTCTCCTACCCCATAGCAGAGCTGGCCGCATACCACCAAGGTCTAGCTTCCCACCGAAGTATATGAGGTGCAAGCTGGAAACAAGCTGGCACAGACAGAGCACATTGTCCTCCAGCAATCCCTCTCTTGTTCCCATTCAAGGTAGCAGGAGCTCTTTGATCTATTTGTCTGTGCTTCATTCCCCGAGCACTCATCCAGGTCAGATGTCTCTTAGGACCTGAGTTGCCACCATCTGGACAATGGGACTTGGGTCATTCTGTAGTACCTGGAGAGCTGGAATTACAGAGAATATGACTCACTTTTCATATAGTCACCTATGCCTGCAGTAGCTGGAGATTTAGTACCAGTGAGTACCAAGCTACAGAAGCTCTCTGTACAAACAAAGCTTTAGGTTCCTCCATTGGGATCCTTCCAAGCTCCAAACTGAGATGGAGGAGGGGGGAGAGGGGAGACCCTGACCCTACCAGAAACTCATCCAATTGGAAGGTGCTCCATTGACTCAATAGCTTCTGCTTTTAAGTTATTTTACATCTCCTGACAGAAATAAATCTGATGGTGTGGAGTTTGGGGTAGCAAAAAGTGGCTTCCAGGGAGCCGATGGAGCCCAAAGAGTGGATCACACAGGTTGGGAAGAGGCATTGCCAGGATAGCCAGGAGATGCACTGACTTATATCACACTGGCTGCAGTTTCCTCCAGGTACGTCTACACCGCAAAGTTAATTCAAAATAACAGCTGTTATTTTGAATTAACTTTAATAGCATCTATACATGCAAACCGCTATTTCGAAATTAATTCGAAATAGCAGAGCGCTTAATTCAAATTTGGTAAACCTCATTCTACGAGGAGTAACACCAAATTTAAAATAGCTATTTCAAATTAAGTGCTGTGTAGACAATTAATTCAAAATAGGGGGCCTCCAGCCCTTCCCAGGGAGCCCTGGTGGCCACACTGGGCACAACCAGGAAAACTTGCTCTCCTCTCCCCCTGGCCCCAGAGCCATTAAAGGGATAGACCCTGGCCCGTGCCAGATCCAAGCCTACCAGCCAAGAGCCAGCAGTGGCCACTGGGGCCCCTGAGCCAGTAGCCACAAAACGTGAGCCAGCAAGGCACTGGCAGCCAACCCTCCACTGCTCCTCAGGAGCAGTCTGCCAGCACCCAGGAGCCTGACAGGGGCTGGAGAAGGCGGGTGCCTTCCTGGTCCAGGGTGGAGATCATGGACCTTATTCAGGTTTGGGAGGGATGCCCCAGCATCCATGATCTCCGCACTAGACAGAGGAACACGGCCGTCAATGGCAGGATAGCTGCCAGCCTGGCCACCAAAGGCCACATGCGAACCCAGGAGCAGGTTTGCATGACAATCAAGTTGGTGCGGTGAGACCCCCAACCTTGGGCCCTGATCTTCCCTTCTCCTTTCTTCCCTTTGCTTCTCCCTTCCAACTTCCTCCTCCCAGGTTTCACCCTCCCCTCTCCCACCCACTCTATTCCTCTCTCCCACCTCCTTTTCCCAGTCTCCCCAGAGGTTCACCCTGTTGTTCAATAAACCCAGTTTCTATTTTTGAACATACATGTCTTTTATTTGACATCAGGAAGGGAGGCTAGGGAGGAGTAAGTAGATGGACGTGAGGGAGGAATGGGGCACGAGCCCCCGGTGGGGAGGACCGGGGTGGCTCTGAGGGCTCCTCGGGGTGGACACTCTCCTGCAGGGCCTCCTGGATCCTGACAGCCCCCCAATGGACTCCCCAGACGGTAGCCTGCAGCAAGTGCAGCTGGGCTGATGGCAACAACCCTACGAGACGCACCGGTGTGCCCAGGGGCAGCTCTGGCTCCATGTGGCCGAGTGCTGTGGTGTCCCGAGTGCAGGCACTCAGGGCACTCCAAGACAGGACTGCTTTGTTGTCCCTCATCGGGGTAGACAAGCGAGCGGGGAACCCTGAGAACTGTCTGTTCGGGGTGGGGGTAGGGTCCCGTGAAGCACGGAGCTCAGTTAGCCTGAGGCAGCAGCCCCACACACTATGTCCTAACCTGATGCCCTGCCAGCACTGGTTCCGGCCAGCCTGAACTTCGGTTCAGGGTCCACTCAGTGTGGACGCGCTATTTCAAAATAACAAAATGCTATTTTGAAATAGGTTTTGTGTATAGATGCATAATTCGAATTAGCTTAATTCAAATGAACAATTTCGAATTAAGTTAACTTGAATTAACGCTGTAGTGTAGACGTACCTCTTTCAGAGCAGACTAAAGCTGAATCTGTCCTTTGATGTGTGGCTGATGCACTTCACACCTGTGGTATCAGTTACTGCTTGCTTGTCAGCTAAATTTCCTTATAACTCACTAATGAATAGGATTTCACCTGTATTTGTTACTTACAGGTCAACAGATGTTCCATGTCCAGCCATTTCATATTTTTGGTGTCCGTATGTTCCAGGATGATGCCTAAATAAGCAGTGTAAAATAAACATCAATAAAAAACCTTCTCTTGTTAAGTGCAAGGTGATAACATTGGCCCTTTGGCTTCTATTGTGGGTCTAAGGTGAGCTGTAGGCAAGAAAATACTAGAAAAGTTTAGCGTCCACACTGAAGAGAATAAGAGAAAAAAATTAAGAATGTTTACATAAAACCTCATTTGCTTTAAACAATCTATGTTCCTCTTGCCACTGCTGTCAGTTATTGGAGATATACTAGGATAGTGTATTAATCTAGTGGTGTGAACAAAGGGCTGGGGCCAGGAATAAGTGCGTACTAAGCAAGGATCTCACATGGATAAATTAATTAGGCCACAATGCTTGCCTGGCTTGCATGGGCGTGCTAAGGAAAGGATGGCACAGGGCCAAAGGGGAGGAATCTAGTGCTTCCTGGGCAAGGCAATCAGGAACCTGCAACAGCAGGCACTGTGTGGCGGTGGCCTGCCTACCTCCCAGTGATGAAGCACCAGTAAGGAACAGTGAACAACACTGAGCTTAGGTCTATAGTTTGAGTCCACACTAACTCTGACTACTAAAAATAGAATGCAGGTAAGATGACAGAAGCAGTCGGAGGAGCTAGCCACCTTGAGAACAGACTTTTGGGTTTGGATGGGATCATCCTTGGAATAGTTAACCCCTCCTGCTACTCCTGCCACAGCTACTCTATTTTTAGCACACTAGTTTGATCGGAGAATAAACATACCCTACGTGACAGTGTGCCAGCCTCTGCTACTAAATGACTGCGCCATCTCAAAGCATTCTATTGCAACTTACAAATTCCTCCTAACACCACACTGGAGAAGTAGGAGAACATTAACATCTCCATTTATGCATGAGAAGTCACAGCACGGAGAGATTAATAGTAGCTCAGTGCTGCACACAGGGACTTTTTCTGTCTACCTCAAAGGGAATACCAAAAGGGACACGGCACACTTTCTCTCACCAGCTAACTTGGCTGCAACTGCCCGGATCTCTTCCCAGCTGCTGCAGAAGTATGTGATGGTAGTTTTGTAAAAGTTCTCCAGTAGCTCAGCCTTCTCTTTGGCCTAGAGAAAATCAGGGACACATGAGCTCTCTCTGGCTAGAAATGCCCTTTGACTGCCAACACATGCCTTTACAAACCACAAGTAAACAGTCTGTGTTCCTCTTGCCACTGCTGGCAGTTATTGGACTCACTCAGACTTTTTTTTTAAGTTAAACAAGTAAATAAAAGAAAGGACAGGAGGCTGTGTAGAAGTGGGGAAAGTGGGAATCTATGGCAGATTTACATTCCTCTCACCCTCAGTCCTGTATCCCACTCTAATAGGGTACGTCTACACTACAACGTTAATTCGAACTCACTTAGTTCGAATTACTTAATTCGAACTAAGCTAATTAAAACTAACGGATCTAGACTAAAAAACTAGTTCGAATTAGCGTTTTACTAATTCGAACTAGCATGTCCACATTAAGTGGACCCTGAACCGGGCTTAAGGATTGCCGGAAGCAGTGCCGGCAGGTCATCAGAGGAGGACTTAGAGCGTGGAGATGCTGTCTCAGGCTAGCCGAGGGCTGTGCTTAAAGGGTCCCAACCCCCACCCCGGACAGACAGTTCTCAGGGGTGCCCCGCTTGCAAAGCAGTCTTGGCTTGGAGTGCCCGGAGTACCCACACTGGGCACATCACAGCACTTGGCCATCAGACCGGCTGCACTTGCCGCAGCCTGCCATCTGGGGAGATGGGGCAATTGGGGGGCTGCAGGAGAGCTTCCACCACAAAAGCCCGCAGAGCCAGCCCAGTCCTCCCCACCGGGGGCGCGTACTCCATTCCTCCCTCAACTCCTTCCACTTACCCTTCCTAGCCCCTCTTCTTGATGTACAAAATAAAGGACAATTGTGTTCAAAAATGGAATCTGTCTTTATTGAACAAAACTGGGGGAGACTGGGAAAAGGAGGTGGAAGAGGGGAAGAGAGAGGGTGGCAGAGGGGAGGGCAACTAAAATGATCAGAGGTTGGGAACAGGTCTCATATGAAGAGAGGCTAAAGAGACTGGGACTTTTCAGCTTAGAAAAGAGGAGACGGAGGGGGGACAGGATAGAGGTCTCTAAAACCAGGAGTTGGGTGGAGAGGGTGCATACAGAAAAGTTCTTCATTAGTTCCCATAAAGAAGGACTAGAGGACACCAAAGGAAAGGAATGGGTAGCAGGCTTCAAACTAGTAACAGAAAGTTGTTCTTCGCAAAGCACAGAGTCAACCTGTGGAACTCCTTGCTGCTGGAGGCTGTGAAGGCTACAACTAGAACAGAGTTTAAAGGGAAGTGAGATCAAGCCATGGAGGTTGGGTCCATGGAGTGGTATTAGCCAGGGGGTAGGAGTGGTGTCCCTGCCCAAAGTTTGTGGAAGGCTGGAGAGGGATGGCACGAGACAAATGGCTTGGTCACTGTCTTCGGTCCATCCCCTCCAGGGTCCCTAGGGTTGGCCGCTGTCGGCAGACAGGCTACTGGGATAGATGAACCTTTGTTCTGACCCAGGATGGCCATTGTAAGCTCAGTGCTCAGGGTCGGGGGTCTCAGTGGACCCCCTTGATTTTCATGCACACCTGCTCCTGGGTGGCCAGGCTGGCAGCTCTCCTGCCCTAGCCGGCCACCTTCCTGTGCCTAGTGCGGAGATCGTGGATGAGGTCCACGATGTCCGCACTAGCCCAGGAGGGAGCCCGCCTTTTGCGGTCCCGGGCAAGCTCCCAGGACCCGCCAGCCTGGTCCCGGGAAGAGGGGGAGGGCTGGGGGGCATCGGGTGGGTGGCTCGATCCGCACCAGGTGCAGGGTCTGCTGGCTGGGTGCTGGCAGGCTTGCACCTGGCACGGGCACCGTAGCCAGCCCGTGCCCCTTTAAGGGGTCCGGGGCCGGGAGGGGGGCATAGAGTTTCCCTGGTGTTGGTCGGAGTGGCCACCAGGGAAAGCTGGGGAGGGCTAGCCTCCCACTAGTTCGCATTAAGGGGCTACACAGCCCTTAATTCGAACTAGTAAATTTGAACTAGGCTTAATCCTCGTGGAATGAGGATTACCTAGTTCGAACTAAGCGCTCCGTTAGTTCGAATTAAATTCAAACTAACGGAGCGCTAGTGTAGCACCTATGAAAGTTAGTTCGAACTAACGTCCGTTAGTTCAAACTAACTTTGTAGCGTAGACATACCCATAGATACTTACATTGCCCATCACACATTCCCCCTGCTTCTACACCACAAGCCTATGCTGTCAATAATCTCATATAATTCTGTAGGTCACTCACAAGGTGTCTGCAGATATCCATCTGGAGCTCCTCAGGGTTCAGCTCGGTTCTCCAACTAAGATGCTCATTAAGTATAGTTTGGAGCCTCTTCAGTCCCAAAAATGGGGCACAGAGATGAAATGTAGCTCTGCACTCCTGAAAAAGAGGGTTGCACCACTGAATTGTTCCATAACACGTATTGTGCTCATTCAAATGGAACTCATGTCCTTGACTGCTCATCTACCCCAAGAATAAAAGGGATTCCCCTGAAGTAATAGACAGAAAATATGCCAGCATGACTTTAATAGGGGGAAAGGGATTCTACTTCTGGAGTATTGCATCCAATTCTGGGCACCCCATTACTTAAAAAATGTTGATACATTGGAGAAAGTCCAATGGAGGGCAACAAAGATGATTAGGAGGCTGGAACACATGATTTACAAGGAGAGGCTGAGGGATTTGGGATTATTTAGTCTTCAGAAGAGAAGAGTGAGGGGAGCTTTGATAGAAGGCTTTAACTACCTGAAGGGGGATTTCAAAGAGGATGGAGAGAGGCTGTTCTCAGTGGTACTAGATGACTGAATGAGGAGCAATGGTCTCAAGTTACAGTGGGGGAGGTCTAGGTTGGAGATTCGGAAAAACTATTTTCCTAGGAAGGTGGTGAAGCACTGGAATGGCTTACCTAGGGAGGCAACGGAACCTCTAAATCTAGAGTTTTCAAATCCTAGCTTGACAAAGCCCTGGCTGGGATTGTTTAGTTGAGGCTGGTCCTGTTTTGGGCAGGAGGTTGGACTCAGTGACCTCCTGAGGTCTCCTCCAAACCTATGGTTCTATGATTTTATAATACTGAAAACTGGAGATAGCAGCAATGTTTTTTCAGAACAGATGTAGCTATGAAAGCTGCTTCACTAGGCATAGCTGTGGTCTTTCCTCTGTTGTGGGGAGGCAGGAATGTGGGGTGCAGAGATAGGCAGGAATGAACTCTTGGGATCAGACCCATGACCTATCCTGAACTCCAGTGAGACAACCCTGGCTGCTAAGGACCAGCCTGTCTGGGATTGACTCAAAAGGAGGGCAATGAACTGAGGGAAGAATTTAGGTCTCCACTGCGGGAAGGAATAGCAGAGCTCCCCTGGCATCAGGAGGAAGATTCTTTTTGCTTAGTAATTAAGTCACTGTCATTCTTACCATTGAAACCTCAGGGCTTGGATCTTGCAGGTGCAGCAGAAGCGTGACCCAGCTCTGTCTAACCTGCTTGGCAAAATAGTCCTTCCATTTTCTCTTTGCAGAGCCGGCCAGGATACCAAACAGGACAAAGGCCAATGCACGAAGAGTGTTGTCCTCCTATAGCCAAGAAAGCCACACAGGTTGGTAACGAAGAAATAACCACATCATGTATCTAGCACAGCTGTCTCTTCTACATTAGGGTAGAGTGATTCCAACTACAGAAGTTTAAAAGAACTGGAATTAATCAAGTTTGGGCCAAATGTGTTGATTCATCAAAATACTTTGAAGACAGTTCAATTTTGACAACATTCTTCCAGAAGCCAAGTAGGGGTACTTGGTCAGCTTCTTGGTGACCCATCTAGCAGGCTAACTGGGATCTTGGGCTTCCTGGCCCTCACCTTCAGAACAGCCTGTCTGGCAGGCTGACAAGGAGCCAGGAAATGTGCACCCTGGCACCTCTAATTCCCAGTGTTTCCAGGTTCCCTGTCTCCAGCATAGTCTGCCAGTAGACTGCCCTCAGGCAAGGCTCCCAGTAGAGCTGGGTTGAGAATAGTATTACTGTTTCACAAAGAGTTTTGAAATTTGGGCTGGGGGGTGTGTCCCCCAAATAGGAACAAAACCAAAATTTGAAATCTCAAACTTCTCTGCAAAATGGAATAATTTCAACCATCTGACATAAAAATCGTATGGAGCAGGCCCAAAACAGTCTATTACACCCTGTATGCCCATTTTCCTTGGTATGCAGCTACCTAATCTAGTATTCATACTTCCTTTGCCATTCTCATTGGAAATAAAGATGAACAGAAGGGTGAGACTGAAGGAGCAGGGATGGCATCCTCATTTTCTTAATTCTCTGCTCCTCCATAAAACACATCTCTTCCCTAAGGCCTAAAATCACTTCATTCTGACATGAACAATGCCCAGTGAGGACACATCATGCATTGTAAATGGAGCCTCATCAATGTCAGCTGAACTGGGGTTGAAGGCTTCTGTTCACGTACATTATCGAAGTACTTCCGGATCTGTGTGGTGAGGTCTCTGAAGGAAGAACCTATGTCCTTCCCTTTCAGCTCGTTCAGAACGTTGGCCAGGGCCTTCAGGCTTTCGACAATGACTTCAGAACTGAAAGTGTCTTCTAAAGTCCTGATCAGTGCCTCCAGAAGAAACTTCTTGTACTTTTTCACCTGTTCAGACGTATGACATTAAAAAACACTTTCCACTAACCACATTTCTAATATGTTTTTTTAGCAATTATGAAGCAGTGGGAATTTCATCTGCCCCCCTAGTGACCTATAGCTATATTTTACATCAGGTACTAGCTACAATAAGCCAAACTCTGTGCCATATTACACCTATGTAATCCTATTAGATTTCTAATTACTTAGATTTGAAGGCCAAAAGGGACCATTGTGATCATTCAGTCTGACCTCCTTCACAACACAGAACCTCCCCAAAATAATGTCTGTTTGACTAGAGCACCTCTTTTAGAAAAACAGCCCATCTTGTTTTTAAAGTTGCTACTGATAGAGACCCCACCACAACCCTTGGTAAATGGTTCCAATGATTAAAATTACCATTAAAATGTATGCCTTACTAGCAGTCTGAATTAGTTTAGCTTCATTCCCCCTCCCTCCCCCATTGAATCTAAAGGCACATTTTCTAGCCCTTTGAAAATTCTTGTGACTCTTCTCCAATTTATCAGCATCCTTCTTGAATTGCAGGCATGATCCTGACATAGTATTCTAGCAGTTCTCACACCAGTGCCATAAGCAGAGGTAAAATAACTTCTTTATTCTTATTCAGAATCCCTCTGTCTATGCCTCCGAGGATCACCTCAGCTCTTTTGGTCACAGCTTTGTACTGGGCGCTTACGTTCAGCTGATTATCTATCATGATTTGAGTTTTTTAGTGTCTCTGTTTCCTGGAATAGAATCTCTCATCGTGGAAATAAAGCCTACACTCTTCATTCCTAGGAGTATACATTTACATATGATCATATTAAGTACATATTGTTTCCTTATGCCCAGCTTACCAAGAGAACAAACCTGCTGTGTATTGACTGCAAAGAGGTTACAGGGGTATGAGAGAGCAGACGTTGGCCTAGTGCATTGTGCATGGCCTCTGTAAATCCTGAGCAATTGTTTCCTTTAGTTTCTCTAGTTATGCTGCATTGTATTCAGTATTCTATCTTACCTTCTCAGGTGCCCCATAGACTAAATTGCCTAGGCCTCTTACAGCCATTTGACGGACAATGCTGTTATTGTCCCGTGACCTTTCTTCTAAGCTATGTAAGATAGACTTAAGGATCTTCTTCTCCCTGAGTATGGGATCAGTCATTAGCTGAAATAAAATCAACATGTCCATTAGCTCTAATATGTTCATTAAGATAGCGAATATAATTTGAGGAGACACGTAATACACTGTAATTTATTATTCTATATGAATGAGTACTGTGTTAAAAACATGGATTTTTCCTTTTAGGCACTATAATGGGTGATTGCTCATCCCTTGAAAGCCTCTCAGTGACTGCATTTGATACCACAGTCCTTTTCTCTCCCAGGTGCATCCTGCCAGTCGATCTTAGTGAGTCTTCCATGGCTCAGCCCTCTGGCCAAGTCCCAAAGTCCAAACAAATGCCTTTTAGGTCCTGTTGCCCTCACTAGGGTCTTCAGCCCCAACTCTGGACCCTTTATAGTCTGTTCTTTGTTCAACCTCTCCATAAGCCTTGTCCCCTTCATCGGGTTTATGCCACTGGGGAACCTGAGCCTGCCCACTACTCTTGGTTCCAACCTAGAAATAGCAGCGAGTCATTGCTTCATTTCAGTTTATTGCTACTTTTTCCTTGGGTTCTTCCTATGGGGCCACTTTCAGTTTCTCCCTCTAATTATATGTTTAAGGCTCGTAAGGACTCTCTCTCTGCAAATTCAGCTTCAGAAAATGCTGCCTGAAATAAACCCCTGTGAATTGGTTTGGCCAGAGAATAGCATCTTTTCTTGGCCCTCCACTTCCTGAAAGGAACTGACCTAATAAAGCCCTGTAGCTCCATATATCTGAGCCAGCTGGGCTCTGATTGGCAGCTTTCATGAGGCCTCTCTAGGCAGACCTTGAAAACCCACGTTTGTGACTCCTTTCCTAGGTGGGGTGTAGAAAGATTTTGGGGCACAAACAGATTCCTAGAACCACCAGATGAGCCTCTAAAATAGCGACTTAGCGTAAATGTGAAATATGACACAGACGTTATAGCAAGGCTGTGGAGAGGGAGGATGCTCCAGTAGTTAGCAGCCTAGGACTTAGGAGGTTCCAGTTCAATTTCCTGCACCCTCAAAGACTTCCTAGATGATGTTGGGCAAGTCACTTGGGCCTTCTGTGCATCAGTTTCCTGTTTGCAAAATGGGACTAATAGTGTTTCCCTGCCTCACAGGGGTATTGTAGGGATACATACTTTTAAAGAGTTTTGAGGCACTCAGATACTACATTATCATTTTGAAGTACTCAGATAATACAAGTTTCTAAAAGGATGTTTTAAGGAAGATGGAGAAAAATTGTTCTCCTTGGCCTCTAAGGATAGGATAAGAAGCAATGAGCTTAAATTACATCAAGGGAAGTTTAGGTTGGACAGCAGGAAAAACGTCCTGCCTGTCAGGGTGGTTAAACCCTGCAATAAATTGCCTCAGGAGATTGTGGAATCTGCATCACTAGAAATATTTAAGAGCAGGTTAGACAAACACCTGTCAGGGATGATCTAGACTGTGCTTGGTCCTGCCGTGATGGCTGGGGATTGGACTCGAAGACCTCTCAAGATCCCTTCCAGTTCGAATGTTCTATGAATCTATTATTCTACATTAATGAGAATCTAAGATAGATGTTAATGTATTTGTATGTTGCTTATTTTATAGTATTAGGACACTAGATTCATTTAGAAGATTTGCTGAGCTAGACCAAAATCAGGAGCTGTTGGTCAGTATTAGCCCTAGGAATTGTCAGAAAAGGTCTAGTAATGCAAATTCTATGGCTACATCTACATTGGCATGATTTTGCGCAAAAGCAGCTGCCAGTCTACACTGGCGGGGAGTTCTTGCACAAGAACACTGACATTCTAATGTCTAAAATCAGTGCTTCTTGCGCAAAAACTATGATGCTCCCGCTCAGGAAAAAGCCCTCCTGTGCAACTGTTCTTGCGCAAGAGGCCAGTGTAGACAGGCCACATTAATTTCTTGTGCAAGAAAGCCCAATGGCTAAAATGGCCATCGGAGCTTTCTTGCGCAAGAGAGCGTCTACACTGGCACGGATGATTTTGCAGAAAAGCGCCTCTTAGCACAACAGCACATGCCAGTCTAGACGCTCTCTTGCGCAAATATTCTAACGCAAAAACTCTTGCGTTAAAAGTATGGGTATGTCTACACTACAAAGTTAATTCGAACTAACAGCCATTAGTTCGAATTAACTTTAATAGCGGCTATACATACAAACTGCTAGTTCGAATTTAAATCGAACTAGCGGAGCGCTTAATTCGAACTAGGTAAACCTCATTCTACGAGGAGTAACGCCTCGTTCGAATTAAGTAGTTCAAATTAAGGGCTGTGTAGCCACTTAATTCGAACTAGTTGGAGGCTAACCCTAATCAGGTTGCCCTGATGGCCACTCTGGGCCAAACCAGGGAAACTTTTCTGCCCCTCTCCCAGCCCCAGAGCCCTTAAAGGGGCATGGTCTGGCTACAGTGCCTGTGCCAGTGGCAAGCCTGCCAGCACCCAGCCAGCAGACCCTGCACCTGGCATGGCATGAGCCAGCCACCCGCTGCCACCCAGCCCTCCGCCTCTCCCCAGGACCAGGCTGGCGGCTCCTAGGAGCCTGCCCAGGGCCACAAGAGGCAGGCGCCCGCCTGGTCTAGTGCAGAGATCGTGGACATTATCGAGGTTTGGGGGGAGGCCTCCAGCGTCCACGACCTCCACACTAGGCACAGGAATGCAGCCGTCTAGGGCAGGATAGCTGCCAGCCTGGCCACCAAAGGCCACATCCAAACCCAGGAGCAGGTTTGCATGAAAATCAAGTTGTTCCAGTGAGACCCCCGACCCTGAGCCCTGCGCTTAGTACATAAGAACATAAGAATGGCCGTACTGGGTCAGACCAAAGGTCCATCTAGTCCAGTAGCCTGTCTGCCAACAGCGGCCAACACCAGGTACCCCAGAGGGGATGGACCGAAGACAATGACCAAGCAATTTGTCTCGTGCCATCCATCTTCAGCCTTCCACAAACAGAGGCCAGGGACACCATTCCTACCCCCTGGCTAATAGCACTCCACGGACCCAACCTCCATGAATTTATCTAACTTCTCTTTAAACTCTGTTATAGTTCTAGGCTTCAAAGCCTCCTGTGGCAAGGAGTTCCACAGGTTGACTATAAGAAGAACTTTGTGTGAAGAAGAACTTTCTTTTATTAGTTTTAAACCTGATGTCCATTCATTTCATTTGGTGACCTCTAGTCCTTATATTATGGGAACTAATGAAGTACTTTTCTTTATGCACCCTCTCCACACCACTCATGATTTTATAGACCTCTATCATATCCCCCCTCAGTCTCCTCTTTTCTAAGCTGAAAAGTCCCAGTCTCTTTAGCCTCTCTTCATATGGGACCTGTTCCAAACCCCTAATCATTGTACTTGCCCTTTTCTGAACCCTTTCTAAGGCCATATCTTTTTTGAGGTGAGAAGACCACATCTGTAGACAGTTCTGAAGATATGGCGTACCATAGTTTTATACTTCCCCTCCTCCTTCTTCCCCTGGCTTCCCCCTTCCAGCTCCCTCCTCCCAGGTTTCTACCTCCCCTCTCCCACCCTCTTTCTTCCCCTCTCCCACCTCCTTTTCCCAGTCCCCCAGAGGTTAATCCCCCCCGCCCCCAGTTTTGTTAAATAAAGAGAGTTTCTTTTTTTGAACACGTGTCCTTTATTTTTTACATCAGGAAGAGGGGGCTCGGGAAGGGTAAGTGGAAGGAGGTGAGGGAGGAATGGGGCACGAGCCCCCGATGGGGAGGACTGGGGTGGCTCTGCGGGCTCCTCGGGGTGGAAGCTTTCCTGTAGGGCCTCCTGGATCCTGATAGCCCCCTGATTGACCTCCCCCGGATGGCAGCCTGCGGCAAGTGCAGCCGGGCTGATGGTCGAGTGCTGAAATGTGCCGAGTGTGGGCATTCAGGGCACTCCAAGACAGGACTGCTTTGATGTCCCCATCGAGTTAGACATGCAAGCGGGGAATCCTGAGAACTGTCTGTCCGGGATGGGGGTCAGGTCTTTTTAAGCACAGCCCTCGGCTAGCCTGAGGAAGCAGCTCCACACCTTAAGTCCTAACCTGATGCCCTGACGGCACTGGTTCTGGCCAGCCTTAACTTCGGTTCAGGGTCCACTCAATGTGGACATGCTATTTCGAATTAGCAAAATGCTAATTTGAATTAGTTTTTAGGTCTAAATGCACTCATTCGAATTAGCTTATTTCAAATTAACTAATTTGAATTAAGTTAATTCGAATTAGTGCTGTAGTGTAGACATACCCTATTTGCGCAAAATCTTGCCAATGTAGACGTAGCCTATCTATATCTTGCTCACTCTCTCTTAACCAGCAACTAGAATAGGCAGCTAGGCTAGGCTAGTTTAGGCCCCAAAAATAACAAAGAGAAAATGATTAAGAAAGGTGTAATGAAGTTCCTTATGAGATTTCCTTATAAAGGACACATTCTACTATCTAAAATGAATTCCTGTGAACTGAACTGTACAATTCCCCAGAGAAAGGTAAACAACAGATAACAGCCTAATGGTGGAACTGCTCATACCTGAGCAAAGAAAGCTGTGCTGGTGACTCGCTGGTTTTCTGATGGGGAATTTACCCAGGGAAGGAGGCTCTGTATGATCTCCACTGTTATTAGTCCAGATCTTTGCAGAACCCTGGAAGACAAAAGGAACCACTTATGGGGCAGACTGTGCACTTCAAAAGCTTAGCTGCTATGACCATACAACTCTAAAACCTACGCATGGAAGCTCTGTGTTTCTCACCCAGGGCACCCCGCACAAAGCTATACCTGAAAGTTCCCTGTCAGTCACTCTATTTGTTGCCGATCCCTGAGGATGAAGTGCTGTCTCCTAGATCTCTTACCTCACCAGCAAACACACCCCCTCGTGGTGAGTCTGCGGATTTTCAAGAAGCATCCAAGTTTTCTGCTTCCAGAGAGTTCTTATCAGTTTCTCATTCGTAGCCTTGAGAAGCACAGCCTCTAATGCTTCAATAGAAAGCCTGGGGGAAAAGAGGCACAGAACTGTAGTAACCAATAGAAAGGCACAGCCTAAGCAGTCAGGAAACCCCAGTTACTTGTCAGGTCTGTTGTTCATTGACAGTTCATCCATTGACAGTATCCTGAGGACCACTGTTTTTGGAAGGACTTAATTCCAGGAGGTATTTCAGTCTCATACATCTCATATTACTAGTGTTGCTATGGACAACATTTTGCAGTCACTTTCTCCTATCTGCAAGGTGTATGGGCACTAGCACAGTACAGTAATATGGAAAAAATACACAACCAGACCCCAAAAGCTGGGACACAGAGAGATTAGTGATCACTAATGGTTATTTTGGGGCCCTATGTCCAGCGAGATGTGACAGGGTGCTGAGAGCTTGCACTTGGGGTCAGCACTCTGGTAACTACTAGTACTAATTAGCTTCCCCAGAGAAAGCCTAATTGGATAGAAATGTACCTGATTGCCTGGCTAGAGTGGGGCTATAGAATCAACAAACCTATTATCCCATTAATAAGGAATCTGCCTAAAGGGACACCCACAGGAGTGTTTGAGGGAAACAGAGAGCAAAAGAGACAAAATGCTAGAGGCATCTAGATAGACTTATGTGTAGTGCTGGGGAGGAGCCGGTGGTCGTGGTACATGTAGGTCTCAATGACATAGGGAAGGGTAGGAGAGATGTCCTGGAGGCCAAATTTAGGTTGCTAGGAAAGAGACTGAAATCCAGGACCTCTATGGTGGCATTCTTGGAAATGCTTCCAGTTCCACGCGCAGGACCAGGTAGGCAGGCAAAGCTTCAGAGTCTCAATGTGTGGATGAGACAATGGTGTAGGGAAGAGGGGTTTGGATTTATCAAGAACTGGGGACACTTTTGGGAGAGGGGGAGCCTATACAGGAAGGATGGGCTCCACCTAAACCAGGGTGGAACCAGACTACTGGCACTAAACATTTAAAAGGCTGTAGAGCAGTTTTTAAACTAAGAGATGGGGGAAAGCCGATTGGTGGGGAGATGCAGGGAGACTTCTCTTAGAGGAGAATCCGTTGATAGAGATTCTCTAAGCTGTAGTCAGAAAGAGAGGACAAAGAGACTGAGGCCTGAGGAGGCCTAGATAGTAGTGTTTGTGTTGCCAGAGGTTGGTGGTTTCAGGGAACTGACCTATAGCAAGCACAAACAAGACTTTCTCATATTAAAAGCAGGTGATGGTAAGGTGCCTCATAACCCTGAGAACTCCTGGGGAGTGTCACACAAATGTACTGGGATTCTCTTTGTTTTGCTCCCTTTCTTCTAATTACCTGCAAGGGTTGCCCTCACATAGTTGTTGTCCTTTTCTAAATAACCTCCTTCGGCTGCTCATCCTGGGCAAAGGCATCTTTTGTCCTAGGGTTTGGCTGATCTGCTGCAGAAGAACAGTGAACAACTCCGGGAACAGCTCCTGCACAGTTTTGCTCAACTGCAATGCTGACACCACTTCAAAGATGGCACATGTTGCCTGAAAGGAGAGCATGGTAAAAGAAGAGGTCTCTTCCTAACACTATCACACTCTCTCCCCTTCTGATACCTGCTGGACTAAATTCCCACTCCTGTCACTAACTTGATGAATGACCGAGAGCAATTCACTCCATGTGTGCCTTAGCGTCCCATATCTGTAAAAATGTGTACGACCTATCAAGGCATGTTATGAGTTGCACAAAACATTTGCAAAGCACTGTAAGAAATCTGATTCAAAGACTTTCTAATTGCCAGATATTATTAAGTGAATCAGCCACATACTCTAAATCTGCCATCTGTTGTTCCACAGAAAGCACAGCTGGAATCCAGGAAACAGTACTTCAGAAAAGAAGTGCCCATATGACAATATTATACCACTCATCTAGCTTTCCATCAGCATGTGTGTCACAAGGCAGAGAAATACATGTCTGTCGTCTAACTTACTGTGAGAGGTTCAGCAGCTGCTAAATGCAGGTCAGTTTCTGTCTCTGAGGTCGTGCTTCCTTCTTGGCTTGTTGGAGTCTTTATTCTTTCTATTAGGACCTTCAGGACTTGAGGGGCGAGCAAGGGATCTGTCCCCAGAGATCTCCACAGCTCAGTGGTGTCACTGCAATTTAACATAAGTTATATGTGACCCCTGGAGACTTTTGTGGCTCTGACTATATGCATCATATTCAAGTAAAGAACAAATTTTCTCCTTGACTATGATCAGGGCTCACCAACCGCGCTGTCCGGCGATCTGCGCATGCACAGATCGCCCAAACCTGGCTCTTCCAGGTTACAATCTACACGCCATGGGTGAGTAGATTGTATTATTTGTCAAGCCCTGCCTATGATGAGCAAGTTCAGAGTGCTGTCCTCCTTATATGGTCCTCATGTTTTACATATTGAGTTTCTAGTTACAGAACTAAGTTAAATTACATTTCAGGTTACATTTCTACAGTGCATGACTATTTGGGGATCCTGGAGGTATCCTGAAATAGCTACCCCACATTTACACAAGCAGCCCGTTATTTTGAAATATTTTTCAAAATAATGGGCACACTATTTTGCCATCCCAATAAACTTTGTTGCATGAGGGATAAGGGATGGCTTGAAATAGCACATTATTTCGACATTTGGTGCTGTGTAGAAGCGCCACATTTCAAAATAGGCTATGCAAAATATGATACGCAATTTGCAGAGTGCATATTGTGCATCTTATTTCAAGTTTAGGGTGCTGTATAGACACAACCCTAGTCTTACTGCACCATAACCATTAATGCTAGACTTCAGAAGGAAAGGACACAGAGCTCTAATCACAGTTCCTGTTTTCCTACTTCTCAGTAGATATGGAATCATGAGCATGTGATGCCCAAAGATCTACGGCCTGGGAGACAAGTTGAAGAAAGAAAAATGATCTTCCTACTAACTGGATGTACAACTATGAGAACAAATATTTGTGGCTAGCCCATGACCTCTTCACAAATGGCATTCCCTGGCCTCTATTTGCCAGAATGGGCATGTTCTGTTCACTCCCTATGGGGCACCTGGCATTGGCCACTGTCTGAAGACAGGATCCTGGGCTAGATGGACGTTTGGTCTGACCCACTACAGCCGTTCTCATGTTCTTAGATTCCTGCACTGATGACTGATAATTCAGCTAGGGATGTTTGAATGAAATGATAGATATGCTTACCACCCTGTCTTTAAGTACCAAGAATGACAATTCCATTCCAGCAGCCATACCCTTGCTGATACCAAAAGCCTGGTGCCCTATCCTTGCTAATCAGCCAGGAATTTGGATTTGAAGCTTTCATGCTACCAGAAAACGAACAGTCACTGGCAATTTCCAGGGTGATGTTAGTTCAGGGGTCTGGAGAGGCAAAAGTCCACTCCAGTGATGCCAGTAAAGGGAAGTCTTTAGGATGCCAAAGCAACTATTAATTAATGGAAACAGAATGACACTTAATTTCTCCCTGCACCCACCTTGACATGGTCTTGGACCTTTCTGCAGAAAGACCCAAGCTATTAACCTTTAGGAATTATCTCAAACTGTCTGTGGCTTAAATGAAGCCTTACATCTTCCAGTGAAGCCGTGGGATCCATGGTTACCAAAATGAACACTGTAAGGAGCACTATATACCTGTCCATCGGCAGACGTTTGATGAGGAGGCTGAAGATCACTGCCTCTAGGTGATGGTGACCTAGAATGGACACTGCCTCCACCAGGAACTGCCTCAAGCTACCCTGCTTGATGGTAGGCATGTGAATGTATATTCTACTCAGGATAGCTGGCACCTGGACAGAATAAAACCAGAAAAAATGTCCCTTTTCCATTCTCTCCATTCATTCTGCAGAACCAAAACGTTTATTTAGTCGTTTAGCAATTTGCTGTTCTTGTAGAAAATCCTTCCTTCAAAAAACAAGTATTTAGACATGGCTGCATAGATTTAACCCACAAAAATTATACATATCTCTGCCCATACCTGGCTGCAACACCGGGTTAAGACATGCTGAGGCCCTAAGCTATGTCAAGTTAAAGAGGCCTCATTGCATTTCCAAAAAAACATGTATTATTCTAACAGAAAGGACAATGAAAATAGAAATAATCTATCTATCTATCTATCTATCTATCTATCTATCTATCTATCTATCTATCTATCTATCTATCTATCTATCTATCTGTACATAGGCAAAGAGGCAAGTAAAAACTAGTAATTTGGGGGTATTTTTAGAGACCCCTCATTATCTGAGGCCCTAAGATGTAGTTCACTTAGCTTGTCTCTTGGGGCCGGATATTCTCTTTTTGCATTTTACTCGGAGTCTAATTTTTCCAAGCCTTTCATGGCTGGAAACTGTGACAACAAGATAGACAAATAATCAAGCATCTTCCTTTTCCCTTGGGGTACGGCTACACTAGCTCGTTAGTTCGAGCTAGGTAGGGTAATGAGGGCAAGCAGAGTTGCAAATGAAGCCCAGGATTTAAATATCCCAGGCTTCATTTGCATGTTCCCGGGTGCTGCCATTTTAAAATCCTCCTTAATCCGAACTCCGTGCCCGCGGCTACACGCGGCACGGAGTAGGTAGTTCTAATTAAAGATCCTAATTCCATGAGGAGTAACGGTAGTTCGAATTAGGATCTTTAATTTGAACTACCTAGTCCATGCCGCATGTAGCCGCGGGCACGGAGTTTGGAGTAAGGGGGATTTAAAAATGGTGGCGCCAGGGAACATGCAAATGAAGCCCGGGATATTTAAATCTCGGGCTTCATTTGCAACTCCGCTTGCCCTCATTACCCTACCGAGCTCGAACTAACGAGCTAGTGCAGATGTACCGTTAGATTATCTCTGTCTTCTGCTGTTGATTCCCCCATTGCCTGACTCAGGATAGGAACACAGATGGAATTAACTTCCAATCCCAGGGGGAGAAACAGCAAGACTTGTGTTCACTGCAAATGATGGCAAAGACCTGAAAGCCTGCAGGTTAGCCAGAAAAACCTCTCCAGCTTCTATTTTACCTCATCCAGCATGGCACCTCCACACTCCTTCAGGATGATCTTCATCCACAGACCGGCTGCTGTGGCACAGGAGGGGCTAGCAGACAGCATACGATCCAGTATGGCCTCAATAAAATCTGTGGCTTGTTCAGAGGGAAAGTACTTACTAACCACCTGTGGACAGATCAAAACCAGGAAAGATTGCAATGATAGTCGGCTCCAGTACTTTTAAGAAAGGAGGCCTAAGAGCTGTATAGGAAAATAATGTATTCATCAGCAAATTGCTAATTGGGCTCATATCTGGCAAGGCAGTTGCAATTAAAATTTTCTCTGTAATCTTTCTAGCTACCACATCTCTATTCTACACTAATAATATCAGGTTAGATCTTAGGTTGTACAGTTAGCACAACATTGTATGGGACAAACAGGATGTAAATTTCCAGTTTATATTCTATTATGTACATGACATCTTTTCACAAAATATAAAAATATGCAAAGAGATGCATGCACACAAATATAGGTTCAGGTAAACACACAAGGTGCCAAGACTGGTTTCTCAGCTTGATGTCCCGCTCACATATTTTCCCCCTGGATGGATGGATGGATGGATGTGCGCGCGCACATGCATGGGCATGTTCATGCAACTGTCTGGAATCTGTTTGTTTTTTACATGGCATTCATAGCATATACCTATGAAAAGCATGTTACTGATTACCCATGAATGCCTCACTCCCATAGCTCGCTCCAAGTGTGGAAAGACATCACAAAAGCATAAAACAATCATAGAATCATAGAATACTAGGACTGGAAGGGACCTTGAGAGTTCATCGAGTCCAATCCCCTGCCCTCATGGCAGGATCAAATACTGTCTAAACCATCCCTGATACACATTTATCTAACCTACTCTTAAATATCTCCAGAAATGGAGATTCCACAACCTCCCTGGGCAATTTATTCCAGTGTTTGACTACCCTGACAATTAGGAACTTTTTCCTAATGTCCAATCTAAATCTCCCTTGCTGCAGTTTAAGCCCATTGCTTCTTGTTCTATCCCCATAGGCCAAGATGAACAAGTTTTCTCCCTCCTCCTTATGGCACCCTTTTAGATATCTGAAAACTGCTATCATGTTCCCCCTCGATCTTCTCTTTTCTAAACTAAACAAACCTAATTCCTTCAGCCTTCCCTCATAGGTCATGTTCTCTAGACCTTTCATCATTCTCGTTGCTCTTCTCTGGACCCTCTCCAATTTCTCCACATCTTTCTTGAAATGCGGTGCTCAGAACTGAACACAATACTCCAATTGAGGCCTAACCAGCGCAAAGTAGAGCGGAAGAATGACTTCTCATGTCTTGCTCACAACACCCCTGTTAATGCATCTCAGAATTATGTTTGCTTTCTTTGCAAGGGCATCACACTGCTGACTCATATTCAACTTGTGGTCCACTATAACCCCTAGATCCCTTTCTGCCGTACTCCTTCCCAGACAGTCGCTTCCCATTCTGTATGTATGAAACTGATTGTTCCTTCCTAAGTGGAGAACTTGGCATTTGTCTTAAACTTCATCCTATTTACCTCAGACCATTTCTCCAATTTGTCCAAGTCATTTTGAATTAGTGACCCTATCCTGCAGATTAGTCGCAACCCCTCCCAGCTTGGTATCATCTGCAAACTTAATAAGCGTACTTTCTATATCAATATCTAAATCGTTGATGAAGATATTGAACAAAGCCGGTCCCAAAACAGACCTCTGTGGAACCCCACTTGTTATGCCTTTCCAGCAGGATTGTGAACCATTAATAACTACTCTCTGAGTATGGTTATCCAGCCAGTTATGCACCCACCTTATAGTAGCCCCATCTAAGTTGTATTTACCTAGTTTATTGATAAGAATATCATGCGAGACTGTATCAAATGCCTTACTAAAGTCTAGGTATACCACATCCACCACTTCTCCCTTATCCACAAGACTCGTTATCCTATCAAAGAAAACTATCAGATTGGTTTGACATGATTTGTTCTTTACAAATCCAGGCTGGCTGTTCCCTATCACCTTGCCACTTTCCAAGTGTTTACAGACGATTTCCTTAATTACTTGCTCCATTATCTTCCCAGGCACAGAAGTTAAACTAACTGGTCTGTAGTTTCCTGGGTTGTTCTTATTTCCCTTTTTATAGATGGGCACTATATTTGCCCTTTTCCAGTCCTCTGGACAAGGGAAAATGAATGGTGCACAGCCACTAGGACAGTCACCTAGTGTTTGTTACCTTAGCCATTTTGGAAGATGCTTGAAACAGAGCCTCAGGGTCTGGAGTTGTTAGTGCCTCACGGAGACAACTCAGCTCCTCCTCTGCTGACCCCAGGTTAGTGCACTGACCTAGGATAGAGAAAAGGAGAAAAAGTATGGCAACATTTAATAAAACTGAACCTCTGATCCATAGATAATCATACAGGAGGATCTATGGGGTATGTTATTACCAGCTGTGTGTGAAATTTTGGCCCCACTAAAGCCAATGACGAAATTCTTGTTGACTTTAACGGAGTCAGAATTTTACCGTCAGGCTATGTCTAGACTACATCCCTTTTTCGGAAAAGGGATGTAAATTAGACGTATCGCAATTGCTAATGAAGCGGGGATTTAAATCTCCCCTGCTTCATTAGCATAAAAATGGCTGCAGCTTTTTTCGGCACGGAGCTTTGCCGGAGAAAAGCGCCAGTCTAGATGCTGATCTTGCGGAAAATTAAGCCTTTTCCGAAAGATCCCTTATCCCTCCGAAAAAGGGATGTAGTCTAGACGTAGCCCCTATGTCTGAAAGTTAACAGTAATGGCATGTGATTCATTGTGATTCATACAGGATTAAACAGGCACTGTATTCTGTGTGGAGCATCTTTCTCTGTATATCTGATTTCAGTAGCCACTCTGCTCTCAGTCTCTTTAAGGGAAAGCTGTCCTGCTCTGTCATCTCCCTCTCCCCACCCCACTCTGCAGAGCGGGGGCATATGGGCATATGGCGGGGGAGAGAGTGTGTGTGAGACAATGTGTGTGTGTGTGTGTGTGTGTGTGTGTGTGAGAGAGAGAGAGAGAGAGAGAGAGAGGGACATGCTGGCTGCCAGAGAAATCTTAGAAACAGTGCACTGCCTCTTTAGATAGGCACTCCGTTACTCACCATACTTCAGACTGGAGCAGCACTATTGTATGTGTCCCTCTCCCCAAACTCTGCTCTGCAGAGATGATGACAAGGGCAAAGGGGTCACCCTGACTTCTGCACGTCTCCCTGCTCACCTCCCCTCCACACACCACTAGCAGCAGATAGGATGGAGCAAGGTCGGAGAGGGGCAGCTGAACACATGCTGCTGGCATGCTTGCTAATCAGCTGAGCGCTCCAGACAGAAATTCTGGGGAGAAGGGCAGATCTGGCCTGTGTGCTATATTTTGTCCACCCTCTAATATTTGCAGATTATTTATTATTTGTGCAGTTCTCTTCCAGCAATGTACTTACAAGGCCCCAATCGTTCTGTTATATAAGTGTTGCTAACAAGACAGAAAGAATTACAGATGGAAAAAATGGTCATTACAACAATGAAAGAAAGTGAAGAGTTACTTACACCTGCTCATGGTCTCCTCACCTTGTATATTGAGAAGACAGTTGATACAGTCAACCACCCTCTGACGCGATGTCGTAACTGAATCACAGGTGTATGGTGCTAACAGCCCAATCAGAGATCCAATCTGATGAAAAGTTTCCTGAGGCTAATTTTAAAAGAATGAAGAATGAAAGTTCTCCGGCTATACTGGACATTATTTGCCTTCTTTATTGTGAACTCCATTACTGTACCTGGGTACGGCACATTGGAAAACATAATCCTTGTTGTACATGCAAATTGATGGGGTCTAAATTAGCTGTAGCACTCAAGAAAAATCTCAGAGTCATTGTGGATAGTCCTCTAAAAACATCTGTTCAACATGCAGCTGCAGTTAAAAATGCTAATGGTATGTTAGGAACCACTAGGAAAAGGGATGAATAATAATATGATAAATATCATCATGCCACTGTTTCAAATCCATGGTACACTCACACCTTGAATATTGCAAGCAATTGTAGTCCTCCAACTTAAATAAAGTTAGGTTATAATTGGAAAAAGTTCAGAGAAAAGCAACAAAAATGATATGGGATATGGGACAACTCATACAAGGAGAAGTTAAAAGGACTGGGACCATTCATCTTAGAAAAGAGATGCTTACAGGGGGGTATGATAGAGCCATATAAGATGATCAGAGATGCATGATATGGGTGTCCCTATATCTCTGACTGCCTGGGGCTGGGACTGGACAACAAGGGAGAGATCACTCAACAATTGCCTTGTTCTGTTTGTTCCCTCTGATGCACATAACACCCACCACTGTCAGAAGACAGGCTACATGAACCATTTGTCTGGGGGATCCAGAATGGCCATTCATGTTTTATGTTCTTATCTGATTAAATAGAAATAGAAATTCAACTTTAACAGCGATAGAAATGTAGCTGTGTTAGTCTGGGGTAGCTGAAGCAAATGCAGGACAATGTAGCACTTTAAAGACTAACAAGATTTATTTATTTTTATTTTTTTTAAGATGGTTTATTAGATGATGAGATTTCGTGGGCCAGACCCACTTCCTCAGATCAGGAAGTGGGTCTGGCCCACGAAAGCTCATCATCTAATAAACCATCTTGTTAGTCTTTAAAGTGCTACATTGTCCTGCATTTTGCTTCAACTTTAACAGCCTGAGAGTATAGGAATGCATCTATGACACTGACACAGCCAGCCTATGTGTGACCACAATAACTTAACAAGCGGCACTGCAATTGTATCAAGAGTCTATTTATAAAAAAGATGTGCTTCCTTATACAAGAGCATTTCACTGAAAGATTGTGTTGTCAGAATTTTCACTGACTTGCCCGAGGTCTAAGGAATGTAGGTCGCACTGTCAGATGTAAATATCCAGAATCAGATTCTGGTCTCTGTTACACTTGTGTAAATCCAAAATAATGCCACTGAAGTCAGGGGCATTACCCTGGCTTTACACGAATATCACTGATCAGATTCTAGCTCTAATCCTTCAGTCCAGCTGCATCCTTGAGCATCCAAAGCTCCCACTGAAGTCAAGGGGAACAATCAGCATGCCAGAATGGCAGAACTGAGTCCTAAGTGTTAAGAACTCTCCTTACCAGATTTCTGGTGGACACATCGAACTCTCTGAATACATAGGCGACCATATCCCCTGCTGCACAATTCTCCACACTTCCTGAACTGAGCAGCTTCAGGACAAAATGGAGAGCTGCCATCCTCACCTGCAAGGGTAGAGATTATGCACGAGTTATTATTATCTCTTCTGCATGCAATATGAGACAGGATATGAGAGTCCTTTTGCTTTTGCTTTTATCTCTTTGGAATAGTGGCTGAAGTACAAATGATTAACACATCTGTTATGTAAATTCCTTGCAACACTGGCTACAGAAGTACCATGCAAATGCCAGTTTTCACTTTCAGGTGACACTGTAATTAGGAAAAAGGCAGCATTTTCTCCTATAAATGTAAACAAACTTGTTTGTCTTAGTGTCTGGCTGAACAAGAAGTAGGTCTGAATGGACTTGTAGACTCTAAAGTTTTACATTGTTTCGTTACAGTTAACAAAAAAATATCTACATTTGTAAGTTGCATTTTCACGCTAAAGAGATTGTTCTACATCACTTCTATGAGATGAATTGAAAAATATTATTTCTTTTGTCATTTTTACAATGCAAATGTTTGTTATAAAAATAATATAAAGTGCATAGTACACACTTGTCATTGTGTTGTAATTGAAATCAATATATTTGAAAATGTAAAAAACCACAAAAATATTTAATAAATTTCCATTTTTAATCGCATTAATTTTTAGTTAACTGTGATTAATTGAAACCCTATTAATAATCTCAGCCTAAAAATGTGTCTCATTGCCAGACTCTCCACTGAGTGAAATACTTCCCAGATATTAACAGCAATACCACTATTCCACACACAATCTTACCTTAGCACTCTGATCACTGAGAGCAGATTGCACTGCCTTCACAATCAGAAACTTTCTAACTCTTGTCTCAGGCACTGAAAGATAAGGAGAAGTGTGCAATATAGTATATCTTTGTTCCAAACACTCATGCTCCACATTAGAATGTGTCCTGTGCCCTATTTAAGAGTACTACCAAGCTTCACTCATATACAGAATCAGCGGGGAAAATATAGGACCAGACTCTGATCTCAGTTACACCAGTCTAAGTCTGAAGTATTTCCACTTCTGTAAATAGCACCATCATACTATCCTGATGGAAATATTGTAAGAGAGTTAGACAAATGGAGGTTAGTGAAGTTAGTCTGTGTTTACCACCAGTATAGCAGAATTCGGAATCTATTCTAGAGTGTCTAATACTTATTCAGTCAGGAGTACTATTTTGTTTTTATCTCATTATTATTAACATGCATCCGCCACAAGATTACATTTGTATTTGTACCTTGAAAATATTTTAGGCTACATTCAGCACTTAATTAACCCTGTTGATTTCTGTGTGACCACATGGGAGTTACTTAGCGCAGCACTGGGTCCCTTTAGTGAATTTCCAACCCTCTGGTGAGCATGCATCTAAAAGGGTGTCGCAAGGAGAAGGGAGAAAAATTGTTCTCTTTGGCCTCTGATGATAGGACAAGAAACAATGGGCTTAAATTGCAGCAAGGGAGGTTTAGGTTGGACATTAGGAAACACGTCCCAACTGTTAGGTTGGTTAAACACTGTGAAAAATTGCCCAGGGAAGTTGTGGAATCTCCACCACTGGAGATATTTAAGAGCAGATTGGATAGACACCTATCAGGGGTGATCTAGACAGTGCTTGGTCCTGCCATGAGGGCAGGGGACTGGACTTGATGACCTCTCAAGGTCCCTTCCAGTTCTAATAATCTATGACTATATGACTCTATGTGTTGCAGCAGGGGCAGATGACCGTTTTGCGGGGCCCCGGGCAGCATAATTCCGCGGGGCCCCCCCTTTGCCACGGCGCATGCACAGTGATGCCATGCTCATGCGCGGTGGCACCACGGCGCGTGCGCGGGGCTTTTTGAAGCGCGGGACCCAGGGCGGCCACCCCGCTCGCCCTGCCCTATATCCGCCCCTGTGTTACAGATCCTCTGTGCCCCATTTGCAGAGATCATGAGTATGTTATAGCCCTACCATGCCTGCAAAGCCTTGGTTCTTTAGATCAACCTATAGCAGCTCATGCTTTTAGCTCTGGATGTCCCCAACTCAACCCCCAGCACGATGGCGATGATCGCAGCAGTCACAGTTACTCCTGTGTTACTTACAGTCAGCACCAATAATAGCTGTGAGCAGATTCAGGGATGCCACACGAACAGTCTCATTCTCAATCTTCAGCTGCGAGTGCAGAAATGCTATGAGGTCATCAGGAGAAGAACGGGCTGCAAAGGAAGAAATCACATCCTCACTAACAACTGAAAGCTCATTCTTACCACACCTACAAAAGAAGGAAGTTACAAGGAAACTACTGTGTAATTTGGAGTCTCTTCCCCTACCTAGCAGTAGGATACAATAGCACAGCTCCATTTGATTTTCCATGATGAGCTGCTGAGTTGGAGAACAGATCTGTGGGAAGAAGAGAAGTGATCAAAGGAAAACTAATCAGAACAAGCAACTGAAAAGAAGATGCTCAATTAATTTCTAAGCACTCACTTCCTACCTTTCCAAATAGAGCTCTGAACCCAAAATAAATGGTACTGACTGCACAACAAGAATCAGAAACAATGACCGATACATTGGATAACAGAAGTTCATGCTTTCAAAGTGTTTTTAGCAGCAGAGCTAATTGAATCAAGACTTGACCCTTGGTAACTGGTTCAAATGGTTAATTATTCCACCATAAAAATGTAGGCCTTATTTGCAGTCTGAATTTGTCCAGCTTCATTTTCTAGTTATTGGCTCACGTTATGCCTTTCTCTGCTAGATTATTACATATGTTTCCCCACATAGATATTATAGACTGCAATTAAGTCACCCTGTCACAGGATAGGTCCTCCCCATTTGGATGGGATCAGTTTTTACTATATAACTCTAACTCCCTCTAAGAACTGGCTTATGCTAAAATTGCTTTACAAACTGAGCTGGATTTTAGCTAATAAAATGAGACCACTATCTGCTTATTCTTAAGCCAGCAGAAACCAATAAGGCATGAGAAGGTCTCCGGGCTCTTCACTAGCATTCAAAAGATGTTTATTCTTAATATGCTTCAGATCTGCTGTGCTTAAGCTCAAGTGATACAAGAACAAGTTCCCCTCACCTGGTCGTGCAGAGCACTGCAGATGGCTTGAAATTTCCCTTCAGGTAGAAGGATCTTATATTCACCGGAGACTTCCAAGAGCTGCCTCAGACTCTACAACAGAGGGTGAAAGTTAGAAGGTGGGCATACAAAGGAGCAATATGCAATGACTGAAGCAGGTTCATGGAATTCATAGATTCCAAGGCCAAAAGGGATGATTGTCATCAACTAGTCAGGCCTTCTGTATGACACAGGCCTTAGAAATTGCCAAAATAATTCCTAAAGCAGAACTTTCAGAAAAAAATCCAATCTTGATTTTAAAATGATCACCTTGACTCTTGGTAAATGGTTTGAATGGCTAATATCCCACCACTGAAAAGGTAGACCTTATTTCCCATCTGAATGTATCCTGTTTCAGCTTGTAGCCACTGGATCATATCATGCCTTTCTCTGCTAGGTCATTACATATATTTCCCCATGAAGATATTATAGACTGTAAGTAAGTCACCTGTCACAGGGTAGGTCCACCCTGTTTGGATGGTATCAGGTTGTGGAGGAGTTAAAGAACTAAGGCAGCCCAAGTGACCTAGTCTCCCCAACCACCATAGCAGGCCTGGTTCTTAGAGCAGCATTGCCTAATAGTCAGGGTCAGTGCAGCAGCCCTTTAATGAGGCTCTTCAGCTCAATGACCCAAGCCCTTCTAGGTACGACCGTGCAACCTAGTGCTCAACCACCCTTTGGGGCAAACCAGTGTTGCCTAGTGGCCAGCCCTTCTCCACCAGGCTCTACCTACTCCACAGGGTCCCAGCCCAGGGCCTTGTCTTGCAGCTCAATGGGGTTTCTTCCAAAACATGCAGAGTCAAAGCCTAATACCTCAACTCAATAATGCTTAGTTCACATAGATTACTTCCCACCATTTTTCTGCAGCAGGTCATCTCAGTAACTCCGTGGTCTCTCCTCCATCTGTGGCATTGGATGGTTGTGGGGGGGTCAACTGGAACCACAGGCTGGCTGGTTTCTGCATCCTAGGGCACTGGCAGTCCCTCCACAAAAGCCTGCAAAGCACCTCTGCTCCCTTCAGCTGTCAGCCTAGACAGAACTGAGCTGCTCCCTTTTATATCCTGATTCCAGTTGGAGCATTCCCAGCAAGTATGAAGGGGCATAGCCCACAGATCATGATTAGCCCCCGCTGAACCATGCATGGTGGGTATCCTCTGTCACAAACACTCCCCCTTAAGAGGGTGTCCATTGGTGGACCTTCCTCTTCATCGTCTCCTTCCACTTGGGAGAAGTCTGTGTTTGCATGAGCCTTCCCTGCCCCAGTGTAACATACAAAAGTCATAGGGTTGGAGCGGGAAGTACTACCTCATGATTCAGGCACTGGTGTCCTTCATGTTATTAATCCATCTGAGGGGTGCATGGTTGGTGACCAGTTGAAAGGGCTTCCCCAGTACAGAATATCCCAGGGTATGTCTACACTACAGCGCTAATTCGAACTAACTTAGTTCGAATTAGTTAATTCGAACTAAGCTAATTCGAACTAATGCATCCAGACTAAAAAAACTAGTTCGAATTAGCGTTTTGCTAATTCAAACTAGCATGTCCACATTAAGTGGACCCTGAACCGGGGTTAAGGATGGCCGGAAGCAGTGCCGGCAGGGCATCAGATGAGGACTTAGAGCGTGGAGCTGCTGCCTCAGGCTAGCCGAGGGCTGTGCTTAAAGGGACCCGACCCCCACCCCGGACAGACAGTTCTCAGGGGTGCCCCTCTTGCAAAGCAGTCCTGGCTTGGAGTGCTCTGAGTGCCCACACTGGGCACATCACAGCACTCGGCCATCAGACCGGCTGTACTTGCCGCAGGCTGCCATCTGGGGAGAGGGAGCAATTGGGGGGCTGCAGGAGAGCTTCCACCCCCAGAAGCCCGCAGAGCCAGCCCAGTCCTCCCCGTCGGGGGCTCGTACCCCGTTCCTCCCTCACCTCCTTCCACTTACCCTTCCCTAGCCCCCCTTCCTGATGTACAAAATAAAGAAAACGTGTGGTCAAAAATAGAATCTGTCTTTATTGAACAAAACTGGGGGAGACTGGGAAAAGGAGGTGGGAGAGGGGAAGAGAGAGGGTGGGAGAGGGGAGGGCAACTACAATGATCAGAGGTTTGGAACAGGTCCCATATAAAGAGAGGCTAAAGAGACTGGGACTTCTCAGCTTAGAAAAGAGGAGACTGAGGGGGGATAGGATAGAAGTCCATAAAAGCATGAGTGGGGTGGAGAGGGTGCATTAAGAAAAGTTCTCCATTAGTCCCCATAATAGAAGGACTAGAGGACACCAAAGGAAAAGAATGGGTAGCAGGCTTCAAACTACTAACAGAAAGTTGCTCTTCCCAAAGCAAAGATTCAACCTGTGGAGCTCCTTGCTGCAGGAGGTTGTGACGGCTAGAACTAGAACAGAGTTTAAAGAGAAGTGAGATCAAGCCATGGAGGTTGGGTCCATGGAGTGCTATTAGCCAGGGGGTAGGAGTGGTGTCCCTGCCCAAAGTTTGTGGAAGGCTGGAGAGGGATGGCACGAGACAAATGGCTTGATCACTGTCTTCGGTCCATCCCCTCCAGGGTCCCTAGGGTTGGCCACTGTCGGCAGACAGGCTACTGGGCTAGATGGACCTTTGGTCTGACCCAGGACGGCCATTGTAAGCTCAGGGCTCAGGGTCGGGGGTCTCAGTGGACCACCTTCATTTTCATGCACACCTGCTCCTAGGTGGCCAGGCTGGCAGCTCTCCTGCCCTAGACGGCCACTTTTCTGTGCCTAGTGCGGAGGTCGTGGACGAGGTCCATGATGTCCGCACTAAACCAGGCGGGTGCGGTCCTGGGCAGGCTCCCGAGAGCCGCCAGCCTGGTCCCGGGAAGAGGGGGATGGCTGGGTGGCAGCAGGTGGCTGGCTCGAGCCGTGCCAGGTGCAGGGTCTGCTAGCTGGGTGCTGGCCAGCCTGTGCCCCTTTAAGAGGTCCGGGGCCGGAAGGGGGGCAGACGAGTTTCCCTGGTGTTGGCCAGAGTGGCCACCAGGGAAAGCTGGGGAGGGCTAGTCTCCCACTAATTTGAATTAAGGGGCTACACACCCCTTAATTCGAACTAGTAAGTTCGAACTAGGCTTAGTCCTCGTTCAATGAGGTTTACCTAGTTCGAACTAAGCACACCGCTAGTTCGAATTAAGTTCGAACTAGCGGAGCGCTAGTGTAGCACCTATCAAAGTTAATTCGAACTAACATCCGTTAGTTCGAATTAACTTTGTAGTGTAGACATACCCCCAGGGTGTAGATCACCCACTTGATGGCCAGGGCCTCCCTTGCTATAGTAGGGCGGCAGGTCTCTCAGGAGAACAGCTTGCAGCTGAGATAAAGGATCTGGTGCTCCTTCCCACCTATTTCTTGAGATAGTACCACTCCTGGTCCTACCTCCGAGACCTCCATTTGAAGGATAGAAGGCTTTGTGAAGTTGGATGGGATAGGACCAGCTCTTGGTTCAGCTGTTTTCACAGGGCCTGGAAGGCTTCCTCACAGTCTTCTGATTACTGGACTTTCTGTGATTGGGTGTTCTTCATCAGGTCCAATAATAGGGTGCCCAGTGTGATGAAGTTGGGTACTAAGCAGCCACTGTGTCTGAAGTATTGTGGCACCTGTTTCTTTGTCATGGAGGTGGGGCAGTCACACAAGCCTTAGACCTTATTTATCAAGGAGCTATAGTTTTCCCCTTCCTACTGTGTTCACTAAGATGGCACTTGGCTGGATTCACAGTGAGTCCTGCATCTATTGGGGCTTACAATACCTTGCTAAGATGTCAGAGGTGTTTCCCCCAGCTGGTGCTGTGGATGACAATATTCTTAATGCATACGGCTGTATATTGCATATATGTTTGCAATATTTGGTTCATGAGCTGCTGAAAAGTGGCTGAGGCTCTGTGCAGCCCAAATGGCATCCTGCTGAATTGCTATAAGCCAAGCAGGGTGTGGAAGGCACTCTTCTCACAGGAAGCCGGTATCAGGGGTATCTACCAATATCTGTTGGTCAGTTCTAGTGTGGAAATGAACTTTGCATTTCCCACTATATTCCTCCTTGAGATTTCCCCATGTATGCATCCCAGTATCACTTCAGCTTTTTTGGCCACAGCATCACATTTGTAGGTCATGTTCAGCTGAGTATTCACCAAGTTTCCCAAAATATTTTTCAGAGTTACTGTTTCTCAGGAAGCATCCCTCAACATGTATGTATCACCTACATTGTTTTGTTCCTAGATGCATCTATTTACATTCAGCCATATTTAAATGCACATTTATTGTTAGCACCCAGTTTACCAAATGATCTATATCACTCTGAATCAGTGAGTTGTCCTTTCCATTATTTACCACTCCCCAATTTTTATTTCATCTGCCAATTTTATCAATGATGATTTTATGTTCTCTTCCAGGCTATTGATAATGAGATGACAGTCTAACTCCTTCCTGTACCTACACACTTTTCTTCTTTGCTGCTTGAAGCTTCCAGGATATCTCTGATGAAATCTACATATTTTACTACATTTAGGCTCTTGTGTAGTCCTCTGATACTTTTAGTCAAGTCCATGAGACATTGATTCCCTCAAAATCATGGGCATTCCAATCCCAAAAGCAACCACATATTCTGGACCAGAAAGCCAACATAGATTGGGAGTAAACCATGGAGGAAGTGGGGAGGGGGGAAGGGCAGCAGGGTTGTGGCCCTGGATTTGCTGCTTGGCTTGTACTGAGCCAGCTCACATAGACTGAGCATGCTCAGTCATACTACTGAAGCCAACTGCCCTCACTCCATCCTCTCACTATCAGCAGACAAGAGTTACCTTGGTCATGTGATACTGAGGGTAGATGAAATAAGAGAGACAAGGTGGGTGAAATAATATCTTTAATTATATTATCTCACCCACCTTGTCTCTCTAATATCCTTGAACCAACACAGCTACAACAGCCCTGTACACAACGGTAGATGAACTAGACAGTGATTTTATATCTATCTAGTTATATAATCTAAAGCAATGCACTTCAGGCCTTCTTAGTATTAATTTTCAGCTACTGGCAGTTTACTTAATACTGCCCAGAGACAACACACAGCAGCCCCTGCTCTGAGGAGTTTATTTATAATCTAAAAGAGAGAGACAGAGTTGATAGGATGTACCAGTAAATCACAAGGAGGGAGTATCTTATGGGGGGGAGAGGGGGGGGAGGGAACAGGTGTTTTGTTTCTTACCTCCTTATCATCTCCAGAAACAGAAGATACTTTTCATGAGAGGCTTTTACCTACAAAACTTGTCACCTGGGTCACCATGTCTATAAAATCAAGACTTGTGTGTTTATCTATTATCTAACAAGTCACTATGTAGACCAGGAAACGCCACTGGTAGCAGCTAGTGCAGTTCACCTATGCGCACACATTGATAGTTATTTTAATAAGTATCTCACCTTGGTGACATGAAAAACATTAACATCCTCTTTATATTGCTCAAGGAGCCATGGGATCTGTTCGAACACCTTATCTTGATGCTCTTCTTTATGCAGGAGGAGGCTCATCATAGTTCCAAGGGCTTTGATAATGGCCTGCTTGACCTACATAGAGACACAGAATTTATGTTCCTACAAATTCATTCAATATCATGCAATGGGCCCATCTTTTCTACTTCTGACGAGTGCAATTTCCCTTTTCCACTGTTGAAACAGCCCTATCTCAATATTTCCTGGTAAAGAGTTAAGACTCATGGGCTTCGTCTACACTGGCATGATTTTCCGAAAATGCTTTTAACGGAAAAGTTTTCCGTTAAAAGCATTTTCGGAAAAGCACGTCTAGATTGGCAGGATGCTTTTCCGACACGCTTTTCCGCAATCTAGACACGCTTTTCCGCAAAAAAGTCCCAATTGCCATTTTCGCGATCGGGGCTTTTTTGCAGAAAACACTACTGTGCTGTCTACACTGGCCCTTTTGCGCAAAAGTCTTTCGGAAAAGGACTTTTGCCTGAACGGGAGCAGCATAGTATTTCCGGAAAAGCATTGACGATCTTACATGAGATCGTCAGTGCTTTTCCGGAAATTCAAGCAGCCAGTGTAGACAGCTGGCAAGTTTTTCCAGTCTAGAGACAGCTATGGTGTTGGTTTCAGAATTATATTCTACTGCACCTCACAACTTTCCCAAGTGGGATATTTCCCCAGATTAGTATGCACACTAAACCAACTCATTCCTGCTGTAACTCTACTGGAACTGAATAGACATCTGCCAGGAATGAATTTAGCCCATTCTCCTATATTCATCTGCATGTCAGGTGACAAAACTGGAATCTATGTACACTATGTACAGACAGAATTTCCATGAGATTGTGACATTATAATCTTTTTTAAATGTTTTACATCATACTCCGTTCTATCCCAAAGAACCTGCCATTGAACTCCATCATCACAAAGAGTGCCATACACAGAGAATTTAACAATATAATTTCTCATAAAGGTTTAGAAAGCCTACAATTCTCACCTCCAAATCTTCACATGTGGTCCATTTGCTTGTCACATGACGATAGAGGGGAAGAATTTCATCACAGAACTGAGATTTACCCATTTTGGGAAATGGCCACCTTTCCCAGTTCCTAAAATATAGATTTACTGCCCTTGACCATTTTTCCAGAACTGCATGGAAGGAAAAAAGACAGGCAATATGAAAAGGATGCAATAGTAATAAGGATACGTTGTTTTATCAGTGAAGACACCCAGGCTTGTAGTTTATTACAATTCCATGCCCAATTCAGGAACAGCTGATGAAATCCAATAACAGTTTTGAATTATTTCTCTTCCCTCCTTTCCGTTTCTTGTTTCTCAAAAGGCTTTCTTCTCTTTTGTCTCTCTCCATCTCTTTTTAATTCCCATCATTTGAAAACATATTTTTTTCTCCCTTGTTACCTCTTAATTAGAGCTGATTGTAAAGGTAGTTTAAATTAAATTAAAAGTGTTTACTCTTGTTTTTTTCAAAATTTCAAATGACAAAGATCATTCACATGTTTCAAAAATCAACAAATTTCAGCCACCTTTTTAGCTGCACAAAAACACTGAACACATCCTGATTAAAACTGTCATTGACATTTTTTCAGTTTAATATTCCATCAACTTGGAAAAAAATATGAAAAATGTAATAAAAAAACAAAATATTTTGACCAGCTGTTTTCTGAATGATTCATGTCCTCTGCAGTTATTGCTTATTTAGCCCTAAAACTGTATGATTTCCTATTGGGTTACAGTTTGTCTGAAAGATGTTCAGTGCCCCTAACTCCTATTAGCTATACTGAGATTTGACAGCATTTTGCCCTAAAATTAGATGCACCCGCTGCCCTTGAAAGGAAAATTAAGGCTCAATCCTATGTTCTATGAAGCTGATGGCAAAATTCCCATTTATCTCAAAGGTGCAGGATTAATCCCTTAGGCCTGATCTACACTAAAGGGGAAAGTTGACTTAAGGTACGCAACTCCAGCTATGTTAATTATGCAGCTGGAGTTGACGTATCTTAAATCGTGTTTTCAGACTGTCCACACAGTGGAAGGTTGACAGGAGTGTTATTCCTCATGAGAAGCAGGACTACCGGTGCCAACGGGAGCACCCACTCAGTTCGAATTAGTGGGTCTTCACTAGACCTGCTAATTTGGACCCTGGTGATCAACTGCAGCAGCATTGATCTTCTGCATAGTGTAGACGTGGCCGTACTTGAGCATCAACTAAAAAGCAAAGGAAGAGAGAAGTGGAGAAGACCAGAGGACAGAGAAAGAGGGTGAAAGGAGATGATAATTAAGAAACTAAAGAGGAGGAATGGGTGGAGGGGTGGAAAACGGGACATTTTTAAATGTAATTCAGTCTGTTGCCTGCACATTCTCCCCCAGGAATTTCCTGGCACATGGGCAGCATCAGCTTTTGTTTATTTTTAAAATATCCACAAGTCATAAAGGGCCTGAACTTACAAATGCTCAGCACCTCCAGCAAAGTAAGGAGCACTCTCAACTCCACTGAGTGCCACAGGAGCATGAGGACTCAGCCCCTGGTACAATCCAGTTCAGAGCCTGTTTGTAAACGATCAGTCACTTAACTCTGTACCAAGGCCCCTAAATATCCATTTTGGACATCTACAATAAGTGCTGGCACTTACCACCACAAAATGGTTGCCTCAGCCTGCTCTCGCCGACTAACATCCGCATGGAGCTCATGCTGTACAGGGTCATTCCCTCAAAAGGAATGCACTTGAGTGCTGAAAAGAAGGACCAGAAGAAAAGGAAGACAGTCAATTGACTGTTATCTGCCTTCTTACTATCGCATTTAGAAACACCGCTGGGTCGGATGCTATGGGCTCCTAGGTCATTTTGTGCTGCGTACACAAATGATAAGGCAGCAGTAAAAAATCAGTGGGGGATTTACCCTGAGGAGGAGCATTCTCCACCAATGTGCAGCTGTGCCAGATGCCCAATCCTCTCCCAGAGTAGGAGAGAGAGCACTGGGGAGGGATGAGAAATGGAATGGAGAAGAGCTCCACTAGACCTGATTTTCCTCAATCCTGTCCTTTAAGAACTTCAAATGGGGCATAAGAGCTTGCACCTTGGTGTGGATAGCTCATGGTCTAGCAACTGGAACCAGCCACAGCAGTTCATCTCATGCCCCCCAAATAGCACTCTGTGTAGCTGTACAGAGCGTGAACCTCTGTCCTTAAATGGAAGACAATAACTTTGAAACAAAAGATGGAAGTTGACATACGATAGGCTGATGATAGGTTGTCCAGCGTAATCAAAGTGAACACGTCAGACAGCTTCAGTGGTTTCAGATGACATTGAAGCTCATACATCACCTCATTGAAATAGCAGCGTGCCAGAGCCACTAATGTGTTGCTCGCTGCCACTTTTAGTTCATTTGTTGCTTCCTTAAAAAATACAAAAAGAGAGAGACTGAAGTGATTAAAGCCAACTACACCAGCCAATGCTGCTCAAATGAATCAAGTTCTTATTTCTGTTTTCCACCCAACTTTCTGAGAACAGAATCATGAGTCATAAATAATCATTGAATCGTTTGGCTAAACACTTGTCAGCCTTTCAGTTGTTTGCAAGCTGCTTAGACTATTCGCTATTAGCTATTTGTGGTGGATGATTGGCTATCATAGTGACATGATATTTTTCCCTCAGAGGAGGTGGGCAGCTTCAAGATATTCAGAGAATTTTCCTGAATAAACTATCCCCTAAATCCAAATACTGCTTCTTTTGGAAACAGCTCAGATTCTGTTTAAAGGTTTCATCCTGCTGCTTAACACCATAGTATCAGAGCACCTTCCACACAAAATCAGTATCAATAATGAAATCCCTAGTAGACTTCACAAAATACTTGCTTGTTAAGAAACGGTAGGCCTCTCTGCATCTGATATATGTCACAATATCCTGACCTTACAAAGCACTTAAGCACATGTGTAACTTGAACAAGATGAAACTAGTCACATGCTGCTTAGGACCTGGGATTTCTGGAGGACGGTGTGGGAATCTGTGGGCCCCTAGCAGTCATTAATCCTGGAGTTTCAGTATATAGTTTACAAAAAATGTTTTAATTAGTGTTTTAATGCTTTCATTCCTGTCATTAGCATATAGGGAAAACTAACTTACCTGAGTATCAGAGGGGTAGCCGTGTTAGTCTGAATCTGCAAAAGCAGTGAAGTGGATCTTTGACCACAAAAGCTTATGCTCCAACACTTCCGTTAATCTAACTTACCTGAGTCTCTCTCATGTGGTTTGAGGCAAGTGTTATTATTTTGCTCAGTAGCCTTCTCTCTAGGACCTGGGCATCCTGCTGTAATACTTTCTCCAGGATACAGTAAATGTCTACTCTGTTTTTCTGGGGACAAAACATAAAAGAACAATTGGGGAAAATGTTTCCTTGATGACAATATAGTAATGCTATAAGCTAATATAGTAACGCAATATAGTAACACTTACGCTAATAAGCTTCTGCCCAAAAGAGTTTACAATCTAAACATGAAACAACTAGCCCAGGCTAAAAGAGCAGATCAATAGCCAGGAAAATAATTCAGGTCTTCTGATTCACTATCTGGAGTCCTCTCCACTAGACCACACTGATTCCACAGCCTGCATACTCACTCAAGTAACCCCTAGTCTTCATTTGTATAAAACTTGCTATGCCCTCCACAATCACCCCAGCTAGCAGCATTTCAGAAGAAGCTGAGCAATTTACAAATTTTTTAATCAGAAGAAGGGCCCTGCACTGCCCCCTTATCTAATTTCGTTTATTATTATTATTATTGTTGTTGTTATTATTATTATTATTATTGTTATTGTTGTTCTTGTTATTATTAGCATCATGCCTTTTTTTATCCACTCCAGACAGAATTTGTAAATACAATTATAAAATACCCAACTCCTGCAGTAAATCTTCTGCAGCTTTTAGGGAAAATTAGCTCAGGAGTTACCTCTACATTGACAGTAGCACACTTGAAGGTCTCTTTTATGGGGTCCATCAAAGTTCAAATTCACAGATGATACTAAATATGGAGGAGTTGAAGGTATGAGTTGTGACAGAGAAATAATCAAGAGGGGCACAGAGAAATTAGAAACCTGAGCAGAACAAGACTGATTTCAGAGAACTGCAAACTAGCGCACCTAGAGAGGGGGTCAATATAACTGACATAATGAGAGGGAGAAAAGTGGGAAACAACAAGTGACCTGGAGTGACAGTGAAAAAAAAAGTCAGCCATCTGGGTTGGGTTTGTTACATACAGGAATCTTGTCATAAAGCAGGAAGACAACAGTTTCTCATTGTTCATCTGAGGTGTGACTGCTTCTGGCTTATTTCACTTTTTTGGCACCACATTCCCCAGAAAAGATCAACAGCTTGGAAGTAATTCAGGAGAAAATTTTAAAAAGTGCAGGGAGGCCAGCAGAACTGACTTTTAAATAGAGACCTGCAACCTCTATGGGATCTGACCTCATGCATCAGGGTGAGGTTGGGTGGGTGTAGGGGAGCCTGCCTTGACAATAAATGGCCACGTCTCCCTTTGACACGTGCGGATCTCTAACAAGCAAAACCCAGGCCTGTCTCAAGTCTGGTGCACATAAGCATGCAGGCAAGGTCATGGGAGAAGCTGTGAGAGGAAGGAATGTTTTGCATAACAATGCAGATGAAGCATGGTACGTGAGACTATGTCAAGAACACATGGCAAGCAATCTTGTACAGGTACTTCTGTTTCTGATAACCACAAATTACAGATGCAGCCATACAACTGTCAACTATGCACATAGCAGCAACATCCTGAGTGACAGGATGTACTCCAGATAGGGTATTGGGCATGTTACATATCCTACACAATACGTAATCAATTGGTAAATATTATTAGAACAACCAAGTCTCGCTTTGCTATAAAATGGGCTTAGTAAGAACAATCAGTGGGAGGGAATGAGCAGGATTGACCCACAGGTACTGCTCGATGTAACTAGAAGTAAATAGGCCCTACACACCGGTGATCCAGTGCATGGTGTTCCAATGCATGGGAAGAAAATGAACCCTGACCTCCTGCCTGCTACTGTAGGTAGCATACGGGTGAAGTGTAAGTGAACTAGTCTTTATTATTGTATTATAGTAGCTCTTTTATTAATTGCTTTTGCATTGCTTTGCACTATATTATTGCTTTAGAATGTATGGCATTTAAGGTTTAAATTGTGTAGTAATTGTTTTTAAGGCTTGTAAAACTTAAACAACTGTAATAACTGCTTAAAGCTTGCAATAAATAAGAAAGTGGTTAAGTATCCCTGGAGTGTCCTGGTTTCTCTTGGATCTAAAATAAATCGAATCACATCACAGTGGGAAAACAACTGGACTCCCCTGGGCTCAGATCAGGTCAGCTCTCCTCCACAGAGTCAGCACAACCGTGACTGCCTACTCCAGCCAGCCACCACCTCCTTGCTGCATAGCATGCACTGTGGAGTGAGGATGCTTAAGAGTCAGTGTTTCTTACCCTGCAGCACGTACATTGCACAGCAGGGGGCAGTATCAGAGACATAAAATTTAGACTTTAACATCAGGAAAAATGCCCCAGCTATAAGACATCTATCAGGTTATTACATAGTCTTCATTGGAAAGTGGTGGAAACCCAGTCACTAGGAGCTTTTAAAATTGGTTTGGCCCCCAAAAATGAAAAAGGCACTGCTGGGAAATTGGATGATCCAACAAGCCTTTCACATCTGTCTCCTGTGAGTCTATAACTCTGAATTCAGGCAGCTGAAGGTGTGAACTGCCTGCTAAGGTCATAAAGCACTTTGGAATGTTCAAAGCCAATGGTTGGCTACACATTCCAGTGGTTGTGCTTTTAAAGGATGCTGCTGCAAACTGCTATTATTACTGCTCTAGTGGGGAGAGGCTCTGCCTCTTTCCATTCATTTTTAAATGTAAGGAGGATTTTTAATTGAAAATCATAATTGATAACTTATGAATACAAGAGCCCCACACTATTCAAGCGAGCCAGAAATGAACTGCTTGTCTTGGCTTCCTGGTACTTGAAACTAAAATGCCTTCTGTGTTGACCCTTAATAGAGAAATGGACTTTGCTGGATGCGAGTATTAATAAAAGAAAAAGGGCTTTGGATTATTTAAGAACCCTTCAAAGCTATAGCCCAATCATATGTCATTATAATTAAGAAGTGTTGTCTTGGGTTTAGAGCAGAGAGTCAGTTCACATGGGTTTTATTCACCATTCTTCTACTAACTCACTATGTGGTGTTGAGCAAGTTATTTAATTCCCCATGACACAGCCCATCAGTAAATGGGGATGTTTATCACTCTCCCAAAGGTGCTGTAAAACCTAATTCATGAGTAAGTAGGTAAGTGCTTTGAGGTTTTTGGATGAAGATGCTAAAGGAGGACAAAATACTGCTATAAGAGATTATAGATACCCCTACAGTGCACTTTTATAATATACAGCCCATGTACTCCAGTGTGTACAAAAGGACAGTGCTCCTCTGAGTGTCTCTTTATTATATCATCCTGATCTGTAACAGAATTTTGCGTGATGAGTTTTGCATGAAGACAGAAGGGTAAATATTGATTACACTGAAGGTGGGCTGAGCCAAGTTCTGTATTGAATTACTTCCATGAAGTCAAACAGAATTTGGAGTGGAAACATGGAAAACAGATGTGATTTGATGAAACTGCCCTACCTCATCCTGCTGAAGTTTTTCTAGCAGAACAGTCACAACGACAGCCAGTTTGGTCTCAGCTATCTTGACAATCTGAAGGGCAATAGAGGCCTTATCTTGATCGTCCATATGGTCCAGGAGGAAAACAACCTCGCTGTAAACAGCTGAAATTAAAGGAAAGGATTCTGCTGGTTATCATTGATGTTGGGATTCAGTGCTTGTATCTTTAATTCACTATCTAGTAAAGACTCTGTAGGAGACCAGACATGGTGATAAGTGGACCTGGGTATCATGCAAATCCTTTTCTTCCCTCATGGTGACCATGTCTGTTTGCAGAGCTATTGTGGGGGGACGGATTATAATAAGGAAAAGCTGCTCCTTTTAAATAAGATCCCCACATAAAATAATCTTTTCCACCTTTACTATTAATTTAGGCATTTTGATAGCACACAGAATAATTTATAGCCAAGATTTTTAAAACTGGGTGCCTAAACTACAACTCCTAAATCCATATTAACACGCCTACATCCTGATTCAACAAATTAATCACATGCCTAACTCAATGCCAACAAATAAATCGAAAGTTAAACACATGCTGAAGTGTTTTGCTTAGTCAGGGTGTCATTTCCAAAAGTGCTGAGCACCCAGAATTACCTATGGATGGTGCAAAGAACTTCTAGGGGTTCAGTATCTCTTGAAAATCAAGCCACTTTTTAAAGACCCCACTGTATGAATTTAGAAGTCAAACTTTATGCACTCTGTTTTGAAAAAAGGCTTCAGTTTTATTTTATGGTAATTTAAATACTTGCAGAGAAGACACATGGACTAGGTATTTGTCCAGTTGCCTCTAGAGACCCTAAAAGATTTTCCCCCAATGCACAACATAAGAACATAAGAACGGCCGTACTGGGTCAGACCAAAGGTCCATCTAGCCCAGTATCCTGTCTGCCGACAGTGGCCAGCACCAGGTGCCCCAGAGAGGGTGGACAGAAGACAATGATCAAGCGATTTATCTCCTGCCATCCCTCTCCAGCCTCTGACAAACACAGGCCAAGGACACCATTTTATCCCCTGGCTAATAGCCTTTTATGGACCTAACCTCCATGAAATTATCTAGCTAGGTGTTTTCCATGGGTAGGGTGATTGCCCCATACCTTTATGTGAAGCCTCAGAGATTAAGTCTTGGTAAGTCTTGCTCACATAGTCAGGATCAGTGTTACCTGTAAACTGAGCACTTGGGTGGCAGACATGTGTTTCTAATGGTTGTACACATCCGTACATGCCTCAATGCACATAAAATGTATTCTACACGTAGAATTGGAGAAGAACATTGGTCAGCATGCAATTGATCTCCAGATTTGAGGGTGGGGAGGAATTTTCCCTGGGTCAGACTAGCAGGGATTATTGTTTGGGAGGTTGGGAATTTGTCTTCTTCGGGAGTATGGGGCACTGATCAACCACCAGGATCATCAGGGCTTTTCTGACCTAATCATTTCTCTACCATTGCAAAGGCCTCAGGCATTGGTAGCATTTCAGTTTCTCCTATCCTCTGTCTGCAGCACACAGCATCTTAGTCTCCTAGGCCTTGGGCACATCTACACAGCAGGGCTAAAGCAGAAAGAAGCTACACAACTTGAGCTATCAATTGTGCAGCTTAAGTTGAAATAGTTTATTTCGGCTTTTGGCGCTGTCTACACAGCAGGAAGTCGGGGAAAGAGCACTCTTCCTCCTACTTCCCTTACTCCCCATAAAATGCGGGTTATAGGAGTCGGAGAAAGAAGTCCTCCAGCTTGACATTATTTGACATTATGTTGAAATAATGGCTTGCTGTGTAGATGCGGACTATGTTATTTTGCAATAACATCAGTTATTCCAAATTAACACTGCTGTGTTGACATACCCTTCAAGAGTGACAATTTTTAGTCCAAGACAAGTTTTGGTTTCAGCATAGGGTTGCTAGGTGAAACGTAATGGTTTGTGACATACAGAAGATTAAAGTACATGATCTAATGACCTACCAGCCTTAAACTCTCTGAAACTGTGAAATAGTTGATGTATTAATAAAATCAGGATTTTATCTCCCATGTGTCTCTCAGCAGAAATTCTCCTGGAGACTTAATATTTAACAAGAAATCTGAAATGCCATATTTATCTGTCTCCATTGTAACAGCATTCCAAGGCATGGAGGAGGAATTGATCAGAATTTACCCTTCCCATGAAAGATTGCTCAAGATTAGGCAATTACCCATCCTTACCCTTCGATTCCAACACCCAGATGCAGATGGAATCAGAACTGTAACTTACATTGCCCATACAGTTGCAATAGTAATGGTGAAGGATTAAGAGCACTAGTGTTGCTAAGAAACGCTTGGTTATCCTCCATTTAATATGCTAGCTATCCACTTAATATCTTAAGTAGACAGCAGGTACATCTAGACTGCAGAGTTTTTCCAGGATACCAGAGATATCCCAGAAAAGCTCTGCCACGTCCAAGGAATGCGTCTGCTTTTCCAAAAAAATATTGGAAAAGCAGACATGTTTTTTCAGCATCTCAGTAAACCTCGTTCTACGAGGAAGAAGGGATGTTCTGAAAGAGGCTTTTTTTCTGACATTTGGCCCAGTGTAGACGGGCCAACTGTCAGAAAAGCCTCTTTCAAAAGAAAAGTGATAGAACTTTGTAGTCTAGACACAGTCAGCTAGAAGAGAAGTCCTTCTGTGTTTTCTCTTCTAATTTCTCCCATCTCTGATGCTTTGCACCACTAGATTTTGGCTCCAAGGATGCAGAAGTCATAAAATAAGGACCCATATTAAACATAAAACAACTGGAGAAAGGAAAGAAGACCTTCCCCATAACATCCAATAGTGACACAGGTTGTCAGGAAAGTTTCCAGGTTCAGAGGCTGTAGGCCAGTCCTTCAACTCAAGTCAATTAAAAGGGAAGTCAGTAGAGGCTCACTGGATTTACAGCAGCTAATGATCTGGTCATATAAATGGAGAATATTACACGTTTCTATGCACCCATGCTCTTGAATGTGTATGTGTGGATACAGGTTGGATATAAAAAATACAATAGTGACCCTTACCTCTATCAATTACCTCCTGTTCACTCACAAATGTATTCATGGTTTAGTCTTTCCTCAACACCTTCTCTCAATCCTTTCTCCAACTAGCTCCAGTACTGAGAGATAGATGGCCTCTCAGTCTGTCAACCAGAACTTCCAGTTAAACTTACACAAGCACTATTGTGACATCCTTGTGACCAAAGCAAATTCCATAAACTGTTGATGACCAGGTAGGCACACAGGGACTCTGTCACTGTGCTGGAGAGAACTATGGTTAAGATGACCTGTCACCTGTCTATGACTTTTACTAAAAATTGCCCTAAATAAATTTTAGGTGCTGGGGAAAGGCAGCACTCCAGCAGACTCCACTGCTCTGAGAGCAGGCTAGGGTGCCACTACTACTTCCACTCCAGGTGGGTGAACTGCCCAGGGTACCCTGACTGCTCTCCAACCAATGCTCCAGCACAGCATCTGGCCCCAGGGATGCCCTGAGATGTACCACGCCAACTACTGTGGAAGTCACAAAGGTCCCAGAAAGTCACAGAATCCATGATTTCTGTGACAGAAATGTAGCCGTGTTAGTCTCGTGTAGCTGAAACAAAAAACAGGACTATGTAGAACTTTAAAGACTAACAAGATGGTTTCTTAGGTGATGAGCTTTCGTGGGACAGACCCACTTCCTCAGATCAAATAGTGGAAGAAAATTGGCACAACCATATATACCAAAGGATACAATAAAAAAAATGAACACATGAAATTTGATTTGTCCTTTTCATATGTGTTCATTTTTTTGATTGTATCCTTTGGTATATATGGTTGTGTCAATTTTCTTCCACTATTTGATCTGAGGAAGTGGGTCTGGCCCACGGAAGCTCATCACCTAATAAACCATCTTGTTAGTCTTTAAAGTGCTACATAGTCCTGTTTTTTGTTTCATGATTTCTGTGACCTCCATGAATGATTCACAGCCTTATTCATAATCACTTTCTCCCAAATAGGCCTCTACCTACAGGTTCACAACCATCTCCTCCCTGTTGGTCAGAATCAATTCTTAAATGCCTATGCCCTGGGTTACTTCCTTCAGTTTCTGAAACAAAGCATTGTCCCCATGACATTCCAAGAACTTATTGGATATTTTGTGTTTTATCATATTACTTTTCCCACTGATGTCTAGGTAGGTAAAGTCCCTCATTACTATAAGGGTCTGGATATTTGTTTTATTTGTTCTAGAAATGCCTCATCTCCCTCCTCCTCCTGGTTTGGATGTGTTTTCCCCACTTCGTCTTTACCCAGAGACTTTCAGCTGGTCTGCCTCTTGCCTCTTTCTGGAACTCAGAACAAGTGTACAATACAACACCACCTCCCTTTTATTCCTACATGCTCTTCCTGAACAAGATGTACCCCTCTATGCCAATACTGCAGTTATGAGATTTATCCCATCAAGTATCTGAGATGCCACTTAAGCTCAGTTATGACTTGTCTATTAGTACTCCCAATTCTGACTGCTTAGTCCTGTTATTCCTTGAATTTGTGAGTAGACGTCTAAAGCAGTGATACTCAAAATGGTCCATAAAACCACTTTGAGAAAACTGCTAACTGGCTACACTGGTGTGTTTATTTACTGGTGCCGCAGCCACAAAGCCTCGTGGCTCCCATTGGATCCGATTTGCTGTTTGCAGCCAAAGGGAGCCATGGGAAGCAGCAGCCACAGCTCCTTTTGCTATGACTGGCTAACCAGAGCCAAAGGGACCTGCAAGGCTCCGTGGCCTCAGTGCTGGTAAATTGTAGGGTAAACTGAGGCAGCCCTAAATGTGCTAGTAGGCCTCTAAACAGCATAACTCCATTCTGGGATTAAGGCCTGGGAACACCACAGTCAGGATAAGAACTGCAGACAGTAAAAGACCCTGGGCACCATAGCAACCACGTTCTAAAACACTCGAACTGGGTCTCAGTTGGTAACGTAACACATTTTGCTTGAGATAACATTCATAAAATTTGCTTAAACTGTCTTGCTTCACTCCTAGGCTGTGTCCAGACTCCATGCCTCCGTCGACGGAGGCATGTAGATTAGCCAGCTCGGAAGAGGGAAATGAAGCCGCGATTAAAATAATCGCGGCTTCATTTAAATTTAAATGGCTGCCCCGATCTGCCGATCAGCTGTTTGTCGGCAGATCGGGAGAGTCTGGACGCGATGCCCCGACAAAGAAGCCTTTCTTCATCGACACAGGTAAACCTGGTTTCACGAGGCTTACCTGTGTCGATGAAGAAAGGCTTCTTTGTCGGGGCATCGCGTCCAGACTCTCCCGATCTGCCGACAAACAGCTGATCGGCAGATCGGGGCAGCCATTTAAATTTAAATGAAGCCGCGATTATTTTAATCGCGGCTTCATTTCCCTCTTCCAAGCTGGCTAATCTACATGCCTCCGTCGACGGAGGCATGGAGTCTGGACACAGCCCTAGATAATAAGCCTGAGAACCAAGTGCTGCACCAACTCAAGGCCATACCCGCCTCCTATAGCAACATCATCATCTATGTTATTACTGTTTTGCTGACATGTTTTGGCATTTGAACAATAACCACCTGTATATTAATTAACGAGCTGTTACTTTGCAATGGGCAAGATATTATGTAATCTTGAGTAGTTCTATTGCCTTATGTGCTCATTTCGTCTTGCTGCTAGACCTATCAAATCATTTTTCCTCCGTCCACCTGCTGACTATATAATCTATTGTATTGTGTTAATTAACCAGTGTTCACCAGGGTAACCCCTGCGTGTCACTCCATCAGCTGATGTATAATAAATCCTCTGCTTGTTTTCACCTGCATCCAGAGTGTCCTGGCTTATTTCCAACATAAATAAACACACCGGCGCGGCCAGTTAGCAACTTTCTCAAAGTGGTTTCACGGATCACTTTGAGAAACACTGATCTAAGGTATTGATCAAATTCCCCCCAGGGATTTCCCTCTTGTTGCTCCTGTAATTCTACTCTAATTTTCCATATCTGATTCTCTCCTCTATTAAAGATACCTTTTGAACCTAGTTGCCTTTTGTCACGTGCCCCTACTCAACTTAGTTTAAAGCCCTTCTAATAAGATTGGTGAGTCACTGCATTAAGATGTCCTTCCCTTTTGTGGTCAGATCCACCCCATCTCTTCCCAGCAAACCTCCTTCCTGCAACAGTATGCCATGACTAAGGAAGTCAAAACCTCCCATCCATCCATCTTCATCACACTATTATGTGGACATGCTTACCATTTAGTGTAAAAAGCAGAAAAAACACTCAGTGCAGGAAACAAGGGGACTGAAACTGAAGCTGTCAAGTTCACATGCTTCCATTTTCACTAACTTTTACATCTGGATCTCTCAAGCTAGTGGGGATGTCCAAGGCAGAAAAATATTTCTGTAGATCAGCATGTGATTATTTGTATTGCGGTACTGCCTCATAGTCCCAGTCATAGGCCAGAATCTCATTGCCTTACGACCTGTACAAACTCAGAATAAGATGGTCCTTAACTGTCATTAAGTAATATTTATTCACAGCACAACAGAGAAGATAATTAAGCAAGAAGATAAGCCTACTTTGACCAGGTACCAACATGAAACTAGTGTAATAATACTACATATTTAGGAAACTTTCTCCCTGATTCAGGGTCTGTTGTGGCTAAGCCCCAGTTCCATACCATTGTGCAAACTGGGGTCTTATACAACTGCGCTAGCTAGAAAGTGTACAGGAGGTCACTTCCACAAGAAGCTAAGGGCATGGTCATCACAGAGAGACTTCCTGTCTCTGCTAGTTTTATGCATCCCTCACTGTCTACGCCTGCTCCATAAGTTCAGGCCTTTCAAAAACACCACATCATGTACAGGTAACTGTAACAATGCTTGTTCGTTGTATCTGTTCACATGAGGGCAAGGCATCCAATATCAGTCCACTATGGGTGGATCAGCAATAGGAATAATGTTTGTGCATGTGACAAATAACCCCAGGACCACAGAACAGATTAAGGACACCAATGTGTGTGGCAAAGTCATCACAAACACCGTGCAGACGTCAGGGAGCTCATAAGTTAGCATATAACCTTAATTCAGATCTTGGTGCAATAGTATATCCTCAAAAGGAAACTTTACTTATTAATTGGTTGTATTTTACTTATCAGTTGGTTGTATTTTACAAGATAAAAAGCTGAATCGTTGGTTGAATGTTAGTTTATTTGCCCCAGGGCCAGATTTTTAGAAAAACAAGTCATGTGCACATACACAACTAAGAGTTCTGCAGCAACGCACACTGTCCTGCAGCAATTAGTAGTGGGATCCTGCCCTTAGCAAGTCCTGGGCTTACAATTCACATGCTTATCTCACTAATAGGTATCAATTGATCAGCCTGTACTGAATATGGCTTGACAATTTGCCATCACTCAAAACACATTACAGTCAGAGAGGATGATAAATATACCATTTATTCACCATTATGTACAAAGTCCAACATGTCCAAGGAGGCAAGAAAACAAAACTGGTGAATACAGAAAAAACATTACAGCCTCTCTCCGAGTTACAGACCAAACACTTGGCTGTAACTCGATCAGTTCGTAACTTGGACCCCATTGAGTTTCACGTGACCGCGCTGTTTGTAAGCGCGGGTCACATTCGTAACACGGGGACCGCCTTTACGACTGCTCCATGGGAGCTTTGGTCGTAAGTGCGAACAGTCGTAACTCGACCATTTGCAACTCGGGGAGCAGCTGTACTGCAAAAAATAGACTGATAGCAAGAAGCTTTTGTACAATGTGCAGTAAGATGCACACCTTAATCCCGCTCAGTGTTTGACTCTAATTCAACCTAAGTTTTGTCAGAGTAGGGTATGAGGCCCAGATCTTCAAAGGTATTTAGACTAATTTCCATTGAAACCAATGGGAGCCAGGAACCTCAATACCTGGGAGGATCTGAGCAAGGACGGCAGAATTTGATGCAACAACAATATGCATTTCTAGAGAGATTTTCTTTTTTAAATAATTTTACTAACTCTCTGATTCAAATATAAGCCATTATTAGCAAATAATTTTATTTTTTCTATCCCTATTAGAGCACAGACAAATAGGAGAGTGGAAATAACATGATTTATTTAAAAGATTTTAACCAGGTTCTTTCATGGAAAAAAATTAAAGATCCAGCACTGTACAGATCACTCTGCTGAGATGTGAGCCAAATGACTTAAAGCAGAATTCCAATATTACTTCTCTTTTTTGAAAGTTTTCGCACAAACTCCTCAAAATATCTGCCTCCACCTAGTAGTGTGGGTTTGCATAACTTTTGTTATTTATATTCCCTGTTGTAGAAATACATCAAATTATACTCCGCATGATTCTATGATTCTATCTGTAGGGACAGGGACAGGGATAATCCTGGGAAGAGGCTCTTTTTCCTTCACTACTCTATAGAGGTTCTTATACTGCTTGTTGTCAGCAAGACATGAGAAGTCATTCTTCCGCTCTACTCTGCGCTGGTTAGGCCTCAGTTGGAGTATTGTGTCCAGTTCTGGGCACCACATTTCAAGAAAGATGTGGAGAAACTGGAGAGGGTCCAGAGAAGAGCAACAAGAATGATTAAAGGTCTAGAGAACATGACCTATGAAGGAAAGCTGAAAGAATTGGGTTTGTTTAGTTTAGAAAAGAGAAGACTGAGGGGGAACATGATAGCCGTTTTCAGGTATCTAAAAGGGTGTCATAAGGAGGAGGGAGAAAACTTGTTCATCTTGGCCTCTGAGGATAGAACAAGAAGCAATGGGCTTAAACTGCAGCAAGGGAGATTTAGGCTGGACATTAGGAAAAAGTTCCTAACTATCAGGGTAGTCAAACACTAGGGCTGTGTCTAGAATGCATCCTTTTTCCGTAAAAGGGATGCAAATTAGACACATCACAATTGCAAATGAAGTGGGGATTTAAATCCCCACCACTTCATTGGCATAAACATGGCTGCCGCTTTTTTCCGGCTCGGAGCTTTGCCGGAAAAAAGCGCCAGTCTAGATGCGGATCTTTCGGAAAATAAAGCCTTTTCCAAAAGATCCGTTACACCTCTTTAAAAAAGGAATAAGGGATCTTTCGGAAAAGGCTTTATTTTCCAAAAGATCCCCGTCTAGACTGGCGCTTTTTCCGGCAAAGCTCCGAGCCAGAAAAAAGCGGCAGCCATGTTTATGCAAATGAAGCAGGGGGGATTTAAATCCCCGCTTCATTTGCAATTGCGATGTGTCTAATTTGCATCCCTTTTACGGAAAAAGGATGCAGTCTAGACACAGCCTGGAAGAAATTGCCCAGGGAGGTTGTGGAATCCCCATCTCTGGAGATATTTAAGAGTAGGTTAAATGAATGTCTATCAGGGATGGTCTAGACAGTATTTGGTCTTTCCATGAGGGTAGGGGCCGGGATTCGATGACCTCTCGAGGTCCCTTCATCCATAAACATTTTTACAGACAAAGGGAACGTGATGCAATTGACCTGACCTTGGGATCCCCTCCCGGAGGCCCTATGGTCCGACCATACCCTGCCTAGAGAGACAATAGAAAAGTCCTCCAGGCAGACTGGAGTGGCTGTGGGAGAAGCAACCAATCAGGGCCAGGAAAGTCCTATAAAAGCAGCTGAAAGACCAGTATCAGTCAGTGTCTCTGGAGGCCACAAGGTATGCAGAACCAGGAGACAGGCTGCCTGAGAGAGTGGCAGCACTGCAGACAGCTCCTTGTGAAGAGCTATTGGCGAGTGCTGGACTGTGATGGGGCTTTGAAATAAAGCCCTGAGGTAAGGGCAAAAATGCTGTATTTTGGTGGGGTAGCTCTGGGGACACCACTCTCTTTGAGTGGGGAACAAACTTGAAAGGACATAAGAGAGCTAACCAAGATAGGCTCCGATTAGATGTGTACCCTGGAAGGGGTTTTGATGAGCACACACAATGAGTGAGACTCGGCCAGAGACTGTGTCACCGAAGACAGACAAGAGAGTGCAGGCACATGTGCTTAGCCAGAAGGGGTACTCAAGAGAGGTGAATGCTGCTCTGTTACAGAGAGCAGTCCAATATTGTCATTAATTCCTGTTCATGGCTTGTTCCTTCATTAAAACCAGTTGTGTCTCTGCATATGATGTCCTTTGTGGACCCCGGGTGAGGTGAAGGGACATGGCTTCGCACATAAGGGGTGTGGCACTTCCTCCCTCCGAGCTACCCAAAGTGTGTGGTGCTCCAGCAGCAATTTATAGGGTCTTGGGCTCTGGCTGCTGCTGCATTAGCAGCAGCCCTTATTGGAAAACTTGAGAGCCCCAAGCCCTCTCTATCCCTTCCCCCAAATCCCACTCCTGCTTCACCCCACTGGGTACTGAGACTAGGGCCAGGACACTCTGCTTCCCGGCCACCACCATAGTGAAGTAGAGCAACCCAGCTGGGAGATGGTGGAGCACAGTAGGCTGTTGGTTGTTCCAGGTCCCACCACTGTGGTGTGTGCTTGGGGGCATGACCCCCTCTGACCGCCCTGTGCTAGATTTCCCCAGATAATTCCCTGGGCACCATGGGTCCCATCCATCAGATGGTTGAGGCATCCACTGTGGGGCCTGGACAGCTCAGAGAGGCCTATATAACCGTGTCTCGCATGGGCCAATACAAACTGCCTCCTGTGTTGCATCATTTAATGAAGCATCTCTTGTAAACAGGCAAGACTAGGAAGAGCTGACAATTAGGCTTACCATTTTTCCCAACTGGATGGACTGGACGCCATTCACAGCGATGGTGTCCCATCCCTCTGGTCAGGAAAGATGATAACCCTAAGCTGACTCAATGCAATGGTAGCCACGTCAGGTGACAGAACAGTAGCACAAAAGAGTGGCAGGGGAAACTCAGAACAATATTTTTTTTTAAAAAAAAAAAGAAAATTGAAAGTTTCAGCAACAAGACAAAAAACAGGAGAAAATGACTCAAGTGGAGAATTAGGTGGGAGTGAGGGAGTGAGGGTCCGTCTACACTACAGCGCTAATTCGAACTAACTTAGTTAATTCGAACTAAGGTAATTCGAACTAACGCATCTAGAACTAAAAACTAGTTCGAATTAGCGTTTTGCTAATTCGAACTAGCATGTCCATATTGAGTGGACCCTGAACAGGGCTTCAGGATGGCCGGAAGCAGTGCCGGCAGGGCATCAGAGGAGGACTTAGAGCGTGGAGATGCTGTCTCAGGCTAGCCGAGGGCTGCGCTTAAAGGGACCCGACCCCCACCCCAGACAGACAGTTCTCAGGGGTGCCCTGCTTGAAAACCAGTCCTGGCTTGGAGTGCCCGGAGTGCCCACACTGAGCACATCACACCACTCGGCCATCAGACTGCCTGCACTTGCCGCAGGCTGCCATCTGGGGAGAGGGAGCAATTGGGGGGCTGCAGGAGAGCTTCCACCCCCAGAAGTCCGCAGAGCCAGCCCAGTCCTACCCATCGGGGGCTCGTACCCCATTCCTCCCTCACCTCCTTCCACTTACCCCTCCTTAGCCCCCCTTCCTGATGTACAAAATAAAGATAACGTTTCTTCCAACATTGACTCTGTCTTTATTGAACAAAACTGGGGGAGACTGGGAAAAGGAGGTGGGAGAGGAGAAGAGAAAGGCTGGGACAGGGGAGGGCAACTAACATGATCAGGGGTTGGGAACAGGTCCCAGATGAAGAAAGGCTACAGAGACTGGGGCTGTTCAGCTTAGAAAAGAGGAGATGGAGCGGGGACAGGATAGAGATCTCTAAAAGCAGGGGTTGGGTGGAGAGGGTGCATTCAGAAAAGTTCTTCCTGAGTTCCCATAAAGAAGGACTAGAGGACACCAAAGGAAAGGAATGGGTAGCAGGCTTGAAACTAGTAAGCGAAAGTTGTTCTTGAGAAAGCAAATAGTTAACCTGTGGAACTCCTTGCTACAGGAGGCTGTGACGGCTACAACTAGAACAGAGTTTAAAGGGAAGTGAGATCAAGTCATGGAGGTTGGGTCCATGGAGTAGTCTTAGCCAGGGGATAGGAGTGGTGTCCCTGCCCAAAGTTTGTGGAAGACTGGAGAGGGATGGCAAATGGCTTGGTCACTGTCTTCGGTCCATCACCTCCAGGGTCCCTAGGGTTGGCCGCTGTCGGCAGACAGGCTACTGGGCTAGATGGACCTTTGGTCTGACCCAGGACGGCCATTGTAAGCTCAGAGCTCAGGGTCGGGGGTCTCAGTGGACACCCTTGATTATCATGCACACCTGCTCCTGGGTGGCCAGGCTGGCAGCTCTCCTGCCCTAGCTGGCCACTTTCCTGTGCCTAGTGCGGAGATCGTGGACGAGATCCACGATGTCCGCACTAACCCAGGAAGGTGCCCGCCTCTTGCGGTCCCGGGCAAGCTCCCGGGAGCCGCCAGCCTGGTCCCGGGAAGAGGGGGTGGGCTGGGGGACATCGGGTGGGTGGCTCTGTGCCATGCCAAGTGCAGGGTCTTCCGGCTGGGTGCTGGCAGGCTTGCACCTGGCACGGGCACCGTAGCCAGCCTGTGCCCCTTTAAAGGGTCCGGGGCCGGGAGGGGGGCATAGAGTTTCCCTGGTGTTGGCCAGAGTGGCCACCAGGGAAAGCTGGGGAGGGCTAGCCTCCCACTAGTTCGAATTAAGGGGCTACACACCCCTTAATTCGAACTAGTAAGTTCGAACTAGGCTTAATCCTCGTAAAATGAGGTTTTCCTAGTTCGAACTAAGCGCTCCGCTAGTTCGATTCAAATTCGAACTAGCGGAGCGCTAGTGTAGCGGCTATGAATGTTAGTTCGAACTAACGTTGTAGTGTAGACATACCCTGAGGGAGTCTTTCTTAGTATACCTGCGGGGCAGGAAACCCTATTCAGACCTAAAGGGCAGACACCAAGTCTAAGGGCCTTATGCCCAGAACCTCAGAGGTATTTAGGCTCTTAGGGTATGCCTACGCTGCAGTGTTTTTCCAGAATAACTGCCGTTAGTCCAGAAAAAAAGACTTGCGTCCATACTGCTATTGCATTCTTCTGACAAAAAGTTGAAAGAACGGAGGGGTTCTTTCACGAGGAAAACGTCTTTGTCTGAAAGAGCAGAAGAGGGAGTTCTTTTGAAAGAAGAGGCCTCCAGGAAATAGCACAGGTGCCCTGGTGGCCACTCCGTCCAAACTAATCAGAACTCTATAGTCCCTGTCTCCGGCCAGCTCTTAAAGCTGCAGGCACCTGGGACAACACTTGTGGCAGGGGGCTGGCCCAGAGAGCTGCACCTCACTGCGTGGCTGTGACTGCCACACTAATTGGGACCCATGGCCCAGCCACAAGCCTCCTGAGACCTCTCTGGCCCTCACAGGGAGCATGACCAGGGCTCCCAGGACTCAGCCAGAGGCCCGAAGAGTTTTGTGCCATCGTGGTCCGGGGCAGAGATCCTGGCCTTCCTGTAGGTGTGGGGTGAGCAGGAGACCCTGCAGGATCTCGGCTCCCAGTGGCACAACGCCGACATATACGGTCGGATGGCCGAGGCTCTGGACACAAGAGGCCACCACTTCCAGAACCTCATACAAGTATGGAGCAAAGTGAAGGAGCTCTGCCAGGGCTATGCGAGGGCAAGGGAGCACAGCTCTCTCTCTGGGGCAGGACTCCACTCCTAGCCCTACTACGCTGAGCTCCACCACATCCTGGGGGGTGGTTCAGCCCCTTCCTCACCCCTGGTGGTGGACTTGGGGCTGGAGACGCTCATCTTTGCCAATCCAGGGCTCCCAGGCCAGGAGGAGGAGGAATCCGACCCCGTACCCCAGGGCCTGGATGTCTTACACGCATTCTCTGAGCACGGGGAGGAATCATCAGGTGAGTGCTCTGTTTTTCACACACACAGGGCAGGGAAGGCGGGCGCAGAGGGGATGGGATGCAATCATCGCTTGGTCATCTTGGCCTGGATATTGGGCTACGCTCCGTGCACGTGGAACTACATGCAGCGCCAGTCTGCAACATGCAGCCCCAGTAGGCAGCCCCAAAGCACCTCCAGGCAGGGCCGGCCCGAGCCCTTTGGCACCCTGGGCCCAGGCATGCGGCGCCACCCCCAGGCGCAGGGTGCATGTGTGGGCCCGCACCCCAGGGCGCTAGGCGCATGCGCGAGCTGGTCACGGCCATTGGCGCACAGCCCGGGGCCTGCCCCCAGGGTGCACAGAACAAGCGCTGCCCAGCCTGTCCCGGCCAGCGCTGCTGGCACGCACGCCGGGCCGTGCAGGGCCCCGCAGCCATGGGTGGAAGGGTGCTGTTGGCCAGTGCTGCGGGGCCGGTGCTGCGGGATCCGGGCACATGGCTCCTGATGGCAGGTGTAAGGGATGCCACGCACCCCTTACAGCTGCCATCAGGCGCCCCTCATCGGCTGGCGCCTTGGGCAGCTGCCCGGCTCACCCATGCCTCCATCCGGCCCTGTCCCCAGGGTCCTGTTCACGGGCTCTGGGGAGGCCACACACACATCTGACCCCTGGGGGAGATGGGGAGATGCCCTCCCACCACGAACCACTGCTGGAAGCAGGCTGGAGACAAGGGCACACACATGGCTGCACACAGACTTAGGAGTGCCGCACACGACACACGGGAATGCCTGCACACGTGAGGCACCACCCACTTCCACGGACAGCGCTGGCAGGTGTGCGTGCAGCCCCCATGGAAGAGCAGACTGCTCCAGGCCCCGCTCCTGCCCATGGCATCCCACTGTGGCCGACCACTTCCCTTGCCCTGCCTGTCTGTGGGACGAGGATGGGGGGGGGAAGCAAGAAGCATGGTCCCCTGGGCACCTCAGGGCCTCTGTGAGGCAGGGCCGATGTCCAGGCCACACATAGCCTTGCTCCCGGAACATCCCTGCCCTCTAGCCTGAGGACTCTTGTTCTCAGCTCACAGAGGAGGGCATGGACTCAGGGACAGTGTCTGCATGGATGACTGACCGCCTCTTCCTCTTTATTCTCCACAGCCGGACTAGCGTCACTAATGGGCGATCACCGCCAGCTGAGGCAGCCGCCTGACCCTGGGGGAGCTACAAGTGCAGGAGGGTCCAGGGGGACCTGATGAGACAGCACGTGGTCATCCTCCAAGGCATGCAACGGATCCTGGCCCAGAAGGACCAGGAGGACGCTCAGGGGCCGTGTCTACATTTGCGAGATTTTGCGCAAAAACTTGCCGCCTGTCTACACTGGCCGCGAGTTCTTGTGCAAGAACTATGATACGCCCGCTCAGGAATAAGCCCTCTTGAAGAAGTGATCTTGCGCAAGAGGCCAGTGTAGACAGGCAACATGAATTTCTTGTGCAAGAAATCTCGATGGCTAAAATGGCCATCGGAGCTTTCTTGCGCAAGAGAGCGTCTACACCGGCACGGATGCTTTTGCGCAAAAGCACATCTCTTGCACAAAAGTACATGCCAGTGTAGACGCTCTCTTGCACAAATACTTTAATGCAAAAACTCTTGTGTTAAAAGTATTTGTGCAAAATCTTGCCAATGTAGATGTAGCCAGGGTGTGTCTAGACTACAGGGTTTTTTCCAAAAAAGTGGCCTTTTTTTGAAAAAACTTCCCCTGCATCTAAACTGCTGCCATGTTCTTTTGAAAGTAAATCGAAAGACCATGGCTGGTTTTTTAACTATGGAAAACCTCGTTTTACGAGGAATAACGCCTTTTTTCAAAAGTGCTCTTTCAAAAAAAGGCACTATGTATTGCAAACTGTGCTTTTTCGAAAGCGAGCATCCCGACTGTCTCGGTGCTCTCTTTTGAAAAAGTGGCTTGCTTTTTCAAAAGTACCGGTTGTAGTCTAGATGCTCTTTCGAAAGAGGCTTGCAGTCTAGATGGGACCCAAATATGGGCTCAGATGGTGCAGCAGAGCCAAAACATGTGTGCTACCATATATGAAATGATGGCACACCCAGCTCCTGTCCCTGTCCCTGTCCCTGTCCCCGCTGCTCCCACTGCCCTCCCTGCTCCTGCTTCTCCTGTTGTCCCAGGCCCCACCCACCCCCCGAGGTTGCCGAGGTCCTGAGACCTGAGGTGGCACTTCCAGCTGCACCACGCACCACTCCCAGCCCTGAGTCCCCCTCCTCCTTGGCCCTATCCAGGGAAGAAAAGGAGGAGTTGCACTATATGTAAGAGAGCACTATGACTGCTCTGAACTCCAGTATAAAGAGGGAGAAAAACCTGTTGAGAGTCTATGGGTTAAGTTTAAAGGAGCAAACAACAGCAGTGATGTTGTGGTTGGTGTCTGCTACAAGCCACCGAATCAGGTGGATGAGGTAGATGAGGCTTTCTTCGGACACCTGAGAGAAGCTTCCAGATCTCAGGCCCTGGTTCTTGTGGGGGACTTTAATCACCCTGACATCTGTTGGGAAACCAATATGGCAGTACACAGGCAATTCAGGAAGTTTTTGGACAATATTGGGGATAACTTCTTGACCCAAGTGCTGAAGGATCCAACCAGGGGCCATGCGCAGCTTGACCGTCTGCTCACAAACAGGGAGAAACTAATAGGGGAAGTAGAGGTGGGTGACAACCTTGGAGGCAGTGATAATGAGATGGTAGATTTCAGGATCCTGACCAAAGGAAGAAAAGAGAGTAGTAAAATACACACCTTGGACTTCAAAAAAGCAGATTTTGACTCCCTCAGAGACCTGATGGGCAGAATCCCCTGGGATGCTAACATGAAGGGGAAAGGAGTCCAGGACAGCTGGCAGTATTTTAAAGAAGCCTTATTGAAGGCACAGAAAGTAACCATCCCGACACGTAGCAAGAGAGGCAAACATGGTAGGAGACCGGATTGGCTTACAGGGGAAATCCTTGGTAAACTTAAGCCCAAAAAGGAAGCTTACAAAAAGTGGAAACTTGGACAAATGACCAGGGAGAGCTATAAATGTATAGCTCAAGAATGCCGGGGGGTTATCAGGAAGGCGAAAGCGGAAATGGAATTGCGATTGGCTAAGGATGTGAAGGATAACAAGAAAGGTTTCTACAGGCATGTTAATAATAAGAAAGTGATCAGACAGGGTGTGCGGCCCCTACTGGATGAAGGAGGTAACCTAGTGACAGATGATGTGGGGAAAGCTGAAGTACTCAATGCTTTCTTTGCCTCTGTATTCACGGACAAGGTGGGCTCCCGGACTAATGCGCTAAATGACACAAGATGGGATGAAGATGGACAGCCCTTGGTGGGTAAAGAACAGGTTAGGAACTATTTAGAAAAGCTAAACGTACACAAATCCATGGGTCCAGACTTAATGCATCCGAGGGTACCGAAGGAGTTGGCAAATGTCATTGAGGAGTCTTTGGCCATTATCTTTGAAAAGTCGTGGAGGTCGGGAGAAATCCCGGATGATTGGAAAAAGGCAAATGTAGTGCCCATCTTCAAAAAAGGGAAGAAGGACGATCCAGGGAACTATAGGCCGGTCAGTCTTACCTCGGTTCCTGGAAAAATCATGGAAGGGATCCTTAAGGAATCCATTTGGAGATACTTGGAAGAGAGGAAACTGATTAGGAATAGTCAGCATGGATTCACAAAGGGCAAGTCATGCCTGACCAATCTGATTAGCTTCTATGATGAGGTAACTGGCTCTGTGGACGTGGGAAAGTCAGTGGATGTGATATACTTGACTTTAGCAAGGCTTTTGATACCGTCTCCCACAATATTCTTGCCAGCAAGTTAAGGGAATGTGGATTGGATAAATGGACGGTAAGATGGATAGAAAGATGGCTAGAAGGCCGGGCCCAGCGGGTAGTGATCAATGGCTCAATGTCAGGATGGTGGTTGGTTTCTAGCGGAGTGCCCCAAGGTTTGGTTCTAGGACCGGTTTTGTTCAATATCTTTATTAATGACCTGGATGAGGGGATGGATTGCACCCTCAGCAAGTTTGCAGATGATACTAAACTAGGGGGAGAAGTAGATACGCTTGAGGGCAGAGAGAGGGTCCAGAGTGATTTAAACAAATTGGAGGATTGGGCCACAAGAAATCTGATGAGGTTCAACAAGACGGAAGAATCCAAAGCATAGTTACAAGCTGGGGACCAACCAGTTAAGTAGTAGTTCTGCAGAAAAGGACCTGGGGGTTACAGTGGATAAGAAGCTGGATATGAGTCAACAGTGTTCCCTTGTAGCCAAAAAGGCTAATGGCATATTAGGTTGCAATAAGAGGAGCATTGCCAGCAGATCCAGAGATGTCATTATTCCCCTTTATTCGGCTTTGGTGAGGCCACATGTGGAGTATTGTGTCCAATTCTGGGCCCCCCACTACAAAAAGGATGTGGACGCATTGGAGAGAGTCCAGCAGAGGGCAACCAAAATGATTAGGGGGCTGGAACATATGACTTATGAGGAGAGGATGAGGGAGTTGGGTCTGTTTAGTCTGCAGAAGATAGGAGTGAGGGGGGATTTGATAGCAGCCGTCAACTTCCTGAAGGGAGGTTCCAAAGAGGCTGGAGAGAGGCTGTTCTCAGTAGTGACAGATGGCAGAACAAGGAGCAATGGTCTCAAGCTGTGGTGGGAGAGGTCCAGGTTGGATATTAGGAAAAACTATTTCACTAGGAGGGCAGTGAAGCCTGGAAGGGTATGTCTACACTAGAACGTTAATTCGAACTAACTTAGTTCGAATTAGTTAATTCGAACTAAGCTAATTCGAACTAACAGATCTAGACTAAAAAACTAGTTCGAATTAGCATTTTGCTAATTCGAACTAGCATGTCCACATTAAGTGGACCCTGAAGCAGGCTTAAGGATGGCCGGAAGCAGTGCTGGCAGGGCATCAGAGGAGGAATTAGAGTGTGGAGATGCTTTCTCAGGCTAGCCGAGGGCTGTGCTTAAAGGGTCCCTACCCCCACCCCGGACAGACAGTTCTCAGGAGTGCCCCGCTTGCAGAGCAGTCCTGGCTTGGATTGCGTGGACTACCCACACTGAGCACATCACAGCACTCGGCCATCAGACCAGCTGCACTTGCCGCAGGCTGCCATCTGGGGAGAGGGGGCAATTGGGGGGCTGCAGGAGAGCTTCCACCCCCAGAAGCCCGCAGAGCCAGCCCAGTCCTCCCCATCGGGGGCTCGTGCCCCATTCCTCCCTCACCTCCTTCCACTTACCCCTCCCTAGCCCCTCTTCTTGATGTACAAAATAAAGGACACGTGTCTTCCAAAATGGAATCTGTCTTTATTGAACAAAAGTGGGGGAGACCAGGAAAAGGAGGTGGGAGAGGGGAAGAGAGAGGCTGGGAGAGTGGAGGGCAACTACAATGATTAACGGTTTGGAAAAGTCCCATATGAAGAGAGGCTAAAGAGACTGGAACTTTTCAGCTTAGAAAAGAGGAGAGGGAGGGGGGACAGGATAGAGGTCTCTAAAAGCAGGAGTGATGTGGAGAGGGTGCATACAGAAAAGTTCTTCATTAGTTCCCATACTAGAAGGACTAGAGGACACCAAAGGAAAGGAATGGGTAGCAGGCTTCAAACTAGTAACACAAAGTTGTTCTTCACAAAGCAGAGTCAACCTGTGGAACTCCTTGCTGCAGGAGGCTGTGAAGGCTAGAACTAGAATAGAGTTTAAAGAGAAGTGAGATAAAGTGATGGAGGTTGGGTCCATGGAGTGATATTAGCCAGGGGGTAGGAGTGGTGTCCCTGCCCCAAGTTTGTGGAAGGCTGGAGATGGATGGCAGGAGAAAAATGGCTTGGTCATTGTTTCGGTCCATCTCCTCCAGGGTCCCTAATGTTGGCCACTGTCGGCAGACAGGCTATTGGGCTAGATGGACCTTTGGTCTGACCTAGTACGGCCATTGTGGGCTCAGGGTCAGGGGTCTCAGTGGACCACCTTGATTTTCATGCACACCTGCTCCTGGGTGGCCAGGCTGGCAGCTCTCGTGCCCTAGACGGCCACTGTCCTGTGCCTAGTGCGGAGATCGTGGACGAGGTCCACGATGTCCGCACTAGCCCAGGCAGGTGCCCGCCTCTTGCGGTCCCGGGCAAGCTCCCGGGAGCCGCCAGCCTGGTCCTGGGAAGAGGGGGAGGGCTGGGGGGCTCGATCCGTGCCAGGTGCAGGGACTGCTGGCTGGGTGCTGGCAGGCTTGCACCTGGCACGGGCACCGTAGCCAGCCCGTACCCCTTTAAAGAGTCCGGGGCCGGGAGGGGGGCAGACGAGTTTCCCTGGTGTTGGCCAGAGTGGCCACCAGGGAAAGCTGGGGAGGGCTAGCCTCCCACTAGTTCGAATTAAGGGGCTACACACCCCTTAATTCGAACTAGCTAGTTCGAGCTAGGCTTAATCCTCGTAAAATGAGGGTTTCCTAGTTCGAACTAAGCGCTCCGCTAGTTCGATTTAAATTCGAACTAACGGAGCGCTAGTGTAGCGCCTATGAAAGTTAGTTCAAACTAACGTCCGTTAGTTTGAACTAACTTTGTAGTGTAGACATACCCTTAGAGTTCTTTGAAGAGGTTAACAAACATGCGGACAAGGGGGATCCAGTAGATATAGTATACTTGGATTTTCAGAAAGCCTTTGACAACGTCCCTCACCAAAGGCTCTTGGGTAAATTACATGGCCATGGGATAAGAGGGAAGGTCCTTTCTTGGATTGCGAACTAGTTAAAAGACAGGAAACAAAGGGTAGGAATAAATGGTAAATTTTCAGATTGGAGAGGGGTAACTAGTGGTGTACCCCAAGGGTCAGTGCTGGGACCAATCCTTTTCAACTTATTCATAAATGATCTGGAGAAAGGGGTAAGGAGTGAGGTAGTAAAGTTTGCAGATGATACAAAACTGTTTAGGATAGTCAAGACAGAAGCAGACTGTGAAGGACTCCAAGAAGATCTCACCAAACTGAGTGATTGGGCAACAAAATGTCAAATGAAATTTAATGTGGATAAGTGTAAAGTAATGCACATTGGGAAAAATAACCCCAACTATACGTACAGTATGATGGGGGCTAATTTGGCTACGACAAAGAAAGCCTTTCTTGATCGGCACAGGTATACCTCGTGAAACCAGGTTTACCTGTGCCCATCAAGAAAGACTTCTTTGTCGGCGCGGCGTGTCCAGAGTGCCCCGATCTGCCGACAAACAGCTGATCGGCAGAGCGGGGCAGCCATTTAAATTTAAATGAAGCCGCGATTATTTTAATCGCGGCTTCATTTCCCTCTGCCGATCTGGCTAATCTACATGCCTCAGTCGACGGAGGCATGTAGTCTAGACATACCCTATGATATATGGTTTTGTCTGCCGGATTGCTTTAGCCCACAGAAACAGAAGCCACAAAGGACATTAGAATGTATACCTCTTCCCAGCAACCCACATTCCACCCATGTTGAAGATAAAGAACTTTGCCCTATGAGACCCAAGATACCATCATTCATTTGCCTGAGGCAGAGATGAGGAAAGAAAAATCTCCCATAGCCAATATGAAGACACAGAGGGTATGTCTAGACTACATGGCTGTTTGGCGGCACAGCATGGTAGTCTGGACACTCCGCGGTTGACAATGGAAGCCTTTGTCGACCACTCCCGTAAACCTCATTCCACGAGGCATAATGGAGCGGTCGACAAAGGCTTCCATTGTCGATTGCGGAGCGTCCAGACTACTGTGCTGTGCAACCAAACAGCTGATGGGCACAGCACGGCAGCCATTTTGATGTAAATGAAGCAGCGATTATTTAAATTGCTGCTTCATTTTCCTATTTCTAGTAAACTCATCAACGTGGCTCCGTCGACGAAGACATGTAGTCAAGACATACCCAGACTCTGAACACGCTGGTGTTATTATGGAGTAATTATGTGAACTGTGTGGCATGGCTCCAGGTGTATAGTTTACTGAGATAACTGACATTACAATCTGACCCAAATGTGTTAATTTTTGTAACTGATTCCACAGAAAGACCAACTATTGAAACGTCCCTTTCACTGACGTCTTTTCCATTAAAATTAGAACTGTTCATAGAACGATAGCTTCACAATTGTGAATTATAGCCCAGTTCATTGTTATGTAGCCAAAGAAACATCCCTGTTACTGAAGTGTTGCTGGAAGTGGTTTAATTGCAAGTGTAGACAAGATCTGTATTCTTGAGTGTATGTTAATTAATTCTGTTAGCATCCAATTAAACATTCGGGTTTATTTTCAGCTCACTTCCATTGTTGCTTAAGCTGATTCTCTAGCAACCTTAAAACATCATGTAGGAGAGGTACCCTATAATATCTATTATTTGTGTTACTCTAGTGCCTAGAAACCAGTCACCCTGCAGGACTCCACTCTGCTAGGTGTAATACACAAAGATTGAGCTTGCCCCAAAGACCTTACCACATAAAAGGAAAGTTATAGAAGAACTCCCTTGTTGTTATGGCAATTAGCCACTTTGGTTGTATATGGATGCTTCTGCTCTGATTTTCTGAAATTTCATCTCCTTTTTTTTGTGACTACTTGATTTCTTTAGGGCCTCATAGTGTGGCCCTTGGCCATGCTAGTGAGCAGTTACATACTCAGTACCATTGAAGTTAGTCAGACAGTCATGAATTACTGATAGAAATGTAGCCGTGTTAGTCTGGTGTAGCTGAAGCAAAATACAGGACTATGTAGCACTTTAAAGACTAACAAGATGGTTTATTAGATGATGAGCTTTTGTGGGCCAGACCCACTTTTTTTTTTTTTTTTAATCTGAGGAAGTGTGTCTGGCCCAAGAAAGCTCATCATCTAATAAACCATCTTGTTAGTCTTTAAAGTGCTACATAGTCCTGAGTATGAATTACTGTTTACTGTTATAGGGGCAAGTTGCACAACTACTCCCCAACTACAGTAGTTTAAAACTATGGCTCTAGGTAGTATTCCCTGGCCTACCCTTATAGAGAACAATGTGCCATCCAGAACTTCAGTGAAGAGAAGAGTCACTCTGAGTCGAGTTCATTTGGAGGGTTTTCTTCTTCATGCTCCTCTGCTCTCTCTAGAAATTCGGGAGTGAGATCTAGGAATCTTTCATTGGATGCTGATCAAATTAATGAAGCCGAATTTAGTTTTAGCTCCTCAATTTTCTAAAAATAAAAGCCCCATAGAATTTTTCAGAATAAATTTCACAACATGGTTGCCAATCAGGATAGTAGGATTAAAAGAATAAATTAAAATGGTGTAACCAGATCTCCGAATGAAAAATCCTGCAGCCACATACTAAAAGTTCCATAGCACTCTCAATATTCACCTTAGCAAGCCACACACTTTGTCTCTTAATAGACAAGCCCAGATCCTCTAGGGTAGGAGTTAGGCCCCTACAGAACTTTCAGGCTTTGGGCCTCTGTGGCTGATTCTGACTATTCCGTATTTGCCAGAGTCTGTAATTTATTTTTGCATTATTATTAATGGTATTGCGGTCATGCCTACAGCCCCAGCCTTAGCCCCCACTGTACTAAGCACTGTATAAACACAGAATCAAAAGGATGCTCATGACCCAAATAACATACTGTCTTTATTTTAGAGGAACAGATTTATTTGGACATATGTTTTTGTGGGCAAAGACACACACATCTGATGAAGTGGGTCTTTGCCCACGAAAGTGTATGCCCAAATAAATGTTAGTTTGTGAGGTGCCACAAGATTCCTTGTTGTTTCTGCAGGTACAGACTAACATAGTTACCCCTCTGAATCTTTATTTTGTAATTTATTTTTAATTACATTGGTGAAATTCCTAATGTGACTCTATAAAGATTAAGAAAATGCTTGCAACTTTTAAAATATGCCAGTTACTTGCTGTTTGATGCACAAAGCTATTTTTAAAAAATTCCAGTATGTAATAGGTACTTTCCAGGCAGAAAAGAAAGAATCATCCCTGCTCCAAACAGCTAACAGTCTAAGCTTAGGTTATTGGACAAATAGACATTGAATTATAGATTCTTTACCATTCCTGCCAATCCTTTTTTGTGTGGCTATTCTTTCTGCTTCCAAATCAAATTTAATACAACAAAAATTGCTTTCCAGAAAAAAAAAATCGTATATAACGCTGGTATGGGTCTGTCACCATGAAATAAAGAGATTAGATGTCTATGTAGATCAGGGTCTTGCCTTGATCTGGCCCCAAGACTCAGGGTTCCCAACTTCCTTTTTTTTTTTTTTTTTTTTTTTTTTTTTTGCTTCTCTCTTGTGTGTAGTTCCCAGCTGGTTTTTCTGTGGGTCAATGGCCCCAACCCAACTGTAGATGATCAAGGAAGTACAAAATGAAATAGATAAAATATCAGATCTAGGTATAACGTAGGCAACATTTTCAGGAATGCACATCCTGTTGTGGTTTATTGCTTAATTTGATTATTGCAAAAAGATACTGCTGTATTTAGGCATTTTGTTTTATAGACAAAACTCACTTGCACTGCCATACCTCCATTAACAACAAATGACTGCAAATACGATAAGAAGATTGTGAATCCATAGGGTGAAAGACATTCTGCCCTATTGCTTAATTAGTGAGGGCTCAAGTGTTTCTCCAGTGTCATAGTAACAGGAGTGGTCTCAGAGAAGATTTTGGGGCCTTATTGCAATAGAATGTGCAGAAAGAGGATTTGGGGAGGCTAGAGGATTTAGAGGAGAAGGTGGCCTCCTTACAAGCCCCCAAACTAGGCAAAGGACAAGCACACTGGCCCATATTCTCAAGATATTTAGGCACCTAATTCCCATTGAAATCCAAGGGGAGTTTGGCACTTAAATATCTTACACAAGCAGGGACAGTGCCTCCAAGCCTTCTTGAGGGAAGGTGACTACTAAACACCTTTCTAGAAGATGAGGCATGTAATGTAGTAAATAATGATGGTGAGAGACCAGCATTGCACAACATCTTGGCTGCATCTAGACTGGAAAGTTTTTCCACAAAACCATGCGCTTTTGTGCAAAAACTTGCCAGCTGTCTACACTGGCCGCTTGATTTTGCGCAAAAGCACTGACGTCCTACTGTCCGAAATCAGTGCTTCTTGCACAAATGCTTTGACGTTCCCATTCGGGCAAAAGCCCTTTTCCGGAAATGTTTTTGCGCAAAAGGGCCAGTGTAGACAGCTAAAAACTGTTTTGAGCAATAAAGCCCCGATGGTAAAAATGGCGATCGGGGCTTTCTTGCACAAATCCGCATCTAGATTGGTATGGATGCTTTTCCGCAAAAAGTGCTTTTGTGGAAAAGCGTCCGTGCCAATCTAGACGCTCTTTTCCACAAATGCTTTTAACGGAAAAACTTTTCCGTTAAAAGCATTTGCGGAAAATCATGCCAGTCTAGACGTAGCCCTTCAGCAAAGGATTCAAATCAGTCTTGAGCTTAATTTAGTTAGAGCACAATGACACTCTCTGGTTCTGCTGGCAAAACAGACTATAAAGTTGACACCCTGTTACTTGTCACCTACAGAATCGAACAACAGTAGAACCTCAGAGTTACGGGCACAGTCTGGGAATGGAGATTATAACTGAAATATTCGTACTACTGAACAAAACAATATGGTTGTTCTTTCCAAAATGTACAACTGAGCACAGACCAGTATAACTTTGAAAATTTACTAGACAGAAGAAAAATGCTGCTTTTAATCATCTTAATGCACATGAACAAGCATAGAAACAATTTCCTTACCTTCTCATTTTCTTTAATTTTCCCCCTTTATTGTTTTAGTCCTAAACATTTTTCATGGTACTAGACTGTATTTTTTGGGGGGGGGAGGGTGGGGTTTTGGGTTGTTTTTTTTTTGTCCCTTCTGCTGCCTGATTGAACAGTTTCAGTTCCAAATGAGGTCTGGGGTTTGACTGGTAAGTTTGTAATTCTGGTGTTTGTAACTCTGAGGTTCTACTGTATTTCTAATTGTTAGATAGCTAGAAATGGGCATATCTGCTGAAAGAATGTGAGTTTGAGAAGACAGCTGTCCTTTCCCTCCCTGAGAATCCTTTGGTGTACAGTGAAAGTCAGTGTTAAGTTAATTTTTTTTCCCCAACATTACTATGAGGTGGTTTACACTAGAATATTAGACCAGTTTAACTACTTCAGACAGAGGTGTGAAGAATCCACACTTCTGAGTGGAGTGAGGTGACAGAACTAGCTACTGCCTCATGGGAGGGCGGATCACCTACTTTGGCACGGTAATCCCTTTGGTTGGCATAAGTAGTATCTACACTTACCTGCTACAACGGGTCTCCTGCAGTGGTGCCACTATAGTTTAAATGTAGACAAACTATTTAAAAGTGCCTCCACACTCATCTGTTCTGTCAATCTGTCCAGTCAAAGCAATATTCACTTCCTTACTTCCCAAAATACATTTTTACCATCTTTAACACCAGGTACCACTGCAAAACCAATACAGATATGGGAGAGTCTAATGTGGCTGCCCCGGCTCATCCACTTCTAATGGAGCAGTTAATTAAGTTTCCTGTGCATGTGCTTAGCTTTTCCTTCCCAGCTCCAATAAAGACAATGAGCTTCTGTGGGTGTAACTGAACACACATATTGAAAACAATGGTATTGAATAAGTGTAGCAGAGTTATCATCAGACCTGCAAAGTCTTTATTACTGGAGACAATGAGCAAACTAGAAAGAACATAACCTGAGTTCCTATTCCAGGATAGAATTTGTGTGGATGGCAATTAGGAAATAATATATGTACTCATAATTGGCATAAAACCGACATGAAAAACTTTTATTATTAACAACAGCATCCCAGTAATGCCTAGAGACCCCAGATAAGATCAGAGACTCATTCAAATAGGAATTGTGCAAGTATGGAAACTACACCTCGCCTGAGGAACTTTCAATCTAAATAGATCAGCGGAAGTGAGGGAGAAAAGAAGCAATCTGATCCCTATTTTACAAATGAGGAACTGAGGCAGAGTCATTTAAGTAACTTAGTCTAGGTCACACAGGAACTTTGTAGCAAACCCAGGCATCAAACCCGGAAGGCCAGGAACAATGATTTAACCACATGCTCAGACTTCTTAGGTAGATTCACCATACTGAAAAAATTACCCCTCCCACGTCATTTATTTTAAACATAGATTTTGTTCAGTTCCATAAAATCTATGTGGGTTCTTGAAAGTCATGAGCTTCCAAAGGCTACTTCTACACTGTTCGTTTTTTGCAGAAAAGGAAATGCAAGTGAAGTGCTCATTAGCAAATCTTGCACTCTCATTTGCACATTCTCTTCCGATCCTTTTTGTGGAAGAGGTTTTTGAAAAAAAAACAAAAAACCCCACAGTGAATAGGAATAAGGGTTCTTGCGCAAAAGGTTTTTTTTTTTTTTCCAAAAAATGGCCCCATTTACACTGCATTTTTTCCATAAAAACCTCTTCCGCATATGCAAATGAGAGCGTAAGATTTGCTAATGCACACTTCATTTGCATTTCCACTTCTGCAAAAAACGAATAGTGTAGACGTAGCCAAAAGGAAGCTTAAAAACCTGTTAAAAAGGGAAGAATCCTACGCACTGGGGTTATAATAGTGGAGATGTTTGCAACAAAGGGAGACAGTTTACATAGAAGCTGAAGTTAACCTATGGAATTCACTCTTGCAAGAAATAAGTCTGATCACAGACTTCTCCCCACTTGCAGCAAGAAATGCAAACTCATTTATTTGACTGAGCTGCTTGTGACAGATGCAATAATCACAAACAACAAAAAACCCATAAGCCAACTAAACATTTTCTCCTAAAAAAAAGAAAGAAACATTTTGCATACCGTGATAAGGATTAGAAAAACAAACAGAGTAATGAATAAGTGGCACCCAGTGTGAAGTTAATGCATGGGAAATCTTGTGGGGGTTGCCTCTGCTGAAATAAACTTGGTTAAGAATAGCTAGAGAGCACAAAAGCAAAAGTGAGTAAAAAAATTAACAGAATAAGTTCTTCATTTCAGCCTATGGAGGAAGTTCTGAAAATGAGTCACTTTAAACAGGACTCTTGAGTTAAACAGTACTTCAGCCTCTGTTTCAAATATTGCCAGCGCCTGCCTTTAAATATGGGACATTTGAGCCTACCGTAGGTGTTAAAGTAAAGTTCCTGCACCAGGGTCTTTCTAACTAACCTGACAGGTGTAAAAGGCGTGGTCAGGTAGAAAGTACTACCAGTCCTTTCCTAAACTATCACTACACAAATCCCAACTGCAGGAATCAAATTTTCCCCCTTTAACATGGAAACTCAGGTCATTCAAGTAGCAGACTGGCAACCGTCCTCCACAGCACCTCAGAGCTATTCAGAGCACACAGGCAGGCGTAAGGGCAGGCAGCCCAGAATGAAGCACTAATAGAGCCAATAGCAGCCTCTGTCCTCATCAGGTCTGGGGTACAGGTTGGAGGAAGTGACTTACAATCACCTGAATGTAACTGCCTCTCTGTCCATGCCTGCGTACTAACCAGACAAGTGGATGTCTCCTGGTGGTGCAGAGGTGAGCCCTTCCTCTTCAGTTTTCACAGCCAGAGAATGCACTCTCCTGGTCAACGAGAGGACCACATGTACTTTGCCCCCGGGGGCTGTGGAGCAAGTTCTTCAGCTGTCACCTAGGACTTTGTGTGGAAATTCTGGGGGAGAAGGACCCACTAGCAGTCCTTCTGGGATTTGGCTTCACATTGTGCCTTTCACAAGGAACCCATTCTGGAAACCATTCACATCTAGTTTAAGGCTAGTTTTTGCCCTCCTCTTATGTGGCCGTGCAAGAGACAGTAAGACCCTGTCTACTCTCAAATGGCCATGGAAAGGGCCACACAGAATGGCAGCCTCTATGCTGAGGCTGCACCCCTTAAAGGGCTACGGGGCATCAGTGCTGCGTCTGAAGTAGTGCAGCTTCATTTGGCACCTAGTGTGTATAAGACCTGCTCCAAAGCTTACTGAAGACAATGGAAGTTTTTCTGTTTACTTCAGTGAACTTTGGAGCAGGCCTATAAAATGGATGAGCCTCATTTCAGGAAAGATCATAAGCATTCAATGAGTCTACTCTACCATTACTTAATTGTACGGGGTCCTAACTTACCACTTACCAGGCCCAAATATGGAATGAAGACCAAACTGAAGGACACAAAAATATTATTCATGTAGAACACTTACAATGTTGTGAGATTACTGTAATCAGCTCTACATCTAATCTCCCTCTTATGACTCTGCATTTGTAATCTTCGTCATCTCCAGCAATAAAAGTGGAAGGACAGAAAATTTGCCATTTGATGGGTATAAAGGCGAGATTGGAAGGTGAATGACAATTTTGCTCCGTGTAAAACTTCCAGCAGGCTCAGAATGTAGGAGCAGACTCTGAATATAATCTTCATAAATGGTCAATTTTTCATAAATAAAAATGTGAACTGTAGCTTTTCCTGGTGAATTTAATAAATGCAGATATGAAAAATATATTTGTCAGACTGAATACTCAGACAGCATAGCAAAAAGGATTGAATGTCTTAGCTATCAAAAGTCTTGTAATAACAGATGTACAGTATAATAAAGTTCACAAGTGGGCTAACAGAAACGTTTCTCATGATTTCATGACTTTTTATTGTAATTCTTTCTTCTGAGCATCAGCCAATACACTTGAGTCACTCTTGAACTCTTCATTAAGGACAGGGTCAAGTGTTGCCTAAAATACATGTATTCAGAACTTGTCTCAGTTCTCTCATCCAACACAATGACCAGTGAATATTCAACAGTGAATCACTAGATTCTACTTCACTTTTTCACATAACTGAAGAAGATTAAAAACACTGAATGACAAAATATAGAATGTATTGTATCAGAAATTATACATAGTTCCTAGTTCAATGGGGAAATGCTGATAGGCACTTTTGCCTACAGCACTAAAATTCCCTGCTCAGTCAGTGGGACTATTCAACAAGCATTGTTTCTCATAGAATGATTACTTACCAGCATAAAGATCCTAGGTATGAAGCTTTAGATGGCAAGGTCATGAGCTTTTTTTATATAGTATTAAGATGCTTCATTGTGTGGAAAATAAATATTACAAAATAAATATCACAGAACAGCTTTTAGTCTAACATGCTATCGCTTTCAATAACTTTCATCTCCGAGGTTGAAATTTCCCAATTTGGGGCCAGACTTTCTACTGCCCTCAGTTTCCATTAAGTACAGCAGAGTGAGGGGTGCTAGTGAGCTGGTTGTGGCTCCCTGATTCTCTGGTTCAGCTTTGGCCCTTGCCCCTGTAAGAGAATCCTAGATGCTGCTCTAATTAGTGTGGGCTAGTCATGGGCTTCATTGACCTTGGAATTTTTCTGATTTGTATGAGGAACAAGATCATTTCCCTGAATGACATTTCCTCAGAATGACAGAGCACAAAGTGGCTTACATCTGTCTTTTAAGTATCACCCATTTTCAGCTGTGCCAAAGCACAGCTCAGCCACAGGCATCTTTGTATTAGCTTCAGTCAGAATACAATGGGGCCCTAGGGGCCCTCTTCTGCAGTTAAATACACGCTTAACTTTATGCATGTGAGTAGTTCCATGGTGAAATACAACAGATACCTCTTACGCAGTCACAGTGCCGGATACTGCTGGGAAGAGGGCTATTTCTCCTTGTGCTGCAGCTTAGCTCCATTGTCACTAAGCTGTGCACCCAAAATGCAACAGTACGCTGATATTCGGCTGAAGTACCCTATGAAATAAATTCATCCATTGCTTGCTGTAGCATTCCATGGAGCGCAAATGAGGCCTGCTGCTCACTGAAATCCACCATAACTGAGTACGGCTCCTTACTCTTCCGTAGAAGCATCTGGGATTTTTTTCCACATAGGATAATTCTAGCTCCTTTATTTTATAATCCTTTTTAAAGACTGATTCATCAGAGCTCATCAGATTTGAGGTCAAAAAACTTTAAGGGACTCCATAATCTTTCCACATATAGAAGTGGCCAGATTCAGAGCTTAGTTAAATCTGGACAAACCTTACTAGCATCACTAAATTTCCTCTGGATTTTCAGAATTTGTACTAGAATGCTTAAATAGAAACTTTCACACGGGCAGGTATTACAAAGCATGTAGTTTTAAGTGATTTCGCTCGCACGGCACTTACACTTATGTAGTCACGTCCTCTGCAGTCAATCAACACATGTAGACTAGATATCAAGCCAGAAGTGTGCTGCAATGTGCATTAATGGCACCAAGGTAATGTTGGAAAGCTGAGATTGGTCAGCAAGCAAATGTGTTGACTGAGGTTAAGAAAACTAACATCCCTCTGCCCCTGTGGTTTTTGCACCTGAATCATATGAAAGGGAGATAAAGAAAGTTGGCTGCCTGCTCTGTCAGTGTGACATCAGCTGTGCTGTCATCAAAAAGTTAATGTTTCTTCATTTACATTTTGGAATAAAGACACCTTAAAAGCATTACAGCAAATAACAAAACCACAGAGGAAGCCTAAAAATGACTCATGAAATCTGTTACCACACACACACCAGTCCAGGCCTATATAAGCTTTATAGCTGTGACCATCAGACACAGAAGACCTCAGATTTTCCTTTTTCAGCAGTGACCATCTGATAACACCATGAAATACATCCTTCTCTGCATTGCACCGTTCTTGCCTGGAATTCTTGGTCTTCCAGGTTCGCTTAAGCCAGAGCCATGGAGCTCCAACAACCAGAAGCGTATAGAGGTATGTCATGAATGGGCTATCTGTCAGGCTGTTCACTTAACCCGCAAATATACTGCTTTTCCATTGTAAGTCTACATCTTAATTACTATATTTTTTTCCAGAGAGCAGGTGACATTGTATTTTATTTCAGTGGTATGTAGTTGTTACAAGTCAGTTGACAAAAAATAGAAGGTATAAAGTAAAATTTTGAAAGCCCCCTATGTGAAATTGCAAAAGTGAATTAGGACCAGGTATTAAAGATATAAAATTACCCAAAGATGAGAGAGAGAGCGAGAGAGAGCGAGAGATCATGGCTATTTTTAATAAAAGTGAGGAAAAGCTTCCATCAATTTTTCTTTTTTGCCCATGTCCTCTCTGTGACTTTTACAAAAATGTCCATGACAAAATCTTATCCTTAATATTATTTATAAATGACAGGGTGGTATGATTCTCATGACCACTAAGGATCTTTTATAATACCAGATGGGTAATGTAAAGGGACATTACAATGAATGTAAATTTACACCCATTTTAAGATCCCTTTACACTACCAAAAGGGTGTACAAAAGGCACTGGTGTAAATGAGAAGTAGGAGCCTAAGTTCTTAGGCCTGAAAAGATCCAGGCATAAGCAATTACTCAAATCCAGAACTAACTAACCCTTGCACAACACTCTTTTGTGTATTTCATAAAAGACAGAATAGAGCACTGCAGTATTTTGATATGAAGTAAGATTAAATACAGAGTTCTCAAAGGAGAAAGGTAGTGACAATTTTAACACAAATCCACATTGTTATTTTAGAATCATAGAATACTAGAACTGGAAGGGACCCCGAGAGGTCATTGAGTCCAGTCCCCTGCCCTCACGGCAGGGCCCAGTACCATCTAGACCATCCCTGAGAGATGTCTATCTAACCTGCTCTTAAATATCTCCAGAGATGGAGATTCCACAACCTCCCTAGGCAATTTATTCCAGTGTTTAACCACCCTGACAGTTAGGAAGTTTTCCTAATGTCTAACCTAAACTTTCCTTGCTGCAGTTTAAGCCCATTGTGTCTTCTCCTAGGCTACATCTACACTGGCCCCTTTTCCGAAAGGGGCATGGTAATTTCAGAGATCGTAATAGGGAAATCCGCGGGGGATTTAAATATCCCCCGCGGCATTTAAATCAAAATGTCTGCCGCTTTTTTCCGGCTTTTAGAAAAGCCGGAAAAGAGCATCTACACTGGCCCCGATCCTCCGGAAAAAGCGCCCTTTTCCGGAGGATCTTATTCCTACTTCGAAGTAGGAATATTTAAATCCCCCGCGGATTTCCCTATTACGATCTCAAAAATTACCATGCCCCTTCCGGAAAAGGGGCCAATGTAGACGAGCCCCTAGTGTTCATTTATATTGGAAAAGTGGTCTCATATCTGTCTGAACTGTTTCCCTTTTATGACAGAGTACTGTGATTTTCTAGGGATCTAGTAATTGAAGTATAGTCAAGGATCTGGATCTTATACTTGCCGACAAATTGATTCTTTAAGGTATAAGAGAACACAACTGGAGATGAACCCTGAATCTAAAGTTTCTTTTTATTTTCAGGATTATCTGCACAGGTTCTTTCCATCTATTAATAAAGTAGGTGGTTGGGACTTAGAAGAGAAAATTAAAGAGATGCAGAAATGTTTCCACCTGACTGTAACAGGAAAATTAAATTCACAAACAGAAGAAATGATGGCACGGCCAAGGTGTGGAGTCCCCGATGTATTAGGTTACAGCACATTTCCAGGAACTCCAAGATGGAGGAAGAATGTATTGACTTACAGCTTGGTTATATGCCACTTTTGTGCATTTTGTTTTGTTTTAATGCTGTCATATTATTCCATGCCTTAATTGACAATAATTTCTTTTCTTTTGCTGCTGAAAGGATTCTGAATTATACACCTGATCTGCCTCGTTCTATGGTGGTGAAAGCGATCAAAAAGGCATTTCAGGTGTGGAGTGATGTGACTCCACTGAGATTTCAAAACGTTGCCAGGGGAGAAGCGGATATCCTAATTCGTTTTGCACATGGTGGTGAGGCTACTGCTATGTTTTTAAGAATCCATGAATTACATTTATTTAAAGTTGAAGCTATACTTTAAAAGCTTACATGTTTTCATACCCAAAGGCTGAAGAGAGAACAATTATTTTCATTCTGAGTTCATCCGATCTTTATCATGTCCTGCAGTTTTATATTTGTGTATCAGTTTAACTAATCAACCATCACAAAATCCCTTGGAAGTTCAAACTGTAAAATGAGGAAAATAGTGTCAACGTATATGTGATTGTAAAAGTACTCCTCTGCTAAGATCATTATTCCTATATATGAGCAAACAAGGAGTCTTCACACTTGTGAACGGTTTAAACACCTTGGTCATATGCCTCAAAACATTTTTTTTGCCTCATTAGAGACAAACACAAATACAACAGAGCTTCTTTCCACTGTAGTCCAACGCAAGGGGGACTATTTTGGATTACAGTTTTATTTTAGGCTTCTAAGAAGTCTGAAAGGGGGAGAATGTGTGTGTATACGCACACATGCACATACTTTAGTTCCTCTCTCACTACAACTACAGGGCACCCCTCTTTCACAAAAGCCTATGCAACTGAAGCACCGATTAGCATATTGTCATGCTTCATTTGCATAATTCATTAGTGGCCATTTTTGCGCAAGAGTCTTTGTGCAAAAAAGAGCCATCTTCACAGCTCCTTTTTGCACAAAAACACCCTCTTGCGCAAGAGCTATTCTTTCTGAAAAAATTGAGAAGAATGGCTCTTGTGAAAGAGGGTGTTTTTGCCCAAAAAGGAGCTGTGTAGAGGGCTACTTTTTGTGCAAAAGCCTCTTGTGCAAAAATGTCCCCTGATTAATTATGCAAATGAAGCAGGGAAATATGCTAATCTGCACTTTGTTTGCATAGGCTTTTGTGCTAAAGAGATGCAGTGTAGACATACAAGTGTTAGTCCTCCTCTTAAGTGCTGTTTACACTAGATTTTTATTTTGATAAAGCTATGTCCCTCGGTCGGCCGTGTGAAAAATCCTGACCCTTGAGAGTCATCTATACTAGCCAGTGTAGACTAGTGCTAGGTCAAGAGGAGACTTCTCCCATTGACCTAGCTACCCCTTCTTGGGGAGGTGATGTACCTCCACCAAGGAGAGAACTCCTATTACTGTGGCTGCTACTTATGCTGAAGTGCTACAGTGGTGCAGCTGTAGCATTCTGAGTGTAGCCAAACCCTTAAAGATTCATCCCCAAACATCCAATAGTACAATAATGTTGTACTGTCTTCCTGGGTTATGAATTTTTGACAACTATCCTGCAAATCCTTGAATTCCAGCAAGAAATTGTAGCCCTTCTTATAGGCAGAAGAGGAGAGTCAACCTTTTCCATCCAACCTCCACTCCAGCTGAAGATCCAGACACCTCAGCCACTCTTACGGGAGATTCTAACAGAAGACACATTAAATTAGTTTACCAAATGAGAGGCTCAGTTTTTCAAAGCAGTGGTTCCCTAAAATCATTCACTTGAAGTAGTACAGGTAGTGCAGGTAGCACAATCTATCCTCATTATTGCCCAATGCTGTCAATTCTAGGACCTTGCCTTCAGATGCTTATAACTTTGCAAAACTTAAGCCAGACATTTTCTCACTTGGTTTCAGCCTCAGGCTGAAATTTTGGAAAGTTTCAGAGAAGATGATTCAGCCATTACTGAGAAAATGCCCTCCATAAGACAGAAGTCCATGGGAAAAAATAGTTTGCAATCATGGAATTAAAAACTGGACCATAATGTGCACACACATGGGAGCTGAGTTCATTGAACAGGCAATCTTAAGTGTGACATTTCCTACCTTTTGAATGTTTGACTTTGCAACCTTAACATCATTTTAGTCTCATTTTAATATATTATTATCTACAATGAATAAAAGCAAATTCTAAACTTCAAGATATGTAACTGTGTTTAAAATGAATCATTGTGTTAATTGATGACATATTAATTTCCTTTCCTATGCAGCACACGGCGACCAGTCTCCCTTTGATGGAAGGGGAGGAGTACTGGCTCATGCCTTTGCACCAAGCCCAGGGATAGGAGGAGATGCTCATTTTGATGAAGCTGAGAAATGGTCACAAAATCATATAGGTAAAGTATTTCCTGTGCCCTTCGCAACAAATTCAGCTCCTTCTACACAAAGCCCTGGCATTTTCTTCCTATAACTGTTTGTCCCTCTCTCTTATATATAATGTAACATACTTACCTTTGCCGGCCAGAGCATATATATAAGGTCTGTATTCTGTGGAGCTCAAATCACTTTACAAAAGTGGGAGAGCAATATTATCCTGGTGTTTTTGTAAGTTAGACACAACTTTAAGTGATTGTCAAAAGTGATCTCCATTAACAAAAGGAGAGTCAGGAATAGATTGCAGGTTTCCTGACTTCCCATTCATGGCCTCTGAAAAATTCTTACTAAAACATGGGAGAGCAGATAAACTTAAATTAAACCTATAGGATTTCATCACAATGAAAAGATGTGAATTCTTCTGCTTGTGATTCTCCGTTCCATTGTATGTTAACAATTCTTTTCCTCTTTTTATTATATGAAAAATTTAGGAACAAATTTGTTCCTTGTTGCTGCTCATGAATTTGGCCATTCTTTGGGACTGGGTCATTCAAATGTTCAAGGTGCTCTGACGTACCCTATTTATCGCTACTGGGATCCAAACACCTTCGTCCTTCCAGATGACGACAGACAAGGAATTCAGCGATTATATGGTAATTTCAGTGTCAGATGTTAATTTTGATATAAAAAAATACCAAAAAGGGACAGATTTTGTCATACTTTAAGTACCTTACTCAGACAGCCAAACTGATTTGAATGGTCTACTCTCTGAGCAAGGTACTACTCAGTGAGAGTACCTAAATTTAGATCAAGCCAACATGATATACTTTATCCCTTCTGCCTATTCTTTCTGGAGTCTAAGAGTAAGCTGTCCATATCGCAAAACCACCTAATGGAGTTATAGACCGGGACTGACAAAGGGTCCCCTACACACCAGTGCTTTGCAGAAATCAATGATGGCATGCTGCTAACCTAACTGCCAGTGAGTAGTACCTTGCTCTACCAAAGAGGATATTGAAAGCAGTATGGCTGCTTGCTGAATGTGAGATTGTGCAATGTGGCTGTGTCTAGACTGGCCAGTTTTTCCGCAAAATCAGCTGCTTTTGCGGAGAAACTTGCTAGCTGTCTACACTGGCTGCTTGAATTTCTGCAAGAACACTGACGATCTCATGTAAGATTGTCATTGTTCTTGCGGAAATACTATGCTGCTCCAGTTTGGGCAAAAGCCCTCTTGCGCAAATCATTTGCGCAAGAGGGCCAGTGTAGACAGCACAGTACTGTTTTGCGCAAAAAAGCCCTGATGGCTAAAATGGCGATCGGGGCTTTTTTGCGCAAAAGCGCGTCTCGATTGGCACAGATGCTTTTCCGCAAAAAGTGCTTTTGCGGAAAAGCGTCCACGCCAATCTAGATGCTCTTTTCTGAAAATGCTTTTAACAGAAAACTTTTCCATTAAAAGCATTTCCGGAAATCATGCCAGTCTAGACGTAGCCTGTAAGTATGGCAGAATCTGGCCCTCACATCACTGTTCTCGGAGTCAGGACCTACTCATTCTAAGTTACAGTGGCAAAACTGTGCTCTAAAACTATGGCACTTGTGTGTGAACATTTGCTTCCATCAGACACTTCACAAAGGGACAGCAATCATGGTACATATTTCTCTGCATTTTGTCTCAAACAAATACCTTATTGTTTCCGTATTTCTATTCCACAGGCAGAAAAAGAGAAAACTTCTAAAGAACCATGGTGTTTTTAAAGAGAATGAAGAAGTCAGCAAGTGTACTTTTCTTTCACACCAGAAATGTTTCATTTTATTTCTTTAAATGGCAAATGTTTGAAGATCAATTTCTGCTCCTATACATTTAGGCTACGTCTAGACAGCAGTGCTATTTTGGGATATCCAAAGTATCCACAAATAGCTATTTCGCATCTTTAAATGCACCCATTACTTCGAAATATATTCCGGTGTCCCTGTAGCCCTCGTTCCATGAAGGTTAAGGGACTTGCTGGAATAGCGCTTTATTCTGAAATTTCAAAATAATCTATTTCAAAATTAGATTGAAATAAGATATGCAATTTGCGTAGCTCAAATTGCGTAGCTTATTTTGACCTACGGGTGCAGTGGAGATGCACCTTTACTGAGATTTGAAAACCTCTTTAAATGTATTCAGTAGTTTCTATGAAAATAAAAATTCTCCCAGCACTATTCTGCCATCCTACATTCCTGTCTGTCAAACGCTGGTGGTTTGCATTTCACTGGGGGGCTCGGTGACTACTATATGGTCAATGCATGCAGGACAAAAATTGTCAGGTGGGTGCTTGAAGTGCATCTAACATCACGATTTAGGCTCTCTGTTCCCAGCCCATTCCCTTCTCCTCCTTACTGCATATACATACCCAGACTCTGAGTACCCTCCACAAGGCCCAGAGAAAGCATGTAAGGCAGTGAGTGGTTCACAAAGTGTGGTCTGCAACCATCTTGCAGGTAAGCTGCAGGCTCTGGGTTCACACACCCCTATACTGGGGAGCCTACACTGGTGCTCCAGCTCTGCAGCTTCCCTCTTGGGGGAGGATCCTCATGGGCCAGATCTAGCTCATGGGGACAGGAAGCAGCTCTATGCACTCCCACTCCTCCTCCTCTGAGCAGGGGGATTGGCAGTCCAAGAAACTGTTCACCTGAAAGCTTTCCCTGCTGCTTCCATTGGCCAGATTCATGGTGCCTGAGAGCGACAGGAGGTACAGAGCCAGGTAAGTGTCGTCCCCTCCGCCCCACCTTCATATCCAAACTTCACACTCCCATTCCCGTCAGGCACCATTACTTTTTACCCTGCAAGGTAAAGTAAGGGCTGGCAGAGCCTTGAGAAGATTGGATGGGTGGCTCACGGACTGGTGGTGTTATCGAGTTAACATCAAGTCAACTCAGGGATGGTCTAGACAGTATGTGGACTGAAAGTAGGAGAAGTAGCAATCAGCTTAATCTGCAGCAAGGGAGATTTAGGTTCAATATTAGGAGAAACTTACTATAAAAACAGTTAAGCTAGGGAGTAGGCTTCAAAGGGAGGTTCTGGAATCTCCATCACTGGAGGTTTTTAAGAACCAGTTAGACAAAAGTGTGTAGGAATACTTGGTCCTGCCTCAGCACAGGGAGCTGGACTAGGGGGTCTTTCTAGGTCACTTCCACCCTGCATTTCTATGATTCTCTGTAGAGCTTAACTGGTGATCATCACAGCAAAACTGACCCTCCAGCCTTCACCCAGCTCCCGTCCAACGTGAATTATTAACAAATGAGCTGGTCCCTGATATAGAGAAGTCATAAGACCAGTGAGCCTAGCAGCCCTGTCAGTGATATCTCAGGACAGCCATTCCCTCATAGAACAGTGGGGGAAGCTAGGGGATCCAATCGTTCCTCCCTGATAAAGGTCTGCAAAGCACAAACAGGGACTTAGCTTAAAAAAGCAGAGATGCCTTCCCTCAATCACTATTACAGGCACCTATCCTAAGTCTGTAAGTAAACACATGGGCGACGTCTACATTGGCCCCTTTTCTGGAAGGGGCATGTTAATTTCAGAGGTCGTAATAGGGAAATCCGTGGGGGATTTAAATAAAAATGTCCAACACTTTTTTCCGGCTTTTAGAAAAGAGCGTCTACACTGGCCCCGATCCTCCGGAAAAAGCACCCTTTTTTGAATAAGTAGGAATAAGATCCTCCGGAAAAGGGTGCTTTTTCCGGAGGTTCGGGGCCAGTGTAGACGCTCTTTTCCGGCTTTTCTAAAAGCCGGAAAAAAGCGGCGGACATTTTTATTTAAATGCCGCGGGGGATATTTAAATCCCCCGCGGATTTCCCTATTACGACCTCTGAAATTAACATGCCCCTTCCGGAAAAGGGGCCAATGTAGACGAGCCCATGCAGTTCTCAGATAGCCTTCTGACCCAGAAAGAGGCTAGACAAGAGGGAGGGTAACACACCTGAACAGTCAATGCCACTTACAGCCCAGAATTCATCAGCAACACTGAATTCCCAGAAAGACAAAGTGAAGATGATAAAAAAAACCAGACCCCATATCACTAGCTATAGGGTTTAGATCTAGCTTGGTGTGTATCACAGAAGAGTGGTTAGAGACCCCCAAGAGGCACTGGACTGAGGGTCTTCTACCATCTTAGTGGAGAAAGGGCAAGGGAGAAACCCTGCATACTGGTTACTTACAGTGGATCTTCTGGAAACCTCAACTTCTCTGAGGGTATGTCTTCGCAGCAAAGTTATTTTGAAAAAACAGCCATTATTTCAAAATAACTTCACTAGCATCTACACAGCCAAACTGCTATTTTGAAATTCATTTGAAATAGCGGAGCACTTATTCCAAATTTGGTAAACCTCATTCCATGAGGAATAAAGCCAAATTCAAAATAGCTATTTCGAAATAAGTGCTGTGTAGACACATCGAAATAGGGGGCCTCCAGCCTTCCCAGGGTGCCCTGGTGGCCACTCCAGTCTCAACCAAGATCACTCCTCTCCTTCCTCCCTCCCCGGAGCCTTTAGGGGTTGACTCTGGCCACAGTGTCTGTGCCAGTTCCAAGCCTGCCAGGCCAGAGCCAGCAGTCACTACCCCTGACCCAGTGGCCCCAAAACATGAGCCAGCAAAGACTGGCAGCCAGCCCTCCACCACTCGCCAGGAGCAGTCTCCCAGCTCCCAGGAGCCTGACAGGGGCTGGAGAAGGCGGGCATCTTCCTGGTCCAGGGTGGAGATCATGGACCTTATTCAGGTTTGGGGGGATTGCCCCCAATGTCCATGATCTCTGCACTAGAGAGAGGAATGCGGCCATCAATGGCAGGATAGCTGCCAGCCTGGCACTAAAGGCCACATGTGAACCCAGGAGCAAGTTTGCATGAAAATCAAGTTGGTCTGGAGAGCCCCCCAACCCTGAGCCTTGACCTTCCCCTCCCCTTTCTTCCCCTTGCTTCCTCCCCCCAAGTTTTCCCCCTTCCCTCTCCCCCCCTCTCTTCTCCCCTCTCCCGCCTCCTTTCCCCAGTCTCACCAGAGTTTCATTCTCCCCCCTCTCCCCCGGGGTTTTGTTAAATAAAGATAGTTTGTGTTCATGAAAATACGTGTATTTTATTTGACATCAGGAAGGGGGCAGAGGGAGAGGTAAGTGGAAGGACGTGAGGGAGGAATGAGGCACAAGCCCCCAGTGGGGCAGACCAGAGAGGCTCTGAGGGCTCCTCAGGATGGAAGCTCTCCCGCAGGGCCTCCTGGATACTGACAGCCCCCTGATGGACCTCTCAGATGGCAGCCTGCAGAAAGTTCAGACAGGTCCGCAGCAACGCGTCCACGAAAAGCACCAGAGTGCCCAGGGGCCGCTCTGGCTTCATGTCGCAGAGTGCTGTGATGTCCCGAGTGAAGGCAACCAGAGCACAGAGAGACAAAATGGTTTCCTGTCCCTCATGGAGGTAGGCAAGCAAGCAGGGAAACCTGAGAACTGGCTGTCCAGGGGGGTGCCTTTAAGCACAGGCCTCAGACAGCCTCAGGCAGCAGCCACACAAAGTAACTCCTGACCTGATGCCCTGCCGGACCTGGTTCTGTCCGGCCTTAAATGCGATTCACCGTACACTCAGTGTGGACGCGCTATTTCGAAATAGCAAAACGCTATTTCAAAATGCATTTTGTGTGTAGACGCGCTATTTCGAAATAAGATAGTTTGAAATAATGCTGTAGTGTAGACATACTCTGAAAGAAGAAATCAGGCCCCTGAGTAATTGAAACAGATACTTCAAAGAGTTTAATTGGAAACATGTGCACAGTAAATACAAACACTATATTATTTACAGGGGAGGGTTATTTACAGGTGACTGTTTGTGAGACACAGCATGGCCAGCACCTGAGAAATAAACTTAAAGAGTCATCAGCATTTGTACAATGCCCCTTAATAAATATAATAACATGGGTTGGGATTAAGCTGCTGGATATGGAATGGAAAACAATCTCCAAAACAGGAAACACCACAAGATTAGGGGAACTCCTATTACCTAATATAGTGAATTATCAGAAAGTGTCAGTTCAACAGGGGGTCTCCATTGATCCCCTTCCCATATTCAGCCATCACAGGAAGATTCTCTCCCCATTGAGAACCACAGACAATGATATCCCAGACCCCCTCAGCCTTTTACCCTCCTTTGCTAACTGTTGTCTGGTGACTCCTCATAGGCCCAGCACCCAGGAGGGCAAGAGTAAAGTGCTGAGAGAGACTAGAAACCTAACTATTCAGGAAACTTTTTCTATAAGGTGGAGGATCATAGCCTCTAAATTTGGAGGACGAATGATATGTGCACAGTAAATACAAACACTATATTATTTACAGGGGAGGGTTATTTACAGGTGACTGTTTGTGAGACACAGCATGGCCAGCACCTTAGAAATAAACTTAAAGAGTCATCAGCATTTGTACAATGCCCCTTAATAAATATAATAACATGGGTTGGGATTAAGCTGCTGGATATGGAATGGAAAACAATCTCCAAAACAGGAAACACCACAAGATTAGGGGAACTCCTATTACCTAATATAGTGAATTATCAGAAAGTGTCAATTCAACAGGGGAAAACACTGATCCCCTTCCCATATTCAGCCATCACAGGAAGATTCTCTCCCCATTGAGAACCACAGACAATGATATCCCAGACCCCCTCAGCCTTTTACCCTCCTTTGCTAACTGTTGTCTGGTGACTCCTCATAGGCCCAGCACCCAGGAGGGCAAGAGTAAAGTGCTGAGAGAGACTAGAAACCTAACTATTCAGGAAACTTTTTCTATGAGGTGGAGGATCATAGCCTCTAAATTTGGAGGACGAATGGTATCTGCTGAGTACCTTCTTTGAAGGGCAGAGTGTTCTGAACTCCCAATAACATCAGAGGGAGTTTGAGGTCACTCAGCAACTTATGGGACTGGACAATACAAGCACAGTTAAAGGCCCTGGATATCTAAAGGAAATCACCAAAATCCACAGTTAGATGCTTAAATGCCAATTAAAGCCACCCTTAGTGAATTCCCCCGGCATGTGTAATCCCCTAAGTAGTATAAGGGCCCTACCATCAATCAAACGTTAGCCCTGCCCCCTGACCCCGGAAGTCCCGCCCCCTGACCGCCAGAATTCCCTTCTCCCCTGTCACCAGAAGGCCGGCCACTGGATGGTAGTACATCCGGGTCAAGAGGGACAGCTGACCGGGTGTCATGTGACCCCCGTTAGGCCCGTCCCCTGTCACCGGAAGTCCTGCCCTTTGGGGTAATTCATCCGGGGTCAAGAGGGGCAGGTGACCGGAAGTAAGGAGTGTCATGTGACCCCTCTAAGGACTCGCCCCGCCTCCCTCAACCAATCAGGAAGGGATTTTCCCCTGTAGGACCGCCCCGCGAACCGCTTTGACCAAGCGGGGGGGCAGTTCTGGGACCCGATGACCCGCCAAGCAGTGGGTCGTGTGACCCCTCTAAGAACTTGTCCCACCTCCCTCTACCAATCAGGAGGGGGTTTTTCCCTGTAGGACCGCCCCGCGAACCCCTTTGACCAAACGGGGGGCAGTTTTGGGACCGGATGACCCGCCCAGCAGTGGGTTGTGTGACCCCTCTAAGAACTCGCCCCACCTCCCTCTACCAATCAGGAGGGGTTTTTTCCCTGTAGGACCGCCCCACGAATCGCTTTGACCAATCCGGGGAGTGCAGTTCCGGGACCCGTTGACCAGACCTGAGGCGGGTCGTGTGACCCCTCTAAGAGCTTCCCGTGACACCCTTTGCCAATCAGAGCATAGCACTTCCCCGTAAGTTCTAGCGCCACACAAAAGAGGCCATCTTGTTCCAAGAGCGCGTGTTTCAGAGAGCGTGCAAACGCTGAGCGGAAACATGGCTTCTTTCACCAACTTTGTTTTGGTGCCGAGAAGAAAGCGCTACATCAGCGACAGTTCCGAGGAGGAAGGAGAAGTTGAAGGGAGCCCTTTGGCCCAGCCGCTGATGGATACACCAATATCTGACGCCGAAACCAAACCGCTCACGATGCAGCCAGACAAGCTAGATGGCCTGGAGGAAGAAGGTGCCCATGGCTCTCAGGAGTCGGACAAGACGCTTGGAAAAGAAGCCAAATAGGTAAATGAAAGATCGAAGTTGGGGCATCATGGGGTTAGGAAACCGGGATTTTGTAAACTTTAAAAAAAAAATTACCAGAGCGTCTTACATTATTTCTTTCTGGCAATCTTTTGACAGCTTGACAATGCCTTTCTAGCTGACCGTCAGACCCGGGACAGCATTGCATCGGACGAGGAAGACGAACCGGGCCCACCTTGTTTTTGCTCAACACTGATACAAAGCATTGAAGAGAACGCCAAGGATGACGGCCATGAAGAATTCAGGAGGTGGCTGTGCATTGACCTAGTTGAGCCAGTGCCACATCATAAGCGTAAAAAAGTTATGCGCTCTATTGTACGCGTTGGTGTTTATACCGTCCTTAGTCAGAATCAAGTGAGCGTGCTGAAAAAGAAACGCACGCTTATAAAAACATTGTCTAATAAAAGGGTCTCGCTTAAAAGAAAGAAGCATCTGGTGAAGCAGTCTGGGGGGTTTATCGGCCCTTTGTTAAGTTTTGCTGTTCCTCTGATAACGGGGCTTTTGAATAACCGATAATGGAGTATGCAGAAAAAATGTACCTGGTGCCCAGCCATCAGCTGGAGCAATTAAGGGCTCCCCCTCCAGTGGAGGAAAATATCAGAACAACTGCAACTCGCTTACTGGATGCTGAAATGAAGTCTGTTCTTCAAAGGACTGACTTAGCCGAATACGAAAAGGCTAAACTCTACAGCGCTGTGCTTCAGAGATACCTAACGTACGTGAGGCAAAGTGATGCAGATAAAAGGAAAATAAGTCTGTTTCTACCAGAACAGAGTGACACCGCCAAACCTCCAGAAACAGAAAACACCTCAGACTCTGTGGTTCAGGAGCTGTTGGATAACGTGAATAAGCGTTATAAGAAAAACGCCTCAGTGTTGCTAAATAAGCTGGGCCAGGATAAAACTATCGCTTCCTGGAATGATAAAGGTGCATTTGTGTACAAAGGCTCGGTGGTGAATGGTTCTAACATGCTTGACTTAGTCAGAGCCGTCACCCAGACGCGTTCTGTCCCTAGCAGACATGTACCTAAAGGATGGGATGTGTTTATCAATGCCATGGCAGAACTAAACGTCCCATCTTCCATCATGGGCAGTGCAGACAACAGAGTTCTTTTGGAACGCCTGAAGGCCTCAGCCACTGACGCTGGGATGGATCGAGAAACACCAACTCCTTTTTTGCCTTCTAAAAAACAAAAATTGGCTAAACTGTCTGACTGGCTCAGTGTGTGAAGTTTGTCATGTTCTAAAAATAATTTTTGAACTTGATCACATTTTGCTTTAAATAAAACACTTCTCTATATATAGAATATCTATTTAATAGATATATATTATGTCTAGGTATTTTTTCTGAATTGTTCATTGTTTTTAAGAAGAAAAATTAAGAAAAACAACCATCAGTTGCCTTTAAACCCCTCACCTGGGGTGCTTTACTGCGTGTCAATTTAATTTTCACATCCACCCTGTTCAACAAAAGTTTTTCTTGAAAAAACAGGTGGCTGTGTAGATGACCCAACAACTCCATTGTCCTGCTCTGGGACGTCAGCCTTGCACACCTCACAAATCCTAGATTCTCACCATCCAGCTCTGTTTTTTCGTGTTGTCCAGGAGTGTCTTTGTAAAACAGTCCGGCGGAAAATTGTGTAGCGAGGGTGTCGTCTCTGTAATTGAGAACCGATTCAATAAAGGCCCTGTAAGGGTAACAGTTGTTGCTTTGGCTTATTAGGCGGTCTCCCAATGTAACGTCCAATTGACTGAAAATAGAGGCCACTGGGTAATTCACCAGGCCTACCGCGGCATCCCTGGGGAGTGCAGTCCCATCGCCTTTTACTATCTTGCAACAAAGGTAGAGTAGCGTGTTGTTTAAATCCATATAATCTATGCCATTCCCTGCTATAAAAAAGTCGATGGGGGCAGTTTCTGTCACGGCTGACAGAGGCGGCACCTCGATGTAGATGCTTTTCTCAATGCTGGTCTGCGTAGGGGCTATCTGAAACAAGTCTAGTTCAGATTTGGTGCACTCTTCCGACCCGCAGTGAAGAAAGCCATGTTGACTAAAATATATCTCTTTTACCAGGTACAGAGCGTGTCCTCTTTCTCCCTGGCTTCCTCTTGGACTTTTGCTTATGGCCTGTCCTGCGTGTCAAGGCTCTTCTTTTAAAGCGTTTCGGGGGTCCTGTGCGTCGCAGATATGACGCATTTCTCTTTCTCTTCCTCCTTTTAATATACATCAGCCCTGACCCTTCCTGTTTAGCCGGATTCCCCACCTTCTCCAAGACAGCCTGGGAAACGTGGCCTACCACATCTCTGGCTATGTTTTGAGCGGCTGTTTTTATGTGGGGTTTAATAATCTCTAGCCCTCTTCGCAAAAGCGGTACAGCTTTTCGAAAAAGGCTACGGAATATACCGCCCACGCCGGCCCCGTACATCACAGGGGCTCCATGATATCCAGGAAGGGCATATCCAGCCTGGGCTTTGTAATAGTTGCTGTAGACTTTGGAGTCACCGTAATTTTTTACGATCGCCATAATAGTGTTTTGCTTTTTAGAAACCTCGCTCTTTCCGGGAACGCAGGTGCAGCTTCACAATCACCTTGCCAAAGCGAAATGAAACGCATCTGTTTTGATCCGTCTTTATTTCAATGGTGATGGTGTCGATGTGGTGTTGACTGATGGGTACGTAATGAGGCTTATCGTAGGTGATGGTAACAAACTCATTGTTATTTCCTCTGACAGGGACGCAGCGTAACAGGGGGACAGAAAAGTCCCCCACAAACTGGTGTTCTACAATATCCGTGTATAGATACAAGGAGTTGAAACCCCCTGTGATATCTGCTGAGAAGGGACTCTTCTGGACACTGTGCCCGGGGGCCAAACCCAGAATGTTAGCTAGCTCCCCGAGGGTAGAAAACGTAGCAGTAGCATCGGTGGATTTAAGTCTACATTTTCTACTCACGGGGTCATAATTCATGATAACATCAGGCGGTCCAGAATGACGTGCCACAATGCTATTCATATGTTCCAATAATTCGGGTATAGTTGAGTAATAACCTCGCCGTAGGATATAACTCCATGGTTTATCTCCAAAGGTGATTTGGAAAGGGGTGTCCTCAGTAATGTTGTTCCAGCTGTGTGGATATTGTATTTCCACTAACCCCACTTCCTAGGCCCCCGGGAGATCCAACGACTTTATTAGCTGTATTGTAAAGGCCGAGCTGGTGTTTTGGGGAAAAACCCCAGAGCTGGCGTTGCTGGGCAGAGTGATGTAGAAGCCCCCGTCCCCCATTTCTCTCCTTGCAGGTGGGATTGTTTTTATTCTCGCTTAAACGTTACAGAGTTGAGAAGCTTCTACCCAACTGTTAAATTTGTTGGGCCACCCCAGCCATTTCACCAATAGCTGCTTTTTTCTTCCTTTCCCTTTCTCTGCTAGAACTTTTTCAATCCTGTAAATCCTGTCTTGTTTGGGGTTCACCTTTTGTAATTCTTCAGGGTAAAACGACCCCGTCACTGTCTCACCCTCATAATCTTTTAATCGGTAGACAGGTCTCTCACCCCTGGTTAAGGCTTCATCCACTATGAATATCTCATCGGTAAATGTTTGTTCATAACCTTTTTTAAAGGCACCTTTGGTTTTAGAGAGTCTCACGTGGTCCCCTTTTCTAAAAGGAACAACAGCCTGTTTTATTTTAACATCATCTCCATAAACACTTTTCCAGACCTTCAGAGAATTGGCGGGGTTCACATCAGCAGGTCTGGTCCGTATAGTTCTGTGAAAGCTCCAGCTGTAACTCTTTATAAACTCAGATAATATGTCAATGTAGCGAAAGGTATTGTGGGCTGTAAAATATCTCCACATCCTAGATTTTAAAGTTCTGTTAAATCACTCCACAACCCCCGCTTTGACTTCATTGTTAGTAACAAAATGGTGGACACCATGCCGCTTTAACAATCCACTTAAAGGTTTGTTTAAAAATTCTTTTCCCCGATCCGTTTGTAATTTTTGAGGCAAGCGACCTTCGCTGAAAATAGCTTTAAAGGCCTTGGCTACCTCCTTGCCCGTCTTGTCCTTTAGGCCTAAGGCCCAGGCATATTTTGATAAAATGTCTATCACTGTTAAAATATACTTAAAACCGCTGTTGCGTTTGGAGAACCGGTGCATATCCACCAAATCTGCTTGCCATTGTGCATCCACGTCTGAGACAATGGTCTTGTCTCTTTTAAAATGTATTCGAGCAGGCTTGTGCAAAGAGTAAGCGTCTTGGTCCGAAAGCCATGATGTTACCTGTCTTCTGTTCAAAGTTTTACTGTGCTTTTTGACTGCTTGAAACAGAGGGTTCACCCCACCAAAGCTGCCAGCTTCCCTGGGGGTGTAATGTATTTTCTCTAACAGAGCAATCTGCGTAGACATGACTGTTATTTGTGTTAGTAAAAGATGCTGTAAGTATGGAAGGAACACATTCACACCAACACATTTAATACAAGTTTTATTAAGCATCTGGATTAACACACCCTTTTACAGCCATCTGCAAATGGGCACCATGACACCCCCACCACTATCGCTATTAGGGAGTCCGAGTTAATTCATTCTTGCACGTTTGTTCTCGAGATCCATGTGTCAGATATGAGCAAAAAAAGCGGGCACAAGATAGATTTACTCCCACAGGATTACCGATGTGCAATTTCTCAAAGGTTTCTAGAAAGTCATCGTCGACCTGGCAAGAGATTGTCAAAAAAGAGAATAAGCTACAGCTGCTGGTTTTTAGATTCACAAAACACCCATGATGCCCCCCACCTCGATTTTTTCATTTACCTGTTTGACTTCTTTTCCGTTCACCTTGTCCGACTCCTGGGAGAGATGGGCAGCATCCTCCACAGGGACAGATAACGAGAGGCCGTCTAGCTCGTCAGGCTGCCGTGGGAGGAGTTGGGTTTCGGGATCAGAATCTGGTGTATCCAATAGCAGAGGGGGCAAAGGGCCCCTTTTCGCCTCTCCCTCGTCCTCGGAACTGTTGCTGATGTGGCACTTTCTTCTCATGTGGTGGAAGGCCCTCGTCACCAAAACAAACTCCAAACTTCTGGTGGGGGTGGTGAAGGAGTCCATGTTTCCGCTCAGCGTTTGCACGCTCTCTGAAACACGCGCTCTTGGAACAAGATGGCTTCTTTTGTGTGGCGCTAGAACTTATGGGGAAGTGCTATGCTCTGATTGACAGAGGGTGTCACGGGAAGCTCTTAGAGGGGTCACACGACCAGCTTCCGGTCTGGTCAACGGGTCCCAGAACTGCACCCCCCAAATGGTCAAAGCGATTTGTGGGGCAGTCCTACAGGGAAAAAAACCCTCCTGATTGGTAGAGGGAGGCAGGGTGAGTTCTTAGAGGGGTCACACAACCCACTACTGGGCGGGTCTTCCGGTCCCGGAACTGCCCCCTGATTGGTCAAAGCAGTTCACGAGGCGGTCCTACAGGGAAAAAACCCCTCCTGATTGGTGGAGGGAGGTGGGGCGAGTTCTTAGAGGGGTCACACGACCCACTTCTGGGCGGGTCATCCGGTCCCGGAACTGCCCCCCGATTGGTCAAAGCGGTTCGCGGGGCGGTCCTACGGGGAAAGCCCTTCCTGATTGGTAGAGGGAGGCGGGGCAAGTCCTTAGAGGGGTCACATGACACCCCTTACTTCCGGTCACCTGCCCCTCTTGACCCCGGATGTATTACCCCCAAGGGCGGGACTTCCGGTGACAGGGGACGGGCCTAACGGGGGTCACATGACATCCTGTTTTACTTCCGGTCACCTGTCCCTCTCGACCCGGATGTACTACCCTCCAGGGGCGGGACTGCCGGTGACAAGGGAGAAGGAACTTCCGGGGAGTCGGGGGGGGGGGGACTTCCAGGGTCAGGTGGCGGGGCTAATGTTTGATTGATGGTAGGGCCCTTATACTACTCTCCTACCCCATAGCAGAGCTGGCCGCATACCACCAAGGTCTAGCTTCCCACCGAAGTATATGAGGTGCAAGCTGGAAACAAGCTGGCACAGACAGAGCACATTGTCCTCCAGCAATCCCTCTCTTGTTCCCATTCAAGGTAGCAGGAGCTCTTTGATCTATTTGTCTGTGCTTCATTCCCCGAGCACTCATCCAGGTCAGATGTCTCTTAGGACCTGAGTTGCCACCATCTGGACAATGGGACTTGGGTCATTCTGTAGTACCTGGAGAGCTGGAATTACAGAGAATATGACTCACTTTTCATATAGTCACCTATGCCTGCAGTAGCTGGAGATTTAGTACCAGTGAGTACCAAGCTACAGAAGCTCTCTGTACAAACAAAGCTTTAGGTTCCTCCATTGGGATCCTTCCAAGCTCCAAACTGAGATGGAGGAGGGGGGAGAGGGGAGACCCTGACCCTACCAGAAACTCATCCAATTGGAAGGTGCTCCATTGACTCAATAGCTTCTGCTTTTAAGTTATTTTACATCTCCTGACAGAAATAAATCTGATGGTGTGGAGTTTGGGGTAGCAAAAAGTGGCTTCCAGGGAGCCGATGGAGCCCAAAGAGTGGATCACACAGATTGGGAAGAGGCATTGCCAGGATAGCCAGGAGATGCACTGACTTATATCACACTGGCTGCAGTTTCCTCCAGGTACGTCTACACCGCAAAGTTAATTCAAAATAACAGCTGTTATTTTGAATTAACTTTAATAGCATCTATACATGCAAACCGCTATTTCGAAATTAATTCGAAATAGCAGAGCGCTTAATTCAAATTTGGTAAACCTCATTCTACGAGGAGTAACACCAAATTTAAAATAGCTATTTCAAATTAAGTGCTGTGTAGACAATTAATTCAAAATAGGGGGCCTCCAGCCCTTCCCAGGGAGCCCTGGTGGCCACACTGGGCACAACCAGGAAAACTTGCTCTCCTCTCCCCCTGGCCCCAGAGCCATTAAAGGGATAGACCCTGGCCCGTGCCAGATCCAAGCCTACCAGCCAAGAGCCAGCAGTGGCCACTGGGGCCCCTGAGCCAGTAGCCACAAAACGTGAGCCAGCAAGGCACTGGCAGCCAACCCTCCACTGCTCCTCAGGAGCAGTCTGCCAGCACCCAGGAGCCTGACAGGGGCTGGAGAAGGCGGGTGCCTTCCTGGTCCAGGGTGGAGATCATGGACCTTATTCAGGTTTGGGAGGGATGCCCCAGCATCCATGATCTCCGCACTAGACAGAGGAACACGGCCGTCAATGGCAGGATAGCTGCCAGCCTGGCCACCAAAGGCCACATGCGAACCCAGGAGCAGGTTTGCATGACAATCAAGTTGGTGCGGTGAGACCCCCAACCTTGGGCCCTGATCTTCCCTTCTCCTTTCTTCCCTTTGTTTCTCCCTTCCAACTTCCTCCTCCCAGGTTTCACCCTCCCCTCTCCCACCCACTCTATTCCTCTCTCCCACCTCCTTTTCCCAGTCTCCCCAGAGGTTCACCCTGTTGTTCAATAAACCCAGTTTCTATTTTTGAACATACATGTCTTTTATTTGACATCAGGAAGGGAGGCTAGGGAGGAGTAAGTAGATGGACGTGAGGGAGGAATGGGGCACGAGCCCCCGGTGGGGAGGACCGGGGTGGCTCTGAGGGCTCCTCGGGGTGGACACTCTCCTGCAGGGCCTCCTGGATCCTGACAGCCCCCCGATGGACTCCCCGGACGGTAGCCTGCAGCAAGTGCAGCTGGGCTGATGGCAACAACCCTACGAGACGCACCGGTGTGCCCAGGGGCAGCTCTGGCTCCATGTGGCCGAGTGCTGTGGTGTCCCGAGTGCAGGCACTCAGGGCACTCCAAGACAGGACTGCTTTGTTGTCCCTCATCGGGGTAGACAAGCGAGCGGGGAACCCGGGGTGGGGGTAGGGTCCCGTGAAGCACGGAGCTCAGTTAGCCTGAGGCAGCAGCCCCACACACTATGTCCTAACCTGATGCCCTGCCAGCACTGGTTCCGGCCAGCCTGAACTTCGGTTCAGGGTCCACTCAGCGTGGACGCGCTATTTCAAAATAACAAAATGCTATTTTGAAATAGGTTTTGTGTATAGATGCATAATTCGAATTAGCTTAATTCAAATTAGCTATTTCGAATTAAGTTAACTTGAATTAACGCTGTAGTGTAGACGTACCTCTTTCAGAGCAGACTAAAGCTGAATCTGTCCTTTGATGTGTGGCTGATGCACTTCACACCTGTGGTATCAGTTACTGCTTGCTTGTCAGCTAAATTTCTTTATAACTCACTAATGAATAGGATTTCACCTGTATTTGTTACTTACAGGTCAACAGATGTTCCATGTCCAGCCATTTCATATTTTTGGTGTCCGTATGTTCCAGGATGATGCCTAAATAAGCAGTGTAAAATAAACATCAATAAAAAACCTTCTCTTGTTAAGTGCAAGGTGATAACATTGGCCCTTTGGCTTCTATTGTGGGTCTAAGGTGAGCTGTAGGCAAGAAAATACTAGAAAAGTTTAGCGTCCACACTGAAGAGAATAAGAGAAAAAAATTAAGAATGTTTACATAAAACCTCATTTGCTTTAAACAATCTATGTTCCTCTTGCCACTGCTGTCAGTTATTGGAGATATACTAGGATAGTGTATTAATCTAGTGGTGTGAACAAAGGGCTGGGGCCAGGAATAAGTGCGTACTAAGCAAGGATCTCACATGGATAAATTAATTAGGCCACAATGCTTGCCTGGCTTGCATGGGTGTGCTAAGGAAAGGATGGCACAGGGCCAAAGGGGAGGAATCTAGTGCTTCCTGGGCAAGGCAATCAGGAACCTGCAACAGCAGGCACTGTGTGGCGGTGGCCTGCCTACCTCCCAGTGATGAAGCACCAGTAAGGAACAGTGAACAACACTGAGCTTAGGTCTATAGTTTGAGTCCACACTAACTCTGACTACTAAAAATAGAATGCAGGTAAGATGACAGAAGCAGTCGGAGGAGCTAGCCACCTTGAGAACAGACTTTTGGGTTTGGATGGGATCATCCTTGGAATAGTTAACCCCTCCTGCTACTCCTGCCACAGCTACTCTATTTTTAGCACACTAGTTTGATCGGAGAATAAACATACCCTACGTGACAGTGTGCCAGCCTCTGCTACTAAATGACTGCGCCATCTCAAAGCATTCTATTGCAACTTACAAATTCCTCCTAACACCACACTGGAGAAGTAGGAGAACATTAACATCTCCATTTATGCATGAGAAGTCACAGCACGGAGAGATTAATAGTAGCTCAGTGCTGCACACAGGGACTTTTTCTGTCTACCTCAAAGGGAATACCAAAAGGGACACGGCACACTTTCTCTCACCAGCTAACTTGGCTGCAACTGCCCGGATCTCTTCCCAGCTGCTGCAGAAGTATGTGATGGTAGTTTTGTAAAAGTTCTCCAGTAGCTCAGCCTTCTCTTTGGCCTAGAGAAAATCAGGGACACATGAGCTCTCTCTGGCTAGAAATGCCCTTTGACTGCCAACACATGCCTTTACAAACCACAAGTAAACAGTCTGTGTTCCTCTTGCCACTGCTGTCAGTTATTGGACTCACTCAGACTTTTTTTTTAATTTAAACAAGTAAATAAAAGAAAGGACAGGAGGCTGTGTAGAAGTGGGGAAAGTGGGAATCTATGGCAGATTTACATTCCTCTCACCCTCAGTCCTGTATCCCACTCTAATAGGGTACGTCTACACTACAACGTTAATTCGAACTCACTTAGTTCGAATTACTTAATTCGAACTAAGCTAATTAAAACTAACGGATCTAGACTAAAAAACTAGTTCGAATTAGCGTTTTACTAATTCGAACTAGCATGTCAACATTAAGTGGACCCTGAACCGGGCTTAAGGATTGCCGGAAGCAGTGCCGGCAGGTCATCAGAGGAGGACTTAGAGCGTGGAGATGCTGTCTCAGGCTAGCCGAGGGCTGTGCTTAAAGGGTCCCAACCCCCACCCCGGACAGACAGTTCTCAGGGGTGCCCCGCTTGCAAAGCAGTCTTGGCTTGGAGTACCCGGAGTACCCACACTGGGCACATCACAGCACTTGGCCATCAGACCGGCTGCACTTGCCGCAGCCTGCCATCTGGGGAGATGGGGCAATTGGGGGGCTGCAGGAGAGCTTCCACCACAAAAGCCCGCAGAGCCAGCCCAGTCCTCCCCATCGGGGGCATGTACCCCATTCCTCCCTCAACTCCTTCCACTTACCCTTCCTAGCCCCTCTTCTTGATGTACAAAATAAAGGACAATTGTGTTCAAAAATGGAATCTGTCTTTATTGAACAAAACTGGGGGAGACTGGGAAAAGGGGGTGGAAGAGGGGAAGAGAGAGGGTGGCAGAGGGGAGGGCAACTAAAATGATCAGGGGTTGGGAACAGGTCTCATATGAAGAGAGGCTAAAGAGACTGGGACTTTTCAGCTTAGAAAAGAGGAGACGGAGGGGGGACAGGATAGAGGTCTCTAAAAGCAGGAGTTGGGTGGAGAGGGTGCATACAGAAAAGTTCTTCATTAGTTCCCATAAAGAAGGACTAGAGGACACCAAAGGAAAGGAATGGGTAGCAGGCTTCAAACTAGTAACAGAAAGTTGTTCTTCGCAAAGCACAGAGTCAACCTGTGGAACTCCTTGCTGCTGGAGGCTGTGAAGGCTACAACTAGAACAGAGTTTAAAGGGAAGTGAGATCAAGCCATGGAGGTTGGGTCCATGGAGTGGTATTAGCCAGGGGGTAGGAGTGGTGTCCCTGCCCAAAGTTTGTGGAAGGCTGGAGAGGGATGGCACGAGACAAATGGCTTGGTCACTGTCTTCGGTCCATCCCCTCCAGGGTCCCTAGGGTTGGCCGCTGTCGGCAGACAGGCTACTGGGATAGATGAACCTTTGTTCTGACCCAGGATGGCCATTGTAAGCTCAGTGCTCAGGGTCGGGGGTCTCAGTGGACCCCCTTGATTTTCATGCACACCTGCTCCTGGGTGGCCAGGCTGGCAGCTCTCCTGCCCTAGCAGGCCACCTTCCTGTGCCTAGTGCGGAGATCGTGGATGAGGTCCACGATGTCCGCACTAGCCCAGGAGGGAGCCCGCCTTTTGCGGTCCCGGGCAAGCTCCCAGGACCCGCCAGCCTGGTCCCGGGAAGAGGGGGAGGGCTGGGGGGCATTGGGTGGGTGGCTCGATCCGCACCAGGTGCAGGGTCTGCTGGCTGGGTGCTGGCAGGCTTGCACCTGGCACGGGCACCGTAGCCAGCCCGTGCCCCTTTAAGGGCACCAGAGTTTCCCTGGTGTTGGCCGGAGTGGCCACCAGGGAAAGCTGGGGAGGGCTAGCCTCCCACTAGTTCGCATTAAGGGGCTACACAGCCCTTAATTCGAACTAGTAAATTTGAACTAGGCTTAATCCTCGTGGAATGAGGATTACCTAGTTCGAACTAAGCGCTCCGTTAGTTCGAATTAAATTCAAACTAACGGAGCGCTAGTGTAGCACCTATGAAAGTTACTTCGAACTAACGTCCGTTAGTTCAAACTAACTTTGTAGCATAGACATACCCATAGATACTTACATTGCCCATCACACATTCCCCCTGCTTCTACACCACAAGCCTATGCTGTCAATAATCTCATATAATTCTGTAGGTCACTCACAAGGTGTCTGCAGATATCCATCTGGAGCTCCTCAGGGTTCAGCTCGGTTCTCCAACTAAGATGCTCATTAAGTATAGTTTGGAGCCTCTTCAGTCCCAAAAATGGGGCACAGAGATGAAATGTAGCTCTGCACTCCTGAAAAAGAGGGTTGCACCACTGAATTGTTCCATAACACGTATTGTGCTCATTCAAATGGAACTCATGTCCTTGACTGCTCATCTACCCCAAGAATAAAAGGGATTCCCCTGAAGTAATAGACAGAAAATATGCCAGCATGACTTTAATAGGGGGAAAGGGATTCTACTTCTGGAGTATTGCATCCAATTCTGGGCACCCCATTACTTAAAAAATGTTGATACATTGGAGAAAGTCCAATGGAGGGCAACAAAGATGATTAGGAGGCTGGAACACATGATTTACAAGGAGAGGCTGAGGGATTTGGGATTATCTAGTCTTCAGAAGAGAAGAGTGAGGGGAGCTTTGATAGAAGGCTTTAACTACCTGAAGGGGGATTTCAAAGAGGATGGAGAGAGGCTGTTCTCAGTGGTACTAGATGACTGAATGAGGAGCAATGGTCTCAAGTTACAGTGGGGGAGGTCTAGGTTGGAGATTCGGAAAAACTATTTTCCTAGGAAGGTGGTGAAGCACTGGAATGGGTTACCTAGGGAGGCAACGGAACCTCTAAATCTAGAGTTTTCAAATCCTAGCTTGACAAAGCCCTGGCTGGGATTGTTTAGTTGAGGCTGGTCCTGTTTTGGGCAGGAGGTTGGACTCAGTGACCTCCTGAGGTCTCCTCCAAACCTATGGTTCTATGATTTTATAATACTGAAAACTGGAGATAGCAGCAATGTTTTTTCAGAACAGATGTAGCTATGAAAGCTGCTTCACTAGGCATAGCTGTGGTCTTTCCTCTGTTGTGGGGAGGCAGGAACGTGGGGTGCAGAGATAGGCAGGAATGAACTCTTGGGATCAGACCCATGACCTATCCTGAACTCCAGTGAGACAACCCTGGCTGCTAAGGACCAGCCTGTCTGGGATTGACTCAAAAGGAGGGCAATGAACTGAGGGAAGAATTTAGGTCTCCACTGCGGGAAGGAATAGCAGAGCTCCCCTGGCATCAGGAGGAAGATTCTTTTTGCTTAGTAATTAAGTCACTGTCATTCTTACCATTGAAACCTCAGGGCTTGGATCTTGCAGGTGCAGCAGAAGCGTGACCCAGCTCTGTCTAACCTGCTTGGCAAAATAGTCCTTCCATTTTCTCTTTGCAGAGCCGGCCAGGATACCAAACAGGACAAAGGCCAATGCACGAAGAGTGTTGTCCTCCTATAGCCAAGAAAGCCACACAGGTTGGTAACGAAAAAATAACCACATCATGTATCTAGCACAGCTGTCTCTTCTACATTAGGGTAGAGTGATTCCAACTACAGAAGTTTAAAAGAACTGGAATTAATCAAGTTTGGGCCAAATGTGTTGATTCATCAAAATACTTTGAAGACAGTTCAATTTTGACAAAATTCTTCCAGAAGCCAAGTAGGGGTACTTGGTCAGCTTCTTGGTGACCCATCTAGCAGGCTAACTGGGATCTTGGGCTTCCTGGCCCTCACCTTCAGAACAGCCTGTCTGGCAGGCTGACAAGGAGCCAGGAAATGTGCACCCTGGCACCTCTAATTCCCAGTGTTTCCAGGTTCCCTGTCTCCAGCATAGTCTGCCAGTAGACTGCCCTCAGGCAAGGCTCCCAGTAGAGCTGGGTTGAGAATAGTATTACTGTTTCACAAAGAGTTTTGAAATTTGGGCTGGGGGGTGTGTCCCCCAAATAGGAACAAAACCAAAATTTGAAATCTCAAACTTCTCTGCAAAATGGAATAATTTCAACCATCTGACATAAAAATCGTATGGAGCAGGCCCAAAACAGTCTATTACACCCTGTATGCCCATTTTCCTTGGTATGCAGCTACCTAATCTAGTATTCATACTTCCTTTGCCATTCTCATTGGAAATAAAGATGAACAGAAGGGTGAGACTGAAGGAGCAGGGATGGCATCCTCATTTTCTTAATTCTCTGCTCCTCCATAAAACACATCTCTTCCCTAAGGCCTAAAATCACTTCATTCTGACATGAACAATGCCCAGTGAGGACACATCATGCATTGTAAATGGAGCCTCATCAATGTCAGCTGAACTGGGGTTGAAGGCTTCTGTTCACGTACATTATCGAAGTACTTCCGGATCTGTGTGGTGAGGTCTCTGAAGGAAGAACCTATGTCCTTCCCTTTCAGCTCGTTCAGAACGTTGGCCAGTGCCTTCAGGCTTTCGGCAATGACTTCAGAACTGAAAGTGTCTTCTAAAGTCCTGATCAGTGCCTCCAGAAGAAACTTCTTGTACTTTTTCACCTGTTCAGACGTATGACATTAAAAAACACTTTCCACTAACCACATTTCTAATATGTTTTTTTAGCAATTATGAAGCAGTGGGAATTTCATCTGCCCCCCTAGTGACCTATAGCTATATTTTACATCAGATACTAGCTACAATAAGCCAAACTCTGTGCCATATTACACCTATGTAATCCTATTAGATTTCTAATTACTTAGATTTGAAGGCCAAAAGGGACCATTGTGATCATTCAGTCTGACCTCCTTCACAACACAGAACCTCCCCAAAATAATGTCTGTTTGACTAGAGCACCTCTTTTAGAAAAACAGCCCATCTTGTTTTTAAAGTTGCTACTGATAGAGACCCCACCACAACCCTTGGTAAATGGTTCCAATGATTAAAATTACCATTAAAATGTATGCCTTACTAGCAGTCTGAATTAGTTTAGCTTCATTCCCCCTCCCTCCCCCATTGAATCTAAAGGCACATTTTCTAGCCCTTTGAAAATTCTTGTGACTCTTCTCCAATTTATCAACATCCTTCTTGAATTGCAGGCATGATCCTGACATAGTATTCTAGCAGTTCTCACACCAGTGCCATAAGCAGAGGTAAAATAACTTCTTTATTCTTATTCAGAATCCCTCTGTCTATGCCTCCGAGGATCACCTCAGCTCTTTTGGTCACAGCTTTGTACTGGGTGCTTACGTTCAGCTGATTATCTATCATGATTTGAGTTTTTTAGTGTCTCTGTTTCCTGGAATAGAATCTCTCATCGTGGAAATAAAGCCTACACTCTTCATTCCTAGGAGTATACATTTACATATGATCATATTAAGTACATATTGTTTCCTTATGCCCAGCTTACCAAGAGAACAAACCTGCTGTGTATTGACTGCAAAGAGGTTACAGGGGTATGAGAGAGCAGACATTGGCCTAGTGCATTGTGCATGGCCTCTGTAAATCCTGAGCAATTGTTTCCTTTAGTTTCTCTAGTTATGCTGCATTGTATTCAGTATTCTATCTTACCTTCTCAGGTGCCCCATAGACTAAATTGCCTAGGCCTCTTACAGCCATTTGACGGACAATGCTGTTATTGTCCCGTGACCTTTCTTCTAAGCTATGTAAGATAGACTTAAGGATCTTCTTCTCCCTGAGTATGGGATCAGTCATTAGCTGAAATAAAATCAACATGTCCATTAGCTCTAATATGTTCATTAAGATAGCGAATATAATTTGAGGAGACACGTAATACACTGTAATTTATTATTCTATATGAATGAGTACTGTGTTAAAAACATGGATTTTTCCTTTTAGGCACTATAATGGGTGATTGCTCATCCCTTGAAAGCCTCTCAGTGACTGCATTTGATACCACAATCCTTTTCTCGCCCAGGTGCATCCTGCCAGTCGATCTTAGTGAGTCTTCCATGGCTCAGCCCTCTGGCCAAGTCCCAAAGTCCAAACAAATGCCTTTTAGGTCCTGTTGCCCTCACTAGGGTCTTCAGCCCCAACTCTGGACCCTTTATAGTCTGTTCTTTGTTCAACCTCTCCATAAGCCTTGTCCCCTTCATCGGGTTTATGCCACTGGGGAACCTGAGCCTGCCCACTACTCTTGGTTCCAACCTAGAAATAGCAGCGAGTCATTGCTTCATTTCAGTTTATTGCTACTTTTTCCTTAGGTTCTTCCTATGGGGCCACTTTCAGTTTCTCCCTCTAATTATATGTTTAAGGCTCGTAAGGACTCTCTCTCTCTGCAAATTCAGCTTCAGAAAATGCTGCCTGAAATAAACCCCTGTGAATTGGTTTGGCCAGAGAATAGCATCTTTTCTTGGCCCTCCACTTCCTGAAAGGAACTGACCTAATAAAGCCCTGTAGCTCCATATATCTGAGCCAGCTGGGCTCTGATTGGCAGCTTTCATGAGGCCTCTCTAGGCAGACCTTGAAAACCCACGTTTGTGACTCCTTTCCTAGGTGGGGTGTAAAAAGATTTTGGGGCACAAACAGATTCCTAGAACCACCAGATGAGCCTCTAAAATAGCGATTTAGCGTAAATGTGAAATATGACACAGACGTTATAGCAAGGCTGTGGAGAGGGAGGATGCTCCAGTAGTTAGCAGCCTAGGACTTAGGAGGTTCCAGTTCAATTTCCTGCACCCTCAAAGACTTCCTAGATGATGTTGGGCAAGTCACTTGGGCCTTCTGTGCATCAGTTTCCTGTTTGCAAAATGGGACTAATAGTGTTTCCCTGCCTCACAGGGGTATTGTAGGGATACATACTTTTAAAGAGTTTTGAGGCACTCAGATACTACATTATCATTTTGAAGTACTCAGATAATACAAGTTTCTAAAAGGATGTTTTAAGGAAGATGGAGAAAAATTGTTCTTCTTGGCCTCTAAGGATAGGATAAGAAGCAATGAGCTTAAATTACATCAAGGGAAGTTTAGGTTGGACAGCAGGAAAAACGTCCTGCCTGTCAGGGTGGTTAAACCCTGCAATAAATTGCCTCAGGAGGTTGTGGAATCTGCATCACTAGAAATATTTAAGAGCAGGTTAGACAAACACCTGTCAGGGATGATCTAGACTGTGCTTGGTCCTGCCGTGATGGCTGGGGATTGGACTCGAAGACCTCTCAAGATCCCTTCCAGTTCGAATGTTCTATGAATCTATTATTCTACATTAATGAGAATCTAAGATAGATGTTAATGTATTTGTATGTTGCTTATTTTATAGTATTAGGACACTAGATTCATTTAGAAGATTTGCTGAGCTAGACCAAAATCAGGAGCTGTTGGTCAGTATTAGCCCTAGGAATTGTCAGAAAAGGTCTAGTAATTCAAATTCTATGGCTACATCTACATTGGCATGATTTTGCGCAAAAGCAGCTGCCAGTCTACACTGGCGGGGAGTTCTTGCACAAGAACACTGACATTCTAATGTCTAAAATCAGTGCTTCTTGCGCAAAAACTATGATGCTCCCGCTCAGGAAAAAGCCCTCCTGTGCAACTGTTCTTGCGCAAGAGGCCAGTGTAGACAGGCCACATTAATTTCTTGTGCAAGAAAGCCCAATGGCTAAAATGGCCATCGGAGCTTTCTTGTGCAAGAGAGCGTCTACACTGGCACGGATGATTTTGCAGAAAAGCGCCTCTTAGCACAACAGCACATGCCAGTGTAGACGCTCTCTTGCGCAAATATTCTAACGCAAAAACTCTTGCGTTACAAGTATGGGTATGTCTACAGTACAAAGTTAATTCGAACTAACAGCCGTTAGTTCGAATTCACTTTAATAGCGGCTATACATACAAACTGCTAGTTCGAATTTAAATCGAACTAGCGGAGCGCTTAATTCGAACTAGGTAAACCTCATTCTACGAGGAGTAACGCCTCGTTCGAATTAAGTAGTTCAAATTAAGGGCTGTGTAGCCACTTAATTCGAACTAGTTGGAGGCTAACCCTAATCAGGTTGCCCTGATGGCCACTCTGGGCCAAACCAGGGAAACTTTTCTGCCCCTCTCCCAGCCCCAGAGCCCTTAAAGGGGCATGGTCTGGCTACAGTGCCTGTGCCAGTGGCAAGCCTGCCAGCACCCAGCCAGCAGACCCTGCACCTGGCATGGCATGAGCCAGCCACCCGCTGCCACCCAGCCCTCCGCCTCTTCCCAGGACCAGGCTGGCGGCTCCTAGGAGCCTGCCCAGGGCCACAAGAGGCAGGCGCCCGCCTGGTCTAGTGCAGAGATCGTGGACATTATCGAGGTTTGGGGGGAGGCCTCCAGCGTCCACGACCTCCACACTAGGCACAGGAATGCAGCCGTCTAGGGCAGGATAGCTGCCAGCCTGGCCACCAAAGGCCACATCCAAACCCAGGAGCAGGTTTGCATGAAAATCAAGTTGTTCCAGTGAGACCCCCGACCCTGAGCCCTGCGCTTAGTACATAAGAACATAAGAATGGCCGTACTGGGTCAGACCAAAGGTCCATCTAGTCCAGTAGCCTGTCTGCCAACAGCGGCCAACACCAGGTACCCCAGAGGGGATGGACCGAAGACAATGACCAAGCAATTTGTCTCGTGCCATCCATCTTCAGCCTTCCACAAACAGAGGCCAGGGACACCATTCCTACCCCCTGGCTAATAGCACTCCACGGACCCAACCTCCATGAATTTATCTAACTTCTCTTTAAACTCTGTTATAGTTCTAGGCTTCAAAGCCTCCTGTGGCAAGGAGTTCCACAGGTTGACTATAAGAAGAACTTTGTGTGAAGAAGAACTTTCTTTTATTAGTTTTAAACCTGATGTCCATTCATTTCATTTGGTGACCTCTAGTCCTTATATTATGGGAACTAATGAAGAACTTTTCTTTATGCACCCTCTCCACACCACTCATGATTTTATAGACCTCTATCATATCCCCCCTCAGTCTCCTCTTTTCTAAGCTGAAAAGTCCCAGTCTCTTTAGCCTCTCTTCATATGGGACCTGTTCCAAACCCCTAATCATTGTACTTGCCCTTTTCTGAACCCTTTCTAAGGCCATATCTTTTTTGAGGTGAGAAGACCACATCTGTACACACTTCTGAAGATATGGCGTACCATAGTTTTATACTTCCCCTCCTCCTTCTTCCCCTGGCTTCCCCCTTCCAGCTCCCTCCTCCCAGGTTTCTACCTCCCCTCTCCCACCCTCTTTCTTCCCCTCTCCCACCTCCTTTTCCCAGTCCCCCAGAGGTTAATCCCCCCCGCCCCCAGTTTTGTTAAATAAAGAGAGTTTCTTTTTTTGAACACGTGTCCTTTATTTTTTACATCAGGAAGAGGGGGCTCGGGAAGGGTAAGTGGAAGGAGGTGAGGGAGGAATGGGGCACGAGCCCCCGATGGGGAGGACTGGGGTGGCTCTGCGGGCTCCTCGGGGTGGAAGCTTTCCTGTAGGGCCTCCTGGATCCTGATAGCCCCCTGATTGACCTCCCCCGGATGGCAGCCTGCGGCAAGTGCAGCCGGGCTGATGGTCGAGTGCTGAAATGTGCCGAGTGTGGGCATTCAGGGCACTCCAAGACAGGACTGCTTTGATGTCCCCATCGAGTTAGACATGCAAGCGGGGAATCCTGAGAACTGTCTGTCCGGGGTGGGGGTCAGGTCTTTTTAAGCACAGCCCTCGGCTAGCCTGAGGAAGCAGCTCCACACCTTAAGTCCTAACCTGATGCCCTGACGGCACTGGTTCTGGCCAGCCTTAACTTCGGTTCAGGGTCCACTCAATGTGGACATGCTATTTCGAATTAGCAAAATGCTAATTTGAATTAGTTTTGAGGTCTAAATGCACTCATTCGAATTAGCTTATTTCAAATTAACTAATTTGAATTAAGTTAATTCGAATTAGTGCTGTAGTGTAGACATACCCTATTTGCGCAAAATCTTGCCAATGTAGACGTAGCCTATCTATATCTTGCTCACTCTCTCTTAACCAGCAACTAGAATAGGCAGCTAGGCTAGGCTAGTATAGGCCCCAAAATCATAGAATCATAGAATCATAGAATAATAGGACTGGAAGGGACCTCGAGAGGTCATCGAGTCCAGCCCCCCGCCCTCAAGGCAGGACCAAGCTCCGTCTACACCATCCCTGACAGATGTCTATCTAACCTGTTCTTAAATATCTCCAGAGAGGGAGATTCCACCACCTCCCTTGGCAATTTATTCCAATATTTGACCACCCTGACAGTTAGGAATTTTTTCCTAATGTCCAATCTAAACCTCCCCTGCTGCACTTTAAGCCCATTACTCCTTGTCCTGTCCTCAGAAACCAAGAGGAACAAATTTTCGCCTTCCTCCTTGTGACACCCTTTTAGATATTTGAAAACCGCTATCATGTCCCCCCTTAATCTTCTTTTTTCCAAACTAAACAAGCCCAGTTCATGAAGCCTGGCTTCATAGGTCATGTTCTCTAAACCTTTAATCATTCTTGTCGCTCTTCTCTGTACCCTTTCCAATTTCTCCACATCTTTCTTGAAATGTGGCGCCCAGAACTGGACACAGTACTCCAGCTGAGGCCTAACTAGTGCAGAATAGAGCGGCAGAATGACTTCACGAGTTTTGCTTACAACACACCTGTTGATACAACCTAGAATCATATTTGCTTTTTTTGCAACAGCATCACACTGTTGACTCATATTCAACTTGTGGTCCACTATGACCCCTAGATCCCTTTCCGCCATGCTCCTTCCTAGACAGTCGCTTCCCATCTTGTATGTATGGAACTGATTGTTCCTTCCTAAGTGGAGCACTCTGCATTTCTCCTTATTAAACCTCATCCTGTTTACCTCTGACCATTTCTCTAACTTGCTAAGGTCATTTTGAATTATGTCCCTATCCTCCAAAGAAGTTGCAACCCCACCCAGTTTGGTATCATCTGCAAACTTAATAAGCGTACTCTCTATCCCAATATCTACATCATTGATGAAGATATTGAATAGTACGGGTCCCAAAACAGATCCTTGAGGAACTCCACTTGTTATCCCTTTCCAGCAGGATTTAGAACCGTTAACAACAACTCTCTGACTACGGTTATCCAGCCAATTATGCACCCAAAATAACAAAGAGAAAATGATTAAGAAAGGTGTAATGAAGTTCCTTATGAGATTTCCTTATAAAGGACACATTCTACTATCTAAAATGAATTCCTATGAACTGAACTGTACAATTCCCCAGAGAAAGGTAAACAACAGATAACAGCCTAATGGTGGAACTGCTCATACCTGAGCAAAGAAAGCTGTGCTGGTGACTCGCTGGTTTTCTGATGGGGAATTTACCCAGGGAAGGAGGCTCTGTATGATCTCCACTGTTATTAGTCCAGATCTTTGCAGAACCCTGGAAGACAAAAGGAACCACTTATGGGGCAGACTGTGCACTTCAAAAGCTTAGCTGCTATGACCATACAACTCTAAAACCTACGCATGGAAGCTCTGTGTTTCTCACCCAGGGCACCCCGCACAAAGCTATACCTGAAAGTTCCCTGTCAGTCACTCTATTTGTTGCCGATCCCTGAGGATGAAGTGCTGTCTCCTAGATCTCTTACCTCACCAGCAAACACACCCCCTCGTGGTGAGTCTGCGGATTTTCAAGAAGCATCCAAGTTTTCTGCTTCCAGAGAGTTCTTATCAGCTTCTCATTCATAGCCTTGAGAAGCACAGCCTCTAATGCTTCAATAGAAAGCCTGGGGGAAAAGAGGCACAGAACTGTAGTAACCAATAGAAAGGCACAGCCTAAGCAGTCAGGAAATCCCAGTTACTTGTCAGGTCTGTTGTTCATTGACAGTTCATCCATTGACAGTATCCTGGGGACCACTGTTTTTGGAAGGACTTAATTCCAGGAGGTATTTCAGTCTCATACATCTCATATTACTAGTGTTGCTATGGACAACATTTTGCAGTCACTTTCTCCTATCTGCAAGGTGTATGGGCACTAGCACAGTACAGTAATATGGAAAAAATACACAACCAGACCCCAAAAGCTGGGACACAGAGAGATTAGTGATCACTAATGGTTATTTTGGGGCCCTATGTCCAGCGAGATGTGACAGGGTGCTGAGAGCTTGTACTTGGGGTCAGCACTCTGGTAACTACTAGTACTAATTAGCTTCCCCAGAGAAAGCCTAATTGGATAGAAATGTACCTGATTGCCTGGCTAGAGTGGGGCTATAGAATCAACAAACCTATTATCCCATTAATAAGGAATCTGCCTAAAGGGACACCCACAGGAGTGTTTGAGGGAAACAGAGAGCAAAAGAGACAAAATGCTAGAGGCATCTAGATAGACTTATGTGTAGTGCTGGGGAGGAGCCGGTGGTCGTGGTACATGTAGGTCTCAATGACATAGGGAAGAATAGGAGAGATGTCCTGGAGGCCAAATTTAGGTTGCTAGGAAAGAGACTGAAATCCAGGACCTCTATGGTGGCATTCTTGGAAATGCTTCCAGTTCCACGCGCAGGACCAGGTAGGCAGGCAAAGCTTCAGAGTCTCAATGTGTGGATGAGACAATGGTGTAGGGAAGAGGGGTTTGGATTTATCAAGAACTGGGGACACTTTTGGGAGAGGGGGAGCCTATACAGGAAGGATGGGCTCCACCTAAACCAGGGTGGAACCAGACTACTGGCACTAAACATTTAAAAGGCTGTAGAGCAGTTTTTAAACTAAGAGATGGGGGAAAGCCGATTGGTGGGGAGATGCAGGGAGACTTCTCTTAGAGGAGAATCCGTTGATAGAGATTCTCTAAGCTGTAGTCAGAAAGAGAGAACAAAGAGACTGAGGCCTGAGGAGGCCTAGATAGTAGTGTTTGTGTTGCCAGAGGTTGGTGGTTTCAGGGAACTGACCTATAGCAAGCACAAACAAGACTTTCTCATATTAAAAGCAGGTGATGGTAAGGTGCCTCATAACCCTGAGAACTCCTGGGGAGTGTCACACAAATGTACTGGGATTCTCTTTGTTTTGCTCCCTTTCTTCTAATTACCTGCAAGGGTTGCCCTCACATAGTTGTTGTCCTTTTCTAAATAACCTCCTTCGGCTGCTCATCCTGGGCAAAGGCATCTTTTGTCCTAGGGTTTGGCTGATCTGCTGCAGAAGAACAGTGAACAACTCCGGGAACAGCTCCTGCACAGTTTTGCTCAACTGCAATGCTGACACCACTTCAAAGATGGCACATGTTGCCTGAAAGGAGAGCATGGTAAAAGAAGAGGTCTCTTCCTAACACTATCACACTATCTCCCCTTCTGATACCTGCTGGACTAAATTCCCACTCCTGTCACTAACTTGATGAATGACCGAGAGCAATTCACTCCATGTGTGCCTTAGCGTCCCATATCTGTAAAAATGTGTACGACCTATCAAGGCATGTTATGAGTTGCACAAAACATTTGCAAAGCACTGTAAGAAATCTGATTCAAAGACTTTCTAATTGCCAGATATTATTAAGTGAATCAGCCACATACTCTAAATCTGCCATCTGTTGTTCCACAGAAAGCACAGCTGGAATCCAGGAAACAGTACTTCAGAAAAGAAGTGCCCATATGACAATATTATACCACTCATCTAGCTTTCCATCAGCATGTGTGTCACAAGGCAGAGAAATACATGTCTGTCGTCTAACTTACTGTGAGAGGTTCAGCAGCTGCTAAATGCAGGTCAGTTTCTGTCTCTGAGGTCGTGCTTCCTTCTTGGCTTGTTGGAGTCTTTATTCTTTCTATTAGGACCTTCAGGACTTGAGGGGCGAGCAAGGGATCTGTCCCCAGAGATCTCCACAGCTCAGTGGTGTCACTGCAATTTAACATAAGTTATATGTGACCCCTGGAGACTTTTGTGGCTCTGACTATATGCATCATATTCAAGTAAAGAACAAATTTTCTCCTTGACTATGATCAGGGCTCACCAACCGCGCTGTCCGGCGATCTGCGCATGCACAGATCGCCCGAACCTGGCTCTTCCAGGTTACAATCTACACGCCATGGGTGAGTAGATTGTATTATTTGTCAAGCCCTGCCTATGATGAGCAAGTTCAGAGTGCTGTCCTCCTTATATGGTCCTCATGTTTTACATATTGAGTTTCTAGTTACAGAACTAAGTTAAGTTACATTTCAGGTTACATTTCTACAGTGCATGACTATTTGGGGATCCTGGAGGTATCCCGAAATAGCTACCCCACATTTACACAAGCAGCCCGTTATTTTGAAATATTTTTCAAAATAATGGGCACACTATTTTGCCATCCCAATAAACTTTGTTGCATGAGGGATAAGGGATAGCTTGAAATAGCACATTATTTTGACATTTGGTGCTGTGTAGAAGCGCCACATTTCAAAATAGGCTATGCAAAATATGATACGCAATTTGCAGAGTGCATATTGTGCATCTTATTTCAAGTTTAGGGTGCTGTATAGACACAACCCTAGTCTTACTGCACCATAACCATTAATGCTAGACTTCAGAAGGAAAGGACACAGAGCTCTAATCACAGTTCCTGTTTTCCTACTTCTCAGTAGATATGGAATCATGAGCATGTGATGCCCAAAGATCTACGGCCTGGGAGACAAGTTGAAGAAAGAAAAATGATCTTCCTACTAACTGGATGTACAACTATGAGAACAAATATTTGTGGCTAGCCCATGACCTCTTCACAAATGGCATTCCCTGGCCTCTATTTGCCAGAATGGGCATGTTCTGTTCACTCCCTATGGGGCACCTGGCATTGGCCACTGTCTGAAGACAGGATCCTGGGCTAGATGGACATTTGGTCTGACCCACTACAGCCGTTCTCATGTTCTTAGATTCCTGCACTGATGACTGATAATTCAGCTAGGGATGTTTGAATGAAATGATAGATATGCTTACCACCCTGTCTTTAAGTACCAAGAATGACAATTCCATTCCAGCAGCCATACCCTTGCTGATACCAAAAGCCTGGTGCTCTATCCTTGCTAATCAGCCAGGAATTTGGATTTGAAGCTTTCATGCTACCAGAAAACGAACAGTCACTGGCAATTTCCAGGGTGATGTTAGTTCAGGGGTCTGGAGAGGCCAAACTCCACTCCAGTGATGCCAGTAAAGGGAAGTCTTTAGGATGCCAAAGCAACTATTAATTAATGGAAACAGAATGACACTTAATTTCTCCCTGCACCCACCTTGACATGGTCTTGGACCTTTCTGCAGAAAGACCCAAGCTATTAACCATTAGGAATTATCTCAAACTGTCTGTGGCTTAAATGAAGCCTTACATCTTCCAGTGAAGCTGTGGGATCCATGGTTACCAAAATGAACACTGTAAGGAGCAGTATATACCTGTCCATCGGCAGACGTTTCATGAGGAGGCTGAAGATCACTGCCTCTAGGTGATGGTGACCTAGAATGGACACTGCCTCCACCAGGAACTGCCTCAAGCTACCCTGCTTGATGGTAGGCATGTGAATGTATATTATACTCAGGATATCTGGCACCTGGACAGAATAAAACCAGAAAAAATGTCCCTTTTCCATTCTCTCCATTCATTCTGCAGAACCAAAACGTTTATTTAGTCGTTTAGCAATTTGCTGTTCTTGTAGAAAATCCTCCCTTCAAAAAACAAGTATTTAGACATGGCTGCATAGATTTAACCCACAAAAATTATACATATCTCTGCCCATACCTGGCTGCAACACCGGGTTAAGACATGCTGAGGCCCTAAGCTATGTCAAGTTAAAGAGGCCTCATTGCATTTCCAAAAAAACATGTATTATTCTAACAGAAAGGACAATGAAAATAGAAATAATCAAGTTATCTATCTATCTATCTGTCTATCTGTCTGTCTATCTGTCTGTCTATCTATCAGTACATAGGCAAAGAGGCAAGTAAAAACTAGTAATTTTGGGGTATTTTTAGAGACCCCTCATTATCTGAGGCCCTAAGATGTAGTTCACTTAGCTTGTCTCTTGGGGCCGGATATTCTCTTTTTGCATTTTACTCGGAGTCTAATTTTTCCAAGCCTTTCATGGCTGGAAACTGTGACAACAAGATAGACAAATAATCAAGCATCTTCCTTTTCCCTTGGGGTACGGCTACACTAGCTCGTTAGTTTGAGCTAGGTAGAGTAATGAGGGCAAGCAGAGTTGCAAATGAAGCCCAGGATTTAAATATCCCAGGCTTCATTTGCATGTTCCCGGGTGCTGCCATTTTAAAATCCCCCTTCATCCGAACTCCGTGCCTGCAGCTACACGTGGCACGGAGTAGGTAGTTCTAATTAAAGATCCTAATTCCATGAGGAGTAACTGTAGATCGAATTAGGATCTTTAATTTGAACTACCTAGTCCATGCCGCATGTAGCAGTGGGCACGGAGTTCGGACTAAGGGGGATTTAAAAATGGTGGCACCAGGGAACATGCAAATGAAGCCCGGGATATTTAAATCTCGGGCTTCATTTGCAAATCCGCTTGCCCTCATTACCCTACCTAGCTCGAACTAACGAGCTAGTGCAGATGTACCATTAGATTATCTCTGTCTTCTGCTGTTGATTCCCCCGTTGCCTGACTCAGGATAGGAACACAGATGGAATTACCTTCCAATCCCAGAGGGAGAAACAGCAAGACTTGTGTTCACTGCAAATGATGGCAAAGACCTGAAAGCCTGCAGGTTAGCCAGAAAAATCTCTCCAGCTTCTATTTTACCTCATCCAGCATGGCACCTCCACACTCCTTCAGGATGATCTTCATCCACAGACCGGCTGCTGTGGCACAGGAGGGGCTAGCAGACAGCATACCATCCAGTATGGCCTCAATAAAATCTGTGGCTTGTTCAGAGGGAAAGTACTTACTAACCACCTGTGGACAGATCAAAAACAGGAAAGATTGCAATGATAGTTGGCTCCAGTACTTTTAAGAAAGGAGGCCTAAGAGCTGTATAGGAAAATAATGTATTCATCAGCAAATTGCTAATTGGGCTCATATCTGGCAAGGCAGTTGCAATTAAAATTTTCTCTGTAATCTTTCTAGCTACCACATCTCTATTCTACACTAATAATATCAGGTTAGATCTTAGGTTGTACAGTTAGCACAACATTGTATGGGACAAACAGGATGTAAATTTCCAGTTTATATTCTATTATGTACATGACATCTTTTCACAAAATATAAAAATATGCAAAGAGATGCATGCACACAAATATAGGTTCAGGTAAACATACAAGGTGCCAAGACTGGTTTCTCAGCTTGATATCCTGCTCACATATTTTCCCCCTGGATGGATGGATGGATGGATGGATGGATGTGCGCGTGCACATGCATGGGTATGTTCATGCAACTGTCTGGAATCTGGTTTTTACATGGCATTCATAGCATATACCTATGAAAAGCATGTTACTAATTACCCATGAATGCCTCACTCCCATAGCTCGCTCCAAGTGTGGAAAGACATCACAAAAGCATAAAACAATCATAGAATCATAGAATACTAGGACTGGAAGGGACCTTGAGAGGTCATCGAGTCCAGTCCCCTGCCCTCATGGCAGGACCAAATACTGTCTAGACCATCCCTGATACACATTTATCTAACCTACTCTTAAATATCTCCACAGATGGAGATTCCACAACCTCTCTGGGCAATTTATTCCAGTGTTTGACTACCCTGACAATTAGGAACTTTTTCCTAATGTCCAATCTAAATCTCCCTTGCTGCAGTTTAAGCCCATTGCTTCTTGTTCTATCCCCATAGGCCAAGATGAACAAGATTTCTCCCTCCTCCTTATGGCACCCTTTTAGATATCTGAAAACTGCTATCATGTTCCCCCTCGATCTTCTCTTTTCTAAACTAAACAAACCTAATTCCTTCAGCCTTCCCTCATAGGTCATGTTCTCTAGACCTTTCATCATTCTCGTTGCTCTTCTCTGGACCCTCTCCAATTTCTCCACATCTTTCTTGAAATGCGGTGCTCAGAACTGAACACAATACTCCAATTAAGGCCTAACCAACGCAGAGTAGAGTGGAAGAATGACTTCTCATGTCTTGCTCACAACACCCCTGTTAATGCATCCCAGAATCATGTTTGCTTTCTTTGCAAGGGCATCACACTGCTGACTCATATTCAATTTGTGGTCCACTATAACCCCTAGATCCCTTTCTGCCGTACTCCTTCCCAGACAGTCGCTTCCCATTTTGTATGTATGAAACTGATTGTTCCTTCCTAAGTGGAGAACTTGGCATTTGTCTTAAACTTCATCCTATTTACCTCAGACCATTTCTCCAATTTGTCCATGTCATTTTGAATTATGACCCTATCCTGCAGATTAGTCGCAACCCCTCCCAGCTTGGTATCATCTGCAAACTTAATAAGCGTACTTTCTATACCAATATCTAAATCGTTGATGAAGATATTGAACAAAGCCGGTCCCAGAACAGACCTCTGTGGAACCCCACTTGTTATGCCTTTCCAGCAGGATTGTGAACCATTAATAACTACTCTCTGAGTATGGTTATCCAGCCAGTTATGCACGCAGCTTATACTAACCCCATCCAAGTTGTATTTGCCTAATTTATTGATAAGAATATCATGCGAGACTGTATCAAATGCCTTACTAAAGTCTAAGTATACTACATTCACCACTTCTCCCTTATCCACAAGACTCGTTATCCTATCAAAGAAAACTATCAGATTGGTTTGACATGATTTGTTCTTTACAAATCCAGGCTGGCTGTTCCCTATCACCTTGCCACTTTCCAAGTGTTTACAGACGATTTCCTTAATTACTTGCTCCATTATATTCCCAGGCACAGAAGTTAAACTAACTGGACTGTAGTTTCCTGGGTTGTTCTTATTTCCCTTTTTATAGATGGGCACTATATTTGCCCTTTTCCAGTCCTCTGGACAAGGGAAAATGAATGGTGCACAGCCACTAAGACAGTCACCTAGTGTCTGTTACCTTAGCCATTTCACAAGATGCTTGAAACAGAGCCTCAGGGTCTGGAGTTGTTAGTGCCTCACGGAGACATCTCAGCTCCTCCTCTGCTGACCCCAGGTTTGTGCACTGACCTAGGATAGAGAAAAGGAGAAAAAGTATGGCAACATTTAATAAAACTGAACCTCTGATCCATAGATAATCATACAGGAGGATCTATGGGGTATGTTATTACCAGCTCTGTGTGAAATTTTGGCCCCACTAAAGCCAATGACGAAATTCTTGTTGACTTTAATGGAGTCAGAATTTTAACATCAGGCTATGTCTAGACTACATCCCTTTTTCGGAAAAGGGATGTAAATTAGACGTCTCGCAATTGCTAATGAAGCGGGGATTTAAATCTCCCCTGCTTCATTAGCATAAAAATGGCTGCAGCTTTTTTCGGCACGGAGCTTTGCTGGAGAAAAGCGCCAGTCTAGATGCTGATCTTGCGGAAAATTAAGCCTTTTCCGAAAGATCCCTTATCCCTCCAAAAAAGGGATGTAGTTTAGACGTAGCCCCTATGTCTGAAAGTTAACGGTAATGGCATGTGATTCATTGTGATTCATACAGGATTAAACAGGCACTGTATTCTGTGTGGAGCATCTTTCTCTGTATATCTGGTTTCAGTAGCCACTCTGCTCTCAGTATTTAAATCTAATCTCATAGTCAAGCACAACTCATGTAGATTGATCTGAGGTTCTGATTTGGAGGAGAATCCCTCCACTGAACTCTCATTGTAAAAGAGATGGGGCTGACCAACAGCTTAGGTAGGAAACCCAGGCTCTTCACTCACTTCTAAATCATGAACTGTCTCTTTAAGGGAAAGCTGTCCTGCTCTGTCATCTCCCTCTCCCCACCCCACTCTGCAGAGGGGGGGCATATGGGCATATGGCGGGGGAGAGAGTGTGTGTGAGACAATGTGTGTGTGTGTGTGTGTGAGTGTGAGAGAGAGAGAGAGAGAGAGAGGGACATGCTGGCTGCCAGAGAAATCTTAGCAACAGTGCACTGCCTCTTTAGATAGGCACTCCATTACTCACCATTCTTCAGACTGGAGCAGCACTATTGTATGTGTTCCTCTCCCCAAACTCTGCTCTGCAGAGATGATGACAGGGGCAAAGGGGTCACCCTGACTTCTGCACGTCTCCCTGCTCACCTCCCCTCCACACACCACTAGCAGCAGATAGGATGGAGCAAGGTCGGAGAGGGGCAGCTGAACACATGCTGCTGGCATGCTTGCTAATCAGCTGAGCGCTCCAGACAGAAATTCTGGGGAGAAGAGCAGATCTGGCCTGTGTGCTATATTTTGTCCACCCTCTAATATTTGCAGATTATTTATTATTTGTGCAGTTCTCTTCCAGCAATGTACTTACAAGGCCCCAATCATTCTGTTATATAAGTGTCGCTAACAAGACAGAAAGAATTACAGATGGAAAAAATGGTCATTACAAAAATGAAAGAAAGTGAAGGGTTACTTACACCTGCTCATGGTCTCCTCACCTTGTATATTGAGCAGACAGTTGATACAGTCAACCACCCACTGACGCGATGAGGTAATTGAAGCACAGGTATATGGTGCTAATAGCCCAATCAGAGATCCAAAGTGATCAAAAGATTCCTGAGGCTAATTAAAAAAGAATGAAGAATGAAAGTTCTCCGGCTATACTGGACATTATTTGCCTTCCTTATTGTGAACTCCATTACTGTACCTGGGTACGGCACATTGGAAAACATAATCCTTGTTGTACATGCAAATTGATGGGGTCTAAATTAGCTGTAGCACTCAAGAAAAATCTCAGAGTCATTGTGGATAGTCCTCTAAAAACATCTGTTCAACACGCAGCTGCAGTTAAAAATGCTAATGGTATGTTAGGAACCACTAGGAAAAGGGATGAATAATAATACGATAAATATCATCATGCCACTGTTTCAAATCCATGGTACACCCACACCTTGAATACTGCAAGCAATTGTAGTCCTCCAACTTAAATAAAGTTAGGTTATAATTGGAAAAAGTTCAGAGAAAAGCAACAAAAATGATATGGGATATGGGACAAGTCATACAAGGAGAAGTTAAAAGGACTGGGACCATTCATCTTAGAAAAGAGATGCTTACAGGGGGGTATGATAGAGCCATATAAGATGATCAGAGATGCATGATATGGGTGTCCCTATATCTCTGACTGCCTGGGGCTGGGACTGGACAACAGGGGAGAGATCACTCAACAATTGCCTTGTTCTGTTTGTTCCCTCTGATGCATATAACACCCACCACTGTCAGAAGACAGGCTACATGAACCATTTGTCTGGGGGATCCAGAATGGCCATTTATTTTTTATGTTCTTATCTGATTAAATAGAAATAGAAATTCAACTTTAACAGCCTGAGAGTATAAGAATGCATCTATGACACTGACACAGCCAACCTATGTGTGACCCACAATAACTTAACAAGCGGCACTGCAATTGTATCAAGACAAGTCACTTATATGTTATTTCAAAGGGTGTGTCTAGACTACTGAGTTTTGTCGACAAAAATGGACTTTTGTCGACAAAACTATACCTGCGTCTACACTACCGCTGAGTTCTGTCAACATAACGTCGACAGAACTCAGCAGTTTTGTCGATGCTGGTAAACCTCATTTTACAAGGCATAACACCATCTGTCGACAGAGTTCTGTCGACAGAAGGTGTTATTGCATGTAGGCTTGTGTCTAGACTACAGGGTTTTGTCGACAAAGCAGCTTGCTTTGTCGACAGAACTGAATGTGTCTAGACGCTCTTTGTCGACAGAAGTTTTGTCGACAGATACTGTCGACAAAACTTCTGTCGACAAAACCCTGTAGTCTAGACGTACCCAAAGAAAAGTCCTAGACTAGCGATCACCAACATCATGCATTTTGGTAATAGATATGAAAGGTAGATGTTATGTATTATTGTCTGTATTTATATCTTGCTAGAAGTTTAACATAACGAAATTAGCTTGTAGATTCCAATTCCTTTTCATGTCTTAATTGCCTTAATTATATGCAACTGTCTTCAGTTAACCTTAAGATCAAAGATATAAGATAGTACAAGAAAATATTTTTTACATTGCCTTCAGCTTAACTATCTGTGTTGTAATGGAAGACCACGATCGGCTAATTACCTTATGTGAATGACCATCACCCATTTACCAGTGTATGCATAGGAAATAGAAAATTAACTTCAAAACAAAGTACGACAGGAGATCTGCATGACCTATTCTTTCTCAGGGAGAGATCCTGCTTAGACAATTTCTGTGAGGAGGCTTGCCAACCGGCTAGAATAGCTATAAAAGACAAGTTATGGGACTGATCTTCTCTCTCCAGTCTGCTTAAACTTTGAACAGGGGACGTGTAAGCCATAGGACATAGATCTTTCAAATAATTATTTGGAATAGTCTGGGAAACGCATGGAAAAACTAACAGCCTTTGCATCTAACTGGCTTTGGATGTTGACCGGTTAGCATGATTCCAGAGAGACTTTTACACGCCAGCCGTTTATTCCACCATGGTTGTGATCCTGAACTATGAAAAGTGAAAGTCATTTTAACAAATATCTATCACTTAACCATTTGTAACTCTCTTCTTTTTCCTTTTAACAACAAATCTTATATTCGGTTATTAAGGATTGGCTGATATTTAGGGAAGACCTGTGATTCATATTAACCTAAGGATAAGTGTCTAGTCCTTTGTGATTGGTGATTATATTAGACTTAGTTGTCTAGATGGGAACCAAGGTCTGGAATGCCTAAAGGGTACTATTGTTTGGTATTTTGTTAACCAGAGTAGAAGCTCTTTTCTTACTGGTTTGGTGAATCTAATTATAAAATCACTAGTCTGGGGAACTGCCTGCCCTGTTTCTTACAGTCTGGCCTGAGTGCTGTCACAGCACTATTATGGAAACCTTTCTCTTATGGAAGCAGAGGGATCTTAGTCACTTTGAGGCCCCAGCTGCAGGCCTAGTAGAATTTCTCATGCATTCACGTTGAATGTCAGATCTGATATAATCGGGGAAGTCAGCTCAAGGAAGAGTAGAACTATACTCACTGTGCTCTTAACTATCTCCTGATAGGCAGTTAGCAGCCAGACACTGGCCTGCAAGGCCCTTTCTCTCTCCCACTCCTTCCCTGAACTGAGCCAGGTCTCCAGTAGCTGTTGGCAAAGCAGGAGAATGGACAAAGTTAGTACCAGAAAATCCCTCCCAAACGTTTCTTTTAAATAGGTTTGATTGTCACTAAAATCCCTCTCCAAAGCATTTAACTTCCATATAGCAAAAGATTTATATGTCTCCAAAAAGAGACCCTTGTATATACAAGTCCCAGGGACCAGATTCACCTCTGGTGTACGTAACTCCATCAAAGCCAAAGGAGTTACATGAGAGATGAGTCTGGCTCTGTGTATGTGAGGGCTTCTGTAGACTGTCTGATGGCAGCTGTCTAGCACATTGCATGCAGTTTGGGGTCTGGTGCTGTGTTCTCTTTCCTGGACAGCTTCTCCCATGCTGAGTGGCAAATGACAGAGAGGAGCATTTCTTTTTATTTAGAGCAGAGAAGTCTCCCCAGACCAGCTCCTTTTATAACTTTATTTTCATACCAACGTTGCACCTAACTCCCCTCCCCTCAGCTCTTCAAACTATTCTGTTTATGTCTGAAGAGCAGGAAGTCTTTGGTGAATGAGTTTCCATACACAGAGCTTAACTCAATACTAATTCATTCCTTTTACAAGAGGTGATCAGTTCTCGCCGGTCCTCTTGAATTTGGTTACTGCACTGATGATTTTCTTTCCTGTCCATGTAGTGTTAACTATACTGGAAAAACTAGATCTCAGTCCACCACTGGCTTAAAATGGAACAGCTCCCATGGATTTCAATGGGACACATTCCCACTTACTTCAGGAAAAAATTGATGCTTTCTCCCTAAAATTCACCCGCTGCGGAAAATTCCTCCACAACAGAATCTTGTGCATCATCCCTGCTATAACACAAGAAACAATTATCACCCTGGTCCTATGGGCTACTCACATGAAACATTTCCTGGAACCAGTCTGGGGTTGGTTCTTCCTCAAGCAGGATCTTCATTAGCTCACTAAGGGCTTCTAAGGAGCACTCATACAGCAACTGAAACCAGAAGAGAAGGAGCGAGGCTCAACACCAGATAATTTCTGCGGGAGGTGGAGGTGAAGTTAGCCATGACTTTGCAGGGAGGCCGTGTGTGGCTGCTATCACCCAGTGCTTGCTGGGCAGAGATCTCAGTGGAGTCTGCCAGAGGGGAATTGGTGTCATATACCTCTATGTGCAGAGTATCCTCTAGTTTCTTGCCTTCCTCTTTCATCTTCTCCAAGGGAGGAAGGGGAAATACACTTTTGAAAGACAGATCAAGGATCTCACGGTTTTCCTCCAGGGTCAGAGATGGTTTGAGTTTGCTGTCAGAAGACAGAAAGAGAAGTCACGTGTTAGATTCAATACCATAGCCAAGTAAAAAATGGGTTAAATGAATAAAGATTATCCCAATCTAGAACCCCAAATGCAAACAGCCCTTCACTTTGCAGCTGTGCACCTCTTTGTACCTCTGTTAATTATTTGCTCATCTAGAAGTAAAGCTAAAACTTCAATTCCCTTTTTAGAGAAATCCACCAGCTTCCTTCCCCCTGCCAGCTAGCCAGACACCTCCATCCCCACCTGAACTCTTCTCCATAGTATGGCATGCCCCACAACCTCCACTCTTGTGCCTTTCAAGCACAAATCTCCAAACAGACATGACACATTCAAACCCTCAAAACAAAAACACCATGTGAGCATCAGCCTGCTCCCAACCTGACACTCATGAATTAACAAATGAGAAGACATCACAGTGCCAAGAAATCTGGCATAGAATATCCTACCACAGCTGTCCAATCGCAAAAATTGCCTTGTAACGAACTGGAGACACCAGGGAATCCAATGGTTCCTTTTTAATGAAGTCCTGAAATGCATGAACAGAGACATAAAAATAGGAAGTGGGTTTGAAAGGCAGAGAAGCCTCCCCCTCACCTTCTGAAACAGGGCTTTATGCCAGACCTGTAAGAAACAGACACTGTTTCAGTGGCTCTCTGCCTCAGAAATGAACCGTAGAGTCATCTGCTATACACAGGTCAGCAAGCTGTATCCTGGTAACTCATCAGACACTATCCATTCCTTCCAGTTACAGCCCACAATATGCCAGCATCCCGGCCAAGCACAGTGGACCCAGCATTCTGGGTGCCAGGCAGGTAAATCATGACACTGCAGTAGTATAGCTACAGCCAATGGAAAGAATAACATCTACCCGGACAATCAGTCTCATTACATAATAACAAAATCCCTTGTAGCTCAGGCTTCAAAGTTCCTAATCACTCACCATCATGTAAGCAAGGAGCTCCAGTTTGTAAGAGAATTCAAATGCCTGGGAGTCTCCAGTCTTCAAAACTGCACAGCTAATCTCTGTTGCATTCTGGATGAGGGTTAATTTCAGGTCCATGTCCTACATTTCCAGGAAAAACAAGAGGATGTGGGTGAGAAACTGAGAGAATCAGATTCCAGAAGAGTAGAAATTAGATCTAGACTCAGGACAAGTGTCTGCAGACCCCAGAAGACAGAGAACCCCAGCTCTACACCCATCTCAGAAAAAGAAAAGGCCCAGGTTGATCAAGTAAACCCAGGTCCATTTACACAGAGTAGTCATGACTCCTGCTTGATGTGGGAGGGAAAACAAATCTTATGCAATTTAAACAAGAAACTTGTGCATAGTAAATGCACAAGATACGAGGGCAGATTATTTAGAATTTACCTTGTTCGTAACATTGATCCCCAACACCTGAAAAACAAAATGTAAAACCGCTACTAGCAATTTCTATTCTGCCACATTATTCACATTCTACAAATATCCTGGTTAATGAATATGAAGTAGAGAGAAATCACTATTACTGAATCTTCCAAAAAAGCAGGAAATGTGCCCAGTCTGGGTGTATTGCAGTGGACAATATCAGGGGCCATAGTTCTTAATATTTGTATTTGTGAACTACTGGAAAATGTCAACTTGGTTCATTTGTGATCAACTTTTTTGACAATGAGAGTCTCAGTTAGGCTAAGTCTAGACTACAAAGTCTGAAAAAGATACGCAAAGTCTGTATCTTTCTCTGCTTTTCTTTCAAAAAAGGCTTTTTCGAAATTTGGAAAAACCTGCTCTTTCAAGCCATCCCTTCCTTCCTCATAAATCAAGGTTTACAGGGATGGTGAAAGAACGCATCCACTTTTCCAAAAAGTGGATGCGGCATTACTTTTCTGGGATACCTCTGGTATCCCGGAAAAGTACTGCAGCCTAGACATAGCCTTAGACAGAGTAGACTGGAATGGCAAAGTGATGTGGAGAGATTAGAACTATGCACTGAGACCAGAATCAGGGCTGGCAAGTGGACAGCCATATATCTAAGGAGCAGAAATAATGAGCAGGCAGACAAATAGGAAGACAGATATGGGGAAAGGGAAGTAGATAGTCCAAGAAACAGTGATAGCAAATAAACTAAATACAAGCTAGCATTATTCTCCCTTGAGTAGCAAGAGGTAGAGCTAGATACTCATACATATTAAGGAAATTAAGGTGCATCGACAGGTCACCCTTACCTCGAAATAGCTTATTTTGAAATTTGGCATTGTCTACACAGCAACAAATTTTGAAATGAAGCACTATTCCAAAAAGTCCCTTAACCCTCGTGGAACAAGGTTTACAGGGATGTTGGGATAGTGAGCCCGTTAGATTTCAAAATAACGGGCGCACTCAAAAGATGCGGAATAGCTATTTCGGGATACTTCTGATACCCTGAAATAGGTTCACAGTGTAAACATAGCCTTAGAGAGTTATACTGCACAGCCTGAGTGTGACTGCATCTGAAATACTATGTAACTGTGACCTAGAGAATTTCAGAAGAACACAGAAAAACTAGAGAAAATACAAACAACAGCAACAAATAAGATATTTGTTACAGCTCACACTCCATCCATGAAGGTTTTAGATTTGATGCACATGACAAACGGTTGTTCAAAGGAGATTTTTAGAAAAATAAGCCCTCTCTTAGTAAACTCAGGTCCAGTGGAGGCACTGATCTAACTTCAGAGTAATATCCCCAACACTTATGCAAAAACTCTTACTTGGCAACCGGTTCTATAATGGTGTAGGATGGTCTCTGTGATGTCTGCCTCCACCCGAGACAGAAGTTGCTCTTTTGGAGCATGCATAGCCACTTTGCTGTATGTCAGCATCAGCGTGCTGCGGGTCTTGGCTCTTTTCCCATAATGGTAGTCCTGGACAATTGGAAATGTCACAAGAGACAATTACTTCTGATTCATTTTGTCTTGAAATTCTGATCTGTTGCTGACTGAAGAATTGCTTTTGGCAGCGATAATAGCTTGTACTTGAAAAATGTATTTAAGCAAAACCATAACTGCGTGAGGCAGAGAGGTATTGGTGTCTCAAACATACTGATTGGATAATTCTGACACAGAGAGCCCAAAGTTTTGACCCTACCCCAGTGAAATAAATGGGAGATTTGTCATTGACACTGATAGGCACAGAATTAGGTGCTAAATGATATGCCTAAATCTGCACAGTGAGTAAACAGCAAATCTGGCAATGGTGGCCAAGAGACCTAATATGCTGTTTTATCCTCTGGATAAATGGTTCTCAACCAAAGGTACGCAGAAGTTTTCGAGGGGGACAGATCAGATCATTTCGATATTTGCCTAGTTTTAGAGCAGACTACCTAAAAAGCACTAGCAAAGTTACAAACTAAAATTTCATACACACAATGACCTATTTACACTGCTCTATATACTGCACATTGAAATGTAAGGAACATATTTATATTTAAATTAATTTATTTTAATTGGTATGGCATATGAAAATGGGAAATTAAGCAATTTTTCAGTAATAGTGTGTTGTGACACTTTTTTGTATTTTTATGCCTGATTTTCTAAGAAAGAAGGTTTAAAATGAGGTGAAACTTGGGGCACACTAGACAAATCAGATTTCTAAAATGGGTATATTAGTGTGGAAAGTTTTAGAACCGCTGCTCTAGAGCACAGGGTCCATAACAGTTGTCCAGAGAGCAGGTTGGTTAGTCACATGTTGCTTGCAACACCTCCTCCTTTACAGCTACTAACCTGGATTTAAAAAACAGCTACAAATACATTCAACACTTTTCCATATAATTAACTGGTATAGTTCCTACACACTGTGCATAGGAGAGGCATTCAAGCCATGAAACATCAGATGCTAAAAATCAGTTGAGAGAACCACGGATCCAGACTGTGCTCCTCTCTACTTAAATGTAAGCATCACACAGAGCACATCCATTGGGGGACAGTGTTAGCTGACCAATGAGACTCTACCGGGGGCAGGAGATACTGTCTCTAGTTTAGAGGGAGAGGAAGTTTGAGAGAACCCCCTGGCTCCTTTACCTTCAGGCGACCAATAAACCCAGAAATCTTAACTTTGTTCATTGCTGCCCCAAACTCCTGAAGTATGTTCAAGATGAGGTCCAAGTGGCTCTCGGCAGAGAATGCAAGGATGGAAATGACTCCCTGTTACTCAAGAAAAATATTGGTTAGTGAATCTGACCAGGTGCCCAATAGACCCCACAAGTCAATTCCTTTCACCCAAAGTAGTGTAAAGTGCCAATGGGAGGGGGGAGCAAAGGGTGAGTGAAATAGCAACAAAGAGGACATGAAGCAAAATGGCATCTGTCCCAGGACAACTGAGAGCTGAGTTGCCCAGGGGACATTCAGAGGGTACATGATAAGGTAGGGAGAGGGACAGGGTCCTTACCAGTCTATCAGGGGCTTCCATGTAATCTGCTGTCTTCAGAAACTTCTGAATCTGTGATTTAATATGGACCAGGTCCTGACAAACTGCCAAGCAAATTCCTAGTGCCTTATACAGGAAAGACTGAAAGAAAGAGGCCAGCATTGAGATATCAAGAATACCACATGCTTGTCAGTATAGAACCAACCCAGCAACACACACTGACACAGGAAAAAACAACCGAGCCAAGACCAAGCACCCCTGCTGCAGACACATCCCATCATCTTCCGCCACCCAGTTAGGGAACAATTCAGTACCAATAGTTGCTCCAAGCAAATGCCAGGAGGGGAAGAGCAGGGAACAAGCAAACACAAATTTTATACACAAAAAAAACCAATGAAGCAGAGAGAAGTCTCATGCAGCCCTCCAACAAGAATTCCAAGAGCAATTAACTAGAAACTAAACCTTAACAGAGAACAAACCTTCTCTTTGGAGGGGCTGGCATAGCTGGCCATCTGCTGGCTCAACTCAAAGCTTAGCTGGCTGCTCCAGGCATTGTCATTTATCTGCTCCAGAGATGTTCTGAGGAACTGTGTGTAAAACAAGAGCTGGTTTATTGAAAGAATTTTTGGTTGGGGCTTGAGAGTTTTTTCCCTTCCTTGTTCTCTGTTGTAACCATTCCAATATTCAGGTGTCATAGGAAGATTATTTCCCTATTGAGAACTATGAGCATTGACAACCCAGACTTCCTCTGCTGGTTGTTCTTTAACCTTTGCCTTATGATTCTGCTCAGTCCCCAAACTCAGATGCACAGCAAATTGGAGAATGAGATCTGACCATTGATTTTATAGCAGACAGAGGATAGGTCTAGTGAACTTTGATCAATGGGCCATCATTAACAAAGAGCCAAGCACCTTCTCTGAAGTGCTACAGACTCTTCATAACACTTTCTGCGGGTATGCAGGGTTGTGAGGTATCTCACTACCACCTGCCCTTAGCATGAGGAAGCATTCTCTATGCCTGCCAGGTGTCAGCTCCTGACTCTGCCAGACACAGGAAATGCAAGCACACCCTTCTCACCCGGACCCAGCTTTGCTGTCCTGCAGATAAGCAATAGGCATGCTTCAATCATCACACCCTCTACATATTCCCAGAAGGTCCAGCCCCTGTTCCACTGGACACTCCCAGAATTCACAGGTTTACTACTTACCACCTTACTATTTTCACCTCAGCATCACTGATCCATTTAACACATCGCTCTTAGGTGCATATACAGTGAAAATAAGTAGAATTTCATTCACAAAGAATGGAAATTTGAGAAGCAGCAAGCAGAATTAATGTAAACAAAGATTACGTAAAAGTAAAATCACCACACACTTCCTAAAGGTTAAACTTAGACAACCAAACATTCCTCTGTCTCACAAAGGATAGCTCTCCCAGCTTGAAGCACCCAGACCAAATGTGATCCTCCTAAGTCAAGCAAGCTGGCAGCTTATTCCCTAGATGAAGGATAACTGGTGCAGGATACCTCTGGACCTCCCAAAATAGTTTCAAGCATCTCACTAGTAAACAGGTATCCCCTATTGTTTGGTTTTCTTGGATAGAGTCTCCTCTGGAGACTTTGCAATTACTTAATTAGAATTTTCTCAGTGAATAATTACTCAGCCTACATACAGCCAGACAAAGTTGCTTTTCACCTTCTGGTGACCAGCCTCAACTCATAGACCTCAAAAACATAAATTTTCAGTATACATCCAGAAGTAGTATTCCCTCTAAGGCTACGTCTAGACTGCAAGCCTCTTTCGAAAGAGAACATCTAGACTGCAACCACTTATTTCAAAAAAGCGAGCCGTTTTTTTTTGAAAGAGAGCACCCAGGCAATCTGGATGCTCTCTTTCGAAAAAGCTCCATTTGCATTCAATAAAGCCTTTTTTCGAAAAAGCCCCATTTGCATTCAATAACACCTCTTTTCAAAAAAAGGCATTATTCCTTGTAAAATGAGGTTTACCGCAGTCGAAAAAACTGCTGCATTCTTTCAATTTAATTTCAAAAGAATGCAGTGGCAGTCTATATGCAGAGGAAGTTTTTCAAAAAAAAGGCCACTTTTTTCGAAAAAACCCTGTAGTCTAGACACACCCTGAGATTTCCGATCCATAAACGGAATGAGTTTTGTCTTGTGCGCTGCTGTGGCATCTACCAGTTATTAACATACATATATATACTGTATATATATGCAGTCTTTTTCTTTGTTGAGACTGCCATCATATTCTTTCAAATCATAACTTTTTAAAAAGTGTGCAGAAAAGAAATGTCTGTTCTTTTTAAAGTTTGCAAAACATTATGGTGATACTTAAAATAGTGTGCATTCTAACCTACTTGAAAAAGCACATTTGTACAATTTAAAAAAAAACTCTTAAAACCCCCAAAGCAGTTGAAATTTTAAAAATTCAGGTTTTTTCAGAGAGCTGTAGTTGTGAAGACTCTTTAAAATGTGAAGCAAGTGCAACTAAGAGACATGGTGATAGCTGCACGTATTTTCAGAAAATCATAAAAAATAGCTCTGCTACACGTGAATTGCCTTATTTGGGTCAATCATGAATTAAGTTGGATGCCCAGTGATGATATTTAAATGTATTCATTGGTTATTGTGTTGCTCATACAAAGCATGTAATATAGTGAGGACATCATTCATAGTCTATTCTGAAAGGCACTTCACTTTGGTCTTAGGAGTGAGTGGCAGCTGGTTACCATAATTTATGTCTTCAATTTGACCTGTAAAGCCATCAAACCAGAAAGAAGGAACAGAGCCTGAGGGACTCTTGATCCCTACCAAGAGAAGCCAATCCCTCAGGGCCCAACAGAACTGACGAAACTGGGTTTCTGTGCCCAAAGTATCCAGTACAAGCCAATTCAGGAGCCAAGCTTGAGTAGCTCAGCAGAGCCCATACGTCGCAACATGAGGAAATTAAACCCAAGATGCTTGCCAGATCCCACTGCAGTATCCAAACTCCACTGAAGGGATAGCAGAGGACTGAGGTATTTGTGATGTTACTTGTTTGTGATGAAGGTGATCGGTCCTGCCTCAGCTTATTACTGGAAAGTTAGGAGGGCGGCCAAAGCCACCCAAACAGCCGCTGCTGGCAGCCACCACTGGCCACACGGCTCGAGCCCCGGCCGTCCAAGCAGCTACCCCTGGCCACCTGGCCCCACCAACGGGGCCATGGTGGCCTGTCCACTCCAGATGGAACTGGAGCAGCGAAAGCCTCACCATGCCCTGGCTCCAGCCGGAGCAAACAGGGGCAGGGCAGCCTGCTTGCCATCATGCGGCCCTGCTAAACTGCCTCTGTCACCGCTCACCTTCCGATCCAGCAGGACAGTGAGAGGTGAGTGCTGCTGCGTGGCTCTGCAGGCGAGGTGTGTGGGCTTAAAATTTGTTGTGCGTGGCCATGCAGACACGCAGCTTGTAAGGCCTGTCCAGAAGGCCTTATATATTATCCATCCAGACATTTTGCAATGATTATGATGATCAGTGTGGCCAGCAGAGGCTTTACATGATACTCTTTGATGAACTGAAATGTAGAGATCAGCTCTAGAGGATCCTGGTAATTCTATGCGCCCCGCAACCTCTGTCAGTTTCCAAAGTCATACCCTCAACTCCCATTGAAGTCAGCAGGAGATCCAAATTTTGAACAGCAGCCAGGTTATATTGGAAACCTCACAAGAGAGCCTTCATGGAGACATATATAGGTCCGTGCTGATCTATCGTCCATCCAGTTCCTTCATGCCAGCCTACTCTGACAGTGGGGAGGAGTGGGATTTGGAAAGGACATGACCACACATCTCGAACAGCAGTTACAAAAAGGTAGGTAACTGGTTTGTTTCTTTTTCGAGGGCTTGCTCATGTCTACTCCGATAGATGACACCCAAGCAGTTCCCATGGAGGAGGGAGCCAGAATTAATTGAAGCATCACATCACCCCTTACCTGTTGGGTGATGGTGTGGTGTGACATGACGGTGCAAATAGAGGAACACGTTGCTGCCCTGCAAATATCCTCAATGGGAATCTGTAGGAGGAATGCTGCCAAAGATGCCTGTGCTCTGGTGGAGTGAGCTGATGGCGCTGGAATTTTGGCAAAGTAATAACAGGAAATATCCACAATGAAATACACTGGGATGAGATGAGAAGTCCCTTCATTCCTTCAGCCATGACAATAAAGAGCTGTGGTGATTTACAAAATGGCTTTGTGCATTCAGTGTAGAAGGCTAGGGTAGGGTCTGTCTGACACATGGTTGGCATGACGTTTTGGGAAGAAAACCAAGAGGAAAATGTCCTGGTTTAGATGGAAGAGGGAGACAACCTTGGGTAGAAACACCAGATGCGCACAGAGCTGCACTTTGTCCTTACAAATGACAGTGTATGGAAACTCATAGGTAAAGGCCCGGAGCTCTGAGACCTAACTAGCCAAGGTTATAGCCACCACAAAGACCACCTTCCAAGAGAGGCAAGCTAGAGGGCAGATTGCTAGGAGCTCAGACAGCAGTCCCATAAGTCTAGAGAGGACCAGGTTAAGGTCCCACTGTGAAATGGGGATGTCTGACCTGGGGATACAGCCTCTCCAAACCCTTAAGGAAACATCCCAGCATAGCATTGCTGAACAGAGATCTTTCCCCAGCCCCAGGATGGAAGGCAAATAACCACTACGTGGACGTTAATGGATGACAGTGTCAGTCCCTGGCACTTTAGGTATAAAAAGTAGTCAAGCACAAGGGAGATGGAGGTTTCTTGTAGGGGGATGTACTTTTGGAGGGACCAAACTGAAAATCACTTCCAGATTGTTAGGTATGTTGCCAAGGGGAGGGTTGCCTCCTGCCCAACAGAACCTTTCTAGTGGAGTCTGAACACTGTAGCTCGAGCTGGTTTAACCATGGAGTTTCTGCACCATGAAATGGGGGTGCCCCAGGTGAGGGTGCTGTAACTAGTGATGGTCCTCGGTGATGAAATCAGGATATGGAGCAGAAGGATTATCGGTCTGTCTACAAACTGAGCCTATGCTGCTGCAGCTACACTGCTGCTATGAGGATGAGTTCCGCCTTGTTCTGCCAGATCTTGAGGAGAACCTTGTGTACTAGAGGAAAGAGCAGAGACATGTACACCAGGTGACTGGACCACGATATCTTGATTGCATCTGCTACCGATCCACAACTGTGGGTCTGGAAGGAACAGAACTGGATGCACTTATTGTTGCTCCTTGTGGCAACCAGGCCCATTTAGGGATAACACCAACTTTGGAAGACAGAAAGGACAATATCTGTCCTGAGGAACCATTCACGGGTGTTGACTGAGCAGCTGAAATGGTCTTCTAGGTTGTTTTGCATCCCTGACGGTAAGAGGCGAACAGGTAGATGTGGTGATCTACACCGAAGTCCCACAGGTGAAGGGGTTCCAGGCATAGAAGAGAGAAGCAAGCACCGCCTTGTTGGTTTATGCAGGGCATCACTGTGGTGTTGTCTGTCAGTAATGAGACGCACCTGCCCTGCAGTTGGGGAAGGAAGGCGAGGTGAACTGCCCTGAGCCCTCTGACACCAATGTGCAGCAGTAGTTCTGACTGTGACCACAGGCCCTTAGTTCTGAGCTGCCCAGGTATGTCCCCGCAGCCTGTATCCAATGCGTCCAGGACCAGAGAAAGAGAGTTGGGTTTGGCAAAGGGCACTCCCTCACAGACCCCTGAGGTTGAAGCCACCAGTTGAGATATTCTAGATTAGAACTAAGGTGAGAAGGGTGACCAAATTATGCAACAAATCCTTGTTGGGCTCGTACACTAACCAGGCCTTTAAAAGGCAAAGCCACAGCGTGGCATGCTATAGGACAAATTTGCAGGCCTCCATGTGCCCAAGAAGCCTCATGTAGCTCCTTTCTGCAGTGGTGGTGAACCACTGGAGGCTGCCAATGAGGTCTATGATGGTGTGAAACTAGGATTTGGGCAGGAAGACTCTTGCCCACGTGGAGTCTAGAACTCTGTCTCTTGTGTCGGGAGGGACCAGTGTGGACTTAGGTACATTCAGAATGAGACCTAGGTCACTGGAAGTGGCTTACATCAACACCCCAGGATCGAGAGCCTGTTTCTAAACTTGGCCATTGATGAGTCAGTCATCCAAGTACGGGAAGATCTGTACCCAATTTTTGTTCAGGAAGGCTGCCACTGCACTCCTATGCACTTTGTGAATAGAGGTGGGGTCATGGAGAGACTGAATGGGAGCAGAATGAATTGGTAATGCAGGGCTGTTGAGTACAAATCTCAGGAATTTGCTGTGTGCTGAGATGATTGAAATATGGAAGTACGTATCCTTCAAATCGAGGGTGGCATTCCAGTCCCCCGGGTCTAGGTAGGGGATAATGGTGGCCAGAGAGGCCATATGAAACTTGAACCTTCTTACGAATGTGTTGATGTTTTGAAGGTCCAGAATGGACCTGAGCCCACTGTTGCCCTTGGGGATAAGGATATATCAGGAGTAGAAACTCCTGCCCCTGAACTCCTGAGGAACCCCCTCTATCGCCGCCAGTGTAAGGAGCGATTGCACCTCCTCTACAAAGAGTTAATTGTTAAAGAGTCCCTGAAGAGGGATGTGACAGGTGGGTGGGAGGGTAGGCGGGTAAAGAACTAGACAGAATATCCCACTTCTACTGTGCTCAGCATCCAGAAATCTGTGGTGATCTGATCCGATGCCAGCTCCAGAACTGGAGGTAGAAGTGAGACTCTATAAGCAGGAGTTTCAAGTGCCAGTCTCTTTCTTCCTTTGTTCTGGGCTTAAAGCCTTTGCAAATGATGCACTTATTTAGCAGATGGCCTCCACCTAAGCACGTGAAGCAAGCAGCATGCAAGTCCTCTCTGGACCTAGTCTAGCCTCAGGAGTCACAATGCTTAAATCCCTAGGGTTGCTACATGCCCCATGAATGGGGAGAATGGAAAACAAAAAGGGGGAACCCCCCCAAGGAAATTTACTATTGACTACTAAAAATGCTAATTATTACACTGAAATGACAATTAAGTCAGAACAACGTACAACAACTACAGCAAGAGATGCCTTGCAAAACATGACATCAAATTCTCCAAAGACCATCACTGGCGGTAGGAAGGACCTGGACGGCTGATCAGCTCAGGAGGGATCAACATGCATTGCTCACCCTGAAAGCGCCACTCCAGAAGTTTCCAAATCTGATCCAACAGTACTGCTAGTAAAAAAAAAAAAAAAAAAAGCTACGTCTATATTGGCATGATTTTCCAGAAATGCTTTTAACAGAAAAGTTTTCCGTTAAAAGCATTTTCGGAAAAGAGCGTCTAGATTGGCACGGACGCTTTTCCGCAAAAGCACTTTTTGTGGAAAAGTGTCTGTGGCCAATCTAAACACGCTTTTCCGCAAAAAAGCCCCAATCACCATTTTCGCGATCGGGGCTTTTTTGCGGAAAACAAATCTCTGCTGTCTACACTGGCCCTTTTGTGCAAAAGTTTTTCGGTAAAAGACTTTTGTCCGAACGGGAGCAGCATAGTATTTCCGCAAAAGACCTGACAATCTTACATGAGATCGTCAGTGCTTTTGCGGAAATTCAAGCAGCCAGTGTAAACAGCTGGCAAATTTTTCCGCAAAAGCAGATGATTTTGCGGAAAAACTTGCCAGTCTAGACACAGCCCTAGTGATTGTGTGCATGGAACATGCACACACGTATTGGAATGGACAGGAGCAAGCACTTGAAGAAGAATGGAAAATTCTGGTGAGTAATCCAGAATTTCCCCAGATCTTCTCAGGCTTATCTGTCACTAAGTTCTTTCATTTCATTTTCAGCACTTGCCACAAAAATGTTCCTTGTCTCGATTTACACAAGACTGTAAAGAGCTCTAACTAGAAAAAGATACATGAGAAAGTCACCAAACCTTGTCTTGTCTTTGCTGCTTTTTAGGTTTACACATAATAGATTTTCCTTTGAATGTAAAAAAGTAAGAAAGACTCCTTTACGAGTACCCCAGTGATGCACTACCATCATTAGCATGCTGGTTTTCAGGTTAAGTTCTGTGTCATCCCCAGTGGTACTATGAAGCTATTTATAATTATAGCAGTCTGAAAAATGGTAAGTCTGTTTCGCAAAACAGGAGGAATTTTTTGTTTGTTTGTTTTCTTGATTTTCAATGCCACAAACAAAAAGGCTACGTCTACACTGGCCCCTTTTCCGGAAGGGGCATGTAAATTTCAGCAGTCGTCGTAGGGAAATCCGCGGGGGATTTAAATATCCCCCGCGGCATTTAAATAACTTTGAAGTAAGAATAAGAGCCTCCGGAAAAGGGCACTTTTTCCGGAGGATCGGGGCCAGTCTAGACGCTCTTTTCCGGCTTATTTAAAAGCCGGAAAAAAGCGGCGGACATTTTTATTTAAATGCCGCGGGGGATATTTAAATCCCCCGCGGATTTCCCTACGACGACTGCTGAAATTTACATGCCCCTTCCAGAAAAGGGGCCAGTGTAGACGTAGCCCACGTGAAAAACTAAAACCATTTTTCAGTTCTTTGTTTTCTCCTTTTCTTACCCCTCATCACCATCCCTTTTTTCCCTCTTCCATTTTCTGATTGAAAAGAGGATTAAAAAAAGAAATAAACAGGAAAACAACTGGAAAAAAACCCCATCTGTTTAAAAAAAACTAAATATTTTCTGTTTGGGTTGGGGTTGTTTTGTTTTTGGTCGAAAGATAACACAAAATAAAAAGTTTCCGTGAAAATGTTTTTGAAAAAAAACCCCATATTTCATTAAACAAACATTGCAAATAAAATGATTTGTCCCACTCTGCTAATAATGAATAATTTATAATTAATTCTTTCCCAGCTGATACATTTGGGCGCAGGGATGTATACTAATACACCTGAAAGTCATCCTGTACCTGAAGCAGCATGTGCTCCCACTGTTCGTGGTTCAGAGAATTCTCTGTGTTTCCTACAAAGCAGGAGGCAAAACAACAGTGTAATTTACAACAGCAAGAATAGCTGTCCCCAATATACCCTCTGCAGTCAATCTTCTTAAAACTATCTGAGTTTTCAATGATAAAAGGGACCTATGCCAATGTAACATACCTGGGATTTCAATGATAAAAGGGACCGATGCCAAAGTTCTCTACTGGGCTAAGAAAAAGTATCACGTTATACATTTTTATTCAGAGTCAGTCAACCCACGAGGAGCGAGATGCTGGACACTCCATAGGATACTTTGGGGTTGCCACCCCAGCTCCTACTTTGGGAGAGACCATGGTGGCCACCTCAGTTGTCCTATGGATGGGTCCAAGAGAGACCCAGCAGCCTGCACTGCCCTGCCCCACCCTGCCACACTGCCCTCTCCCAGCCTGCTGTGTGCATTGTATCTGTGGCAGTAGGAAGCAAAGTGCCCTGGTTCCAAGGCAATGCGCTTCCCATGGCCACGGCGATGCTGGGAGAGGGCTGTGGGGCAAGGCGCAGCAAAGCGGGCTGCCGAGCCATTGTCACTCCTGTTGCTTTGGTGATTGCGAAGGCAGGAGCCCATCCTACTGCCATCCTGCACCAGGACCCCCCAGTAATCCCTCAGCTCAGAAGAGGGGGCTTCAGCAGCAGGGCAGAGCAGGGGCAGGAAGGGATAGGGTAGGGCAAAACAGGGGCAGAGTTTGGAGAAAAGGTGAAGCAGAGGCAAGGTGGAGCCTGGGGCTGGTGGGCTGCCCTAAGCCTCGCCCCTGGGGAGTGCCCCAAGCCCCACAACCCCTGACAGCCCTGCTCCTAATTGCTTTTGTCTTTAATGGGAGCTGAGGGCACTTGGCGTCTCAACAAACTATTTAGCACTAGGGACATTAAATATAGTTTAATTGACTAATCGACTAGTTGATGAATTTTCCATCGACTAGTTGATTAGTCAATAAGCGGGGGAGCCGCAGCAGGGTTAGCTCTCAGTCCCAGCAGGTAACCCTGCTGCGGCTCTACCTTTAAAGTGTATTAACAGCTGACAGGCTCTTAATACATATAAAAGGCTGAAGCGCGAGCCGGGATACCTGACTGCTGGCTCACGCTAGCTCTCCCCTGCTGAGCTTCTGATTTTTTAATGTATTAAGAGATGGCAGGCTCTTAATACATTTAAAAAGCAGAGTCGCAGCATCTGGGATGGAGCACAAGTCAGGAATAAGCTGATTTCCGGCTCGCATCCAGTACCCGCTACTACCCTGTCTCCTGCGGAGATGGTGCTTGGGGGAAACCAGCTTTTAAGCCGGCTCTCCCCAGCACTGGCTCCTGCTCCCCCCACTTGCTGTCGCTGCTAGAGGCAGCAAGAGGGGGGGAAGCAACTGGTCAAGGAACTAGTCATCTATCCGATAAGCTTTTGCTTATCAGATAGTCAACTAGTTACTTACATTCCTATTTAGAACATCAGAAAACTGGACTAACTATGCATGCACATTTTTCCTGCATAATACAAGATTCTGACTTGATCCTAAACTGGTGTAGCTTTACTGAAGTCAGTGGAATTATACTGATTTACATCGACTAAGAATCTGGCCCTGTTTCTGAACAGCCAGCTCTAACTTACCCTTCTTTAATGTCTGTAGAACATAGTGCTGTGGACTCTGTACAGAAACAGCAGCAAGGGAAGATACAGCTCTTTTTTTTTTAATAGCAAGCCCACTTGAAAATTGTAGGGTCCAATATATATCAGAAACACATTGGGATTGTGCGTCACTTAGGGTATACCTACACTAACCACTGGATCAATAGGCAGCGATTGATCCAGAAAGGGTCAATTTATTGCCTCCAGTATATATACGATAAATTGACCACCAAGTACTCTCCTGTCAATTCCAGAATTCCACCAGAATGAGGACAGTAGGTAGAGTTGACAGGAAAGCATCTGGTAAGTAGATCTAAGTGTATCGATTTCAGATACATTATTCACATAACTGAAGTTGTGCAACTTAGCTTGCTGGCTCACAGTTACATAGTACAGAGACTATATTGTCCTAGCTTTGTATATTGACATAACCCTGTAGTATAGACACAACCAACGCTAAGTTTTTTCCCACTGATGTCAATAGTTTCATACGACTGTAAAATTGGTGAAAGACATCAGGCCTACAATACGTAGATTACACATTATACGTAGGGCACCCACTTGGTCAACATAGCTTTGTTGTGACAGGCATGGATTCTATCGCTAATATATGGATTAAGTTTCCTTACAGAAAGAAAAACTGTGGGTTTTTAAATTGAACTAATCTTGACAAGAAACATAGGCTGCGTCTAGACTGGCAAGTTTTTCTGCAAAATCATCTGCTCTTGCGGAAAAACTTGCCAGCTGTCTACACTGGCCGCTTGAATTTCCGCAAGAACACTGATGATCTCATGTAAGATTGTCAGTGTTCTTGTGGAAATGCTATGCTGCTCCCATTCAGGCAAAAGCCCTCTTGCGCAAATGCTTTTGCGCAAGAGGGCCAATGTAGACAATGCGGTATTGTTTTGCGCAAAGAAGCCCCGATCACAAAAATGGCGATCGGGGCTTTCCTGCGCAAAACCGCGTCTGGATTGGCACGGACGCTTTTCTGCAAAAAGTGCTTTTGCAGAAAAGCATCTGTGCCAATCTAGACGCTCTTTTCCGCAAATGCTTTTAATGGAAAAACGTTTCCATTAAAAGCATTTGCGGAAAATCATGCCAGTCTAGACGTAGCCCTACGGTTTAATTTTTCAGAAAAATTCAGTTTGCAAAAATCAGACTGTACTTGTGACCACAAAAACAGTGCATAAGAGTTTCGCAAACCTCCAGTTTCATGTGTATTGACCTTCCTAAATAACCACCTAGCTAAGAGCAGGGAGATTCTGCTGTAAAATGGTCATTCAACTGAAACCTTACTGGCCTGATTCCATCCTAAGTGGTTGGCCCCCGGTTTGACACTGGAGTTAGCTCACTGGTTCACAATTGTAGAAAAAGTGAGGTGTCTAGAACCCCAGTTTCAATTCCACACTATTCCCACGGACTGCAACATGGATGGCACCACACATGTCAATAGGAATCTGCATTTTCTGCTTTCTCTTCTATCCTCCATGGACCACGTCACTCCCAACTAGCACTTTACCTTCAAGGTGCTGCAGCAGAGCTGGAATCTTTACTCCCCACATCTCACCCACTGCTGCATGGATATTTTGGTGCAAGGCTTTTAGCAGCTGCAAGACAGAATATCCTTGTCCTTCTCTCTCATAAGGAGATGAGGCTACAACCTGTCAATGAGGGAGAAAGCACAGGCTAAGTTCTGCAGGAAGATACCAGCTTGTTCCTGAAGGAGGAAATATTTCAGATTCTCTCACTGTGGAGACTACACACTGTAGAGCTGCTGCTTCTACTGCAGTGACTTCCTAAAGAAGAAAGTATTCTAACTAGCATGAGGGTGTAGAACAGTGTGTCTCTGTCTGATCGGGGAGGGTGGAGAGAGACCCAATCATACACATTCTTCAGCCTAAAGCATTTAGCTGGAAAACTGATTTTTATACTTAACTGTTCCACTTCACATTTCTCAGAAAACCTGTTCTCCATGGTCTACTTACCAGGAGTCGTGCCAGCAATCCCTGAGGTGTAGGGAGTTTCCCTGGGAAAAGAAATAGAAGATCCTTAATTATGCCAGACTTTGGAGAATCCCGCTGATGTTGTTCACCTAGCCATTTCCAATATGCCCACCAATGTTGCATGCAGCTGATAATATTTGCATTTCCATAGAGTTTTCAGGCAGAGCATCTCAAAAGTGTTTTAAAAACATGAGTTAATTCCTCCTCATAGCACCTCTAAGAAACTGGCGTTAATTAGTCCTCAATTTCACAAGTGGGAAAGCTGAGAGAGAGCAAGTGATTTCCCCAATGTTATATCAGAATTTTGGTGGTGATCTGGAACCAGAACCCCCAAATTCTAGCTCCCTCCCATTGCCATGTTTTAATCCCAAGACCATCCTGCATTCCTTTTAGTCTCTTGACTGAAGATGAGAGAATTGGAACAGGCTGAATCTGGTCATTTCATAGTGGCTGGTGAGAATAAATGAAAGAGTTTCTGTTATAAACCTTGTCCACTGTAGTCCAGGCAAGCAGCTTCTCCTCCTTCTTGCATCTTTTTCTCAGCCATTTCCTGGAGGCATCTGCAGAGAGGCTTCAAAGTGCCAGTGTACTGAGTTGGCACCACATACATTAGAAGCCTTGGCCAGAACACCTGCACAGAAGAGCAAGACAGTTCAACACTTGGCTATTTTCATTCCCCCACCTCCTACTGGCTGAATCCTTCTGTCATGCACCTTCTCCTTTTAGTCATCACTGACCCTTCCCTATCTCATTACCTTATCTCGATCTCACTTTCTCCTCCCCTCCGCCATCATCTCACTCTACCTGTCCCAGTGATCCCTCTCTCTACATTTTAAGTACGCTGCCTTGTTTGGTGAGCATTAGCAATCTGGTTTTCATCTGGAGATGAATCATCTTTCCCTGCATTATAAAGCTACTTAGACAGCACCATAAATTCATCCTGCACTTTTCAGACATACAGAAGGCACAATCACGGCCCCAATAACTGTTTAAATACAGGATCACCAAGTCTACATTTCCAAGGTATTCATGGGGAATCTAAGGAGACGTTGCACTCAGGCAATCGTGGTAATTAACAGAAGACCACTGCATTATGGTTCCTTCCAGTGAAGTTCCTTTTTATCTTGTCTGTACTGTGAATCGCTTCCTCCATGATACAGAGGTCCCATCATCTCTGACATGAACTTGACATGCTGTACCTCCATTATCCTGACTGGCAAGAAGCTTCCTTATGGAGAGGTACAGTAGATATACGGAAGAATGTCTTTATTTCACGAAGCAGTAGCAACATGTCACTTACTTGGGTCATTCCAGTGATTGATACGTCCAGGCCTTGCAGGATGTGAATGCACATAGTTTGGATAGTGCTTTCTTCCTGAACATCCTGGGAGGGAAGTTTTGTCCCCTGCTATGAGATAGATACATAGAATTTACTAGCTAGTGGGAAAACACTGGCTGTAGAATCAGTGTCTATTTCTTACAAAGCCTTTCTGAATATTGACCTATGAGAGCTTTTCCATTGCATTAGGAGTGCACAAATCATAAAATCATGGATTAAGGATGGAAGGGACCTCAGGAGGTCATGTAGTCCAACCCCCTGCTCAAAGCAGGGCCAGCCCCAACTAAATTATTCCAGCCATGGCTTTGCCAAGCCTGGCATTAAAAACCTCGAATGATGGAGATTCTTAAGGGAAGAGAATAACAGAAACACCTAACTGGTGGGTCAGAACCCAGGCTTAGGAAAACCCCAGCACAAGGGGACACAAAGAAGATGGAGAGAGGCTGTTCTCAGTAGTGACAGATGACAGAACAAGAAGCAGTGGTCTCAAGTTGTGTGTGGGGGGGTGGATCTTAGGAAAAACGATTTCACGAGGAGGGTGGTAAAGCACTGGAATGGGTTACTGAGGGAGGTGGTGAGATCTCCATCCCTAGAGGTTTTTCAGTCCCAGCTTGACAAAGCCCTGGCTGAGATGATTTAGTTGGAATTGGTTCTGCTTTTAGCAGGGGGTTGGACTCGATGACTTCCTGAATTCTCTTCAAGCCCTATCGTTCTATGATTCTATAAAAGAGTTCCCTGAACAGTATTCATTTTTTGAAAAATTTTCAAAAAAGAACATTTCTTCTTTTTATCTCTGAGGAGAGCCACTCAGACTCTGCCCAGTGGAAATAAATATGCAGAACCTAGAGGGAGCCATTCTGTTTGTTCTGATGCCCCAAGCAGCTTGATCATTCTGTGCATAGTGAATGTGAGTCTATCTATAGGCTAAATTCTGTTCTTCCTTACACCAAACTAAATATTGATTAGCTCTACTGATTTCAGTTTAAATAAGAGCAAATGTGGCCTGATGAGAAAGAGTTGCCTCCTACTTTCTTTGAGATGAGTAGGATGAAAAAGAGGCAGTTGGTGAGTACTGCCATAAGCTCCCACTTCGTAGCTAAAGGGCCAGGCAGAGCTAAGATCCTCAACAACTTACTGTAAAGTTAATGTATATCATGGATCCCATCATGGAACTCTGTGTCTGGAGTCCATGACTCTGCCCATAGCTGGAAATACCCATTGAAAAGATTTTGAACTAGTACACATAGAACAGAGTATGAAGTGTGCAGCAAACTTTTCCAGGTTCTAGACATCTTGATGTAGGCTGCATAACTTCAGTGTTTTGCTAATAGTTGATGTATGCTTCAGCAGCCACAGGATTGGGCACCATTGTGTTCTTTGGAGAGTCTATTTATAAAAAAGATGTGCTTCCTTATACAAGAGCATTTCACTGAAAGATTGTGTTGTCAGAATTTTCACTGACTTGCCCGAGGTCTAAGGAATGTAGGTCGCACTGTCAGATGTAAATATCCAGAATCAGATTCTGGTCTCTGTTACACTTGTGTAAATCCAAAATAATGCCACTGAAGTCAGGGGCATTACCCTGGCTTTACACGAATATCACTGATCAGATTCTAGCTCTAATCCTTCAGTCCAGCTGCATCCTTGAGCATCCAAAGCTCCCACTGAAGTCAAGGGGAACAATCAGCATGCCAGAATGGCAGAACTGAGTCCTAAGTGTTAAGAACTCTCCTTACCAGATTTCTGGTGGACACATCGAACTCTCTGAAAACGTATGCAACCATATCCCCTGCTGCACAATTCTCCACACTTCCTGAACTGAGCAGCTTCAGGACAAAATGGAGAGCTGCCATCCTCACCTGCAAGGGTAGAGATTATGCACGAGTTATTATTATCCCTTCTGCATGCAATATGAGACAGGATATGAGAGTCCTTTTGCTTTTGTTTTTATCTCTTTGGAATGGTGGCTGAAGTACAAATGATTAACACATCTGTTATGTAAATTCCTTGCAACACTGGCTACAGAAGTACCATGCAAATGCCAGTTTTCACTTTCAGGTGACACTGTAATTAGGAAAAAGGCAGCATTTTCTCCTATAAATGTAAACAAACTTGTTTGTCTTAGTGTCTGGCTGAACAAGAAGTAGGTCTGAATGGACTTGTAGACTCTAAAGTTTTACATTGTTTCATTACAGTTAACAAAAAATATCTACATTTGTAAGTTGCATTTTCACGCTAAAGAGATTGCTCTACATCACTTCTATGAGATGAATTGAAAAATATTATTTCTTTTGTCATTTTTACAATGCAAATGTTTGTTATAAAAATAATATAAAGTGCATAGTACACACTTGTCATTGTGTTGTAATTGAAATCAATATATTTGAAAATGTAAAAAACCACAAAAATATTTAATAAATTTCCATTTTTAATCGCATTAATTTTTAGTTAACTGTGATTAATTGAAACCCTATTAATAATCTCAGCCTAAAAATGTGTCTCATTGCCAGACTCTCCAGTGAGTGAAATACTTCCCAGATATTAACAGCAATACCACTATTCCACACACAATCTTACCTTAGCACTCTGATCACTGAGAGCAGATTGCACTGCCTTCACAATCAGAAACTTTCTAACTCTTGTCTCAGGCACTGAAAGATAAGGAGAAGTGGGCAGTATAGTATATCTTTGTTCCAAACACTCATGCTCCACATTAGAATGTGTCCTGGGCACTATTTGAGAGTACTATCAAGCTTCACTCATATACAGAATCAGCGGGGGAAATATAGGACCAGACTCTGATCTCAGTTATACCAGTCTAAGTCTGAAGTATTTCCACTTCTGTAAATAGCACCATCATACTATCCTGATGGAAATATTGTAAGAGAGTTAGACAAATGGAGGTTAGTGAAGTTAGTCTGTGTTTACCACCAGTATAGCAGAATTTGGAATCTATTCTAGAGTGTCTAATACTTATTCAGTCAGGAGTACTATTTTGTTTTTATCTCATTATTATTAACATGCATCCGCCACAAGATTACCTTTGTATTTGAACCTTGAAAATATCTTAGGCTACATTCAGCACTTAATTAACCCTGTTGATTTCTGTGTGACCACATGGGAGTAACTTAGAGCAGCACTGGGTCCCTTTAGTGAATTTCCAACCCTCTGGTGAGCATGCATCTAAAAGGGTGTCGCAAGGAGAAGGGAGAAAAATTGTTCTCTTTGGCCTCTGATGATAGGACAAGAAACAATGGGCTTAAATTGCAGCAAGGGAGGTTTAGGTTGGACATTAGGAAACACGTCCCAACTGTTAGGTTGGTTAAACACTGTGAAAAATTGCCCAGGGAAGTTGTGGAATCTCCACCACTGGAGATATTTAAGAGCAGATTGGATAGACACCTATCAGGGGTGATCTAGACAGTGCTTGGTCCTGCCATGAGGGCAGGGGACTGGACTTGATGACCTCTCAAGGTCCCTTCCAGTTCTAATAATCTATGACTATATGACTCCATGTGTTGCAGCAGGGGCAGATGACCGTTTTGCGGGGCTCCGGGCAGCATAATTCCACGGTCCCCCCCCCCTTGACACGGCGCATGCACAGTGACGCCATGCGCATGTGCGGTGGCACCACGGCGCGTGCGCGGGGCTTTTTGAAGCGCGGGACCCGGGGCGGCCACCCCGCTCGCCCTGCCCTATATCCGCCCCTGTGTTACAGATCCTCTGTGCCCCATTTGCAGAGAGCATGAGTATGTTATAGCCCTACCATGCCTGCAAAGCCTTGGTTCTTTAGATCAACCTATAGCAGCTCATGCTTTTAGCTCTGGATGTCCCCAACTCAACCCCCAGCACGATGGCGATGATCGCAGCAGTCACAGTTACTCCTGTGTTACTTACAGTCAGCACCAATAATAGCTGTGAGCAGATTCAGGGATGCCACACGAACAGTCTCATTCTTAATCTTCAGCTGCGAGTGCAGAAATGCTATGAGGTCATCAGGAGAAGAACGGGCTGCAAAGGAAGAAATCACATCCTCACTAACAACTGAAAGCTCATTCTTACCACACCTACAAAAGAAGGAAGTTACAAGGAAACTACTGTGTAATTTGGAGTCTCTTCCCCTACCTAGCAGTAGGATACAATAGCACAGCTCCATTTGATTTTCCATGATGAGCTGCTGAGTTGGAGAACAGATCTGTGGGAAGAAGAGAAGTGATCAAAGGAAAACTAATCAGAACAAGCAACTGAAAAGAAGATGCTCAATTAATTTCTAAGCACTCACTTCCTACCTTTCCAAATAGAGCTCTGAACCCAAAATAAATGGTACTGACTGCACAACAAGAATCAGAAACAATGACCGATACACTGGATAACAGAAGTTCCTGCTTTCAAAGTGTTTTTAGCAGCAGAGCTAATTGAATCAAGACTTGACCCTTGGTAACTGGTTCAAATGGTTAATTATTCCACCATAAAAATGTAGGCCTTATTTGCAGTCTGAATTTGTCCAGCTTCATTTTCTAGTTATTGGCTCACGTTATGCCTTTCTCTGCTAGATTATTACATATGTTTCCCCACATAGATATTATAGACTGCAATTAAGTCACCCTGTCACAGGATAGGTCCTCCCCATTTGGATGGGATCAGTTTTTACTATATAACTCTAACTCCCTCTAATAACTGGCTTATGCTAAAATTGCTTTACAAACTGAGCTGGATTTTAGCTAATAAAATGAGACCACTATCTGCTTATTCTTAAGCCAGCAGAAACTAATAAGGCATAAGAAGGTCTCCGGGCTCTTCACTAGCATTCAAAAGATGTTTATTGTTAATATGCTTCAGATCTGCTGAGCTTAAGCTCAAGTGATACAAGAACAAGTTCCCCTCACCCGGTCGTGCAGAGCACTGCAGATGGCTTGAAATTTCCCTTTAGGTAGAAGGATCTTATATTCACCGGAGACTTCCAAGAGCTGCCTCAGACTCTACAACAGAGGGTGAAAGTTAGAAGGTGGGCATACAAAGGAGCAATATGCAATGACTGAAGCAGGTTCATGGAATACATAGATTCCAAGGCCAAAAGGGATGATTGTCATCAACTAGTCAGGCCTTCTGTATGACACAGGCCTTAGAAATTGCCAAAATAATTCCTAAAGCAGAACTTTCAGAAAAAAATCCAATCTTGATTTTAAAATAATCACCTTGACTCTTGGTAAATGGTTTGAATGGCTAATATCCCACCACTGAAAAGGTAGACCTTATTTCCCATCTGAATGTATCCTGTTTCAGTTTGTAGCCACTGGATCATGTCATGCCTTTCTCTGCTAGGTCATTACATATATTTCCCCATGCAGATATTATAGACTGTAATTAAGTCACCTGTCACAGGGTAGGTCCACCCTGTTTGGATGGTATCAGGTTGTGGAGGAGTTAAAGAACTAAGGCAGCCCAAGTGGCCTAGTCTCCCCAACCACCATAGCAGGCCTGGTTCTTAGAGCAGCATTGCCTAATAGTCAGGCTCAGTGCAGCAGCCCTTTAATGAGGCTCTTCAGCTCAATGACCCAAGCCCTTCTAGGTACGACCGTGCAACCTAGTGCTCAACCACCCTTTGGGGCAAACCAGTGTTGCCTAGTGGCCAGCCCTTCTCCACCAGGCTCTACCTACTCCACAGGGTCCCAGCCCAGGGCCTTGTCTTGCAGCTCAATGGGGTTTCTTCCAAAACATGCAGAGTCAAAGCCTAATACCTCAACTCAATAATGCTTAGTTCACATAGATTACTTCCCACCATTCTTCTGCAGCAGGTCATCTCAGTAACTCCGTGGTCTCGCCTCCATCTGTGGCATTGGATGGTTGTGGGGGGGTCAACTGGAACCACAGGCTGGCTGGTTTCTGCATCCTAGGGCACTGGCAGTCCCTCCACAAAAGCCTGCAAAGCACCTCTGCTCCCTTCAGCTGTCAGCCTAGACAGAACTGAGCTGCTCCCTTTTATATCCTGGTTCCAGTTGGAGCATTCCCAGCAAGTATGAAGGGGCATAGCCCACAGATCATGATTAGCCCCCGCTGAACCATGCATGGTGGGTATCCTCTGTCACAAACACTCCCCCTTAAGAGAGTGTCCATTGGTGGACCTTCCTCTTCATCGTCTCCTTCCACTTGGGAGAAGTCTGTGTTTGCATGAGCCTTCCCTGGCCCAGTGTAACATACAGAAGTCATAGGGTTGGAGCGGGAAGTACTACCTCATGATTCAGGCACTGGTGTCCTTCATGTTATTAATCCATCTGAGGGGTGCATGGTTGGTGACCAGTTGAAAGGGCTTCCCCAGTACAGAATATCTCAGGGTATGTCTACACTACAGCGCTAATTCGAACTAACTTAGTTAATTCGAACTAAGCTAATTCGAACTAACGCATCCAGACTAAAAAACTAGTTCTAATTAGCGTTTTGCTAATTCGAACTACCATGTCCACATTAAGGGGACCCTGAACCGGGGTTAAGGATGGCCGGAAGCAGTGCCGGCAGGGCATCAGAGGAGGACTTAGAGCGTGGAGATGCTGCCTCAGGCTAGCCGAGGGCTGTGCTTAAAGGGACCCGACCCCCACCCCGGACAGACAGTTCTCAGGGGTGCCCCGCTTGCAAAGCAGTCCTGTCTTGGAGTGCCCTTAGTGCCCACACTGGGCACATCACAGCACTTGGCCATCAGACCAGCTGCACTTGCCGCAGGCTGCCATCTGGGGAGAGGGAGCAATTGGGGGGCTGCAGGAGAGCTTCCACCCCCAGAAGCCCGCAGAGCCAGCCCAGTCCTCCCCATCGGGGGTTAGTACCCCATTCCTCCCTCACCTCCTTCCGCTTACCCTTCCCTAGCCCCCCTTCCTGATGTACAAAATAAAGAAAACGTGTGGTCAAAAATAGAATCTCTCTTTATTGAACAAAACTGGGGGAGCCTGGGAAAAGGAGGTGGGAGAGGGGAAGAGAGAGGGTGGGAGAGGGGAGGGCAACTACAATGATCAGATGTTTGGAACAGGTCCCATATGAAGAGAGGCTAAAGAGACTGGGACTTCTCAGCTTAGAAAAGAGGAGACTGAGGGGCGATAGGATAGAGGTCCATAAAAGCATGAGTGGGGTGGAGAGGGTGCATCAAGAAAAGTTCTCCATTAGTTCCCATAATAGAAGGACTAGAGGACACCAAAGGAAAGGAATGGGTAGCAGGCTTCAAACTAGTAACAGAAAGTTGCTCTTCACAAAGCAAAGAGTCAACCTGTGGAACTCCTTGCTGCAGGAGGCTGTGACGGCTAGAACTAGAACAGAGTTTAAAGAGAAGTGAGATAAAGTGATGGAGGTTGGGTCCATGGAGTGCTATTAGCCAGGGGGTAGGAGTGGTGTCCCTGTCCAAAGTTTGTGGAAGGCTGGACAGGGATGGCACGAGACAAATGGCTTGGTCACTGTCTTCGGTCCATCCCCTCCGGGGTAGCTGGGGTTGGCCACTGTCGGCAGACAGGCTACTGGGCTAGATGGACCTTTGGTATGACCCAGTAAGCTCAGGGCTCAGGGTCGGGGGTCTCAGTGGACCCCCTTGATTTTCATGCACACCTGCTCCTGGGTGGCCAGGCTGGCAGCTCTCGTGCCCTAGATGGCCACTTTCCTGTGCCTAGTGCGGAGGTCGTGGACGAGGTCCACGATGTCTGCACTAGACCAGGCTCGTGCCCGCCTCTTGCGGTCCTGGGCAGACTCCCGAGAGCCGCCAGCCTGGTCCCGGGAAGAGGGGGAGGGCTGGGTGGCAGCGGGTGGCTGGCTCGAGCCGTGCCAGGTGCAGGGTCTGCTAGCTGGGTGCTGGCAGGCTTGCACCTGGCACGGGCACCGTAGCCAGCCCGTGCCCCTTTAAGGGTTCCGGGGCCGGGAGGAGGGCAATAGAGTTTCCCTGGTGTTGGCCAGAGTGGCCACCAGGGAAAGCTGGGGAGGGCTAGCCTCCCACTAGTTCGAATTAAGGGGCTACACACCCCTTAATTTGAACTAGTAAGTTCGAACTAGGCTTAGTCCTCGTACAATGAGGTTTACCTAGTTCGAACTAAGTGCTTCGCTAGTTCGAGTTAAGTTCGAACTAGCGGAGCGCTAGTGTAGCGCCTATCAAAGTTAATTCGAACTAACGTCTGTTAGTTCGAATTAACTTTGTAGTGTAGACATACCCCCAGGGTGTAAATCACCCACGTGATGGCCAGGGCGTTCCTTGCTATCGTAGGGCAGCAGGTCTCTCAGGAGAACAGCTTGCAGCTGAGATAAAGGATCTGATGCTCCTTCCCACCTACTTCTTGAGATAGTACCACTCCTGGTCCTACCTCCGAGACCTCCATTTGAAGGATAAAAGGCTTTGTGAAGTTGGATGGGATAGGACCAGCTCTTGGTTCAGCTGCTTTCACAGGGCCTGGAAGGCTTCCTCACAGTCTTCTGATTACTGGACTTTCTGTGATTGGGTGTTCTTCATCAGGTCCAATAATAGGGTGGCCAGTGTGATGAAGTTGGGTACTAAGCAGCCACTGTGTCTGAAGTATTGTGGCACCTGTTTCTTTGTCATGGAGGTGGGGCAGTCACACAAGCATTAGACCTTATTTATCAAGGAGCTATAGTTTTCCCCTTCCTACTGTGTTCACTAAGATGGCACTTGGCTGGATTCACAGTGAGTCCTGCATCTATTGGGGCTTACAATACCTTGCTAAGATGTCAGAGGTGTTCCCCCCAGCTGGTGCTGTGGATGACAATATTCTTAATGCACACAGCTGTATATTGCATATATGTTTGCAATATTTGGTTCATGAGCTGCTGAAAAGTGGCTGAGGCTCTGTGCAGCCCAAATGGCATCCTGCTGAATTGCTATAAGCCAAGCAGGGTGTGGAAGGCACTCTTCTCACAGGAAGCCGGTATCAGGGGTATCTACCAATATCTGTTGGTCAGTTCTAGTGTGGAAATGAACTTTGCATTTCCCACTGTATTCCTCCTTGAGATTTCCCCATGTATGCATCCCAGTATCACTTCAGCTTTTTTGGCCACAGCATCGCATTTGTAGGTCATGTTCAGCTGAGTATTCACCAAGTTTCCCAAAATATTTTTCAGAGTTACTGATTCTCAGGAAGCATCCCTCAACATGTATGTATCACCTACATTGTTTTGTTCCTAGATGCATCTATTTACATTCAGCCATATTTAAATGCACATTTATTGTTAGCACCCAGTTTACCAAATGATCTATATCACTCTGAATCCGTGAATTGTCCTTTCCATTATTTACCACTCCCCAATTTTTATTTCATCTGCCAATTTTATCAATGATGATTTTATGTTCTCTTCCAGGCTATTGATAATGAGATGACAGTCTAACTCCTTCCTGTACCTACACACTTTTCTTCTTTGCTGCTTGAAGCTTCCAGGATATCTCTGATGAAATCTACATATTTTACTACATTTAGGCTCTTGTGTAGTCTTCTGATACTTTTAGTCAAGTCCATGAGGCATTGATTCCCTCAAAGTCATGGGCATTCCAATCCCAAAAGCAACCACATATTCTGGACCAGAAAGCCAACATAGATTGGGAGTAAACCATGGGGGAAGTGGGGAGGGGGGAAGGGCAGCAGGGTTGTGGCCCTGGATTTGCTGCTTGGCTTGTACTGAGCCAGCTCACATAGACTGAGCATGCTCAATCATACTACTGAAGCCAACTGCCCTCACTCCATCCTCTCACTATCAGCAGGCAAGAGTTACCTTGGTCATGTGATACTGAGGGTAGATGAAATAAGAGAGACAAGGTGGGTGAAATAATATCTTTAATTATATTATCTCACCCACCTTGTCTCTCTAATATCCTTGAACCAACACAGCTACAACAGCCCTGTACACAACGGTAGATGAACTAGACAGTGATTTTATATCTATCTAGTTATATAATCTAAAGCAATGCACTTCAGGCCTTCTTAGTATTAATTATCAGCTACTGGCAGTTTACTTAATACTGCCCAGAGACAACACACAGCAGCCCCTGCTCTGAGGAGTTTATTTATAATCTAAAAGAGAGAGACAGAGTTGATAGGATGTACCAGTAAATCACAAGGAGGGAGTATCTTATGGGGGGGTGGGGGGGGAGGGAACAGGTGTTTTGTTTCTTACCTCCTTATCATCTCCAGAAACAGAAGATACTTTTCATGAGAGGCTTTTACCTACAAAACTTGTCACCTGGGTCACCATGTCTATAAAATCAAGACTTGTGTGTTTATCTATTATCTAACAAGTCACTATGTAGACCAGGAAACGCCACTGGTAACAGCTAGTGCAGTTCACCTATGCGCACACATTGATAGTTATTTTAATAAGTATCTCACCTTGGTGACATGAAAAACATTAACGTCCTCTTTATATTGCTCAAGGAGCCATGGGATCTGTTCGAACACCTTATCTTGATACTCTTCTTTATGCAGGAGGAGGCTCATCATGGGACCAAGGGCTAAGATGATGGCCTGCTTGAGCTACACAGAGACACAGAATTTATGTTCCTACAAATTCATTCAATATCATGCAATGGGCCCATCTTTTTTACTTCTGATGAGTGCAATTTCCCTTTTCCACTGTTGAAACAGCCCTATCTCAATATTTCCTGGTAAAGAATTAAGACTCATGGGCTTCTTCTACACTGGCATGATTTTCCGAAAATGCTTTTAACGGAAAAGTTTTCCGTTAAAAGCATTTTCGGAAAAGCACGTCTAGATTGGCAGGATGCTTTTCCGCAAAAGCACTTTTTGCGGAAAAGCGTCCGTGGCCAATCTAGACACGCTTTTCCGCAAAAAAGCCCCAATCGCCATTTTTGCGATCGGGGCTTTTTTTGCGGAAAACACTACTGTGCTGTCTACACTGGCCCTTTTGCGCAAAAGTCTTTCGGAAAAGGACTTTTGCCTGAACGGGAGCAGCATAGTATTTCCGGAAAAGCACTGACGATCTTACATGAGATCGTCAGTGCTTTTCCGGAAATTCAAGCAGCCAGTGTAGACAGCTGGCAAGTTTTTCCAGTCTAGACACAGCTATGGTGTTGGTTTCAGAATTATATTCTACTGCACCTCACAACTTTCCCAAGTGGGATATTTCCCAAGATTAGTATGCACACTAAACCAACTCATTCCTGCTGTAACTCTACTGGAACTGAATAGACATCTGCCAGGAATGAATTTAGCCCATTCTCCTATATTCATCTGCATGTCAGGTGACAAAACTGGAATCTATGTATACTATGTACAGACAGAATTTCCATGAGCTTGTGACATTATAATCTTTTTTAAATGTTTTACATCATACTCTGTTCTATCCCAAAGAACCTGCCATTGAACTCCATCATCACAAAGAATGCCATACACAGAGAATTTAACAATACAATTTCTTATCAAGGGTTAGAAAGCCTACAATTCTCACCTCCAAATCTTCACATGTGGTCCATTTGCTTGTCACATGACGATAGAGGGGAAGAATTTCATCACAGAACTGAGATTTACCCATTCTGGGAAATGGGCACTTTTCCCAGTTACTAAAATATACATTTACTGCCCTTGACCATTTTTCCAGAACTGCATGGAAGGAAAAAAGACCTTTTTAATTCCCATCATTTGAAAACATATTTTTTCTCCCTTGTTACCTCTTAATTAGAGCTGATTGAAAAGGTAGTTTAAATTAAATTAAAAGTGTTTACTCTTGTTTTTTTCAAAATTTCAAATTACAAAGATCATTCACATGTTTCAAAAATCAACAAATTTCAGCCACCTTTTTAGCTGCACAAAAACACTGAACACATCCTGATTAAAACTGTCATTGACATTTTTCAGTTTAATATTCCATCAAATTGTAAAAAAATATGAAAAATATAATAAAAAAACCAAAATATTTGACCAGCTGTTTTCTGAATGATTCATGTCCTCTGCAGTTATTGCTTATTTAGCCCTAAAACTGTATGATTTCCTATTGGGTTACAGTTTGTCTGAAAGATGTTCAGTGCCCCTAACTCCTATTAGCAATACTGAGATTTAACAGCATTTTGCCCTAAAATTAGATGCACCCACTGCCCTTGAAAGGAAAATTAAGGCTCAATCCTATGTTCTATGAAGCTGATGGCAAAATTCCCATTTATCTCAAAGGTGCAGGATTAGTTCCTTAGGCCTGATCTACACTAAAGGGGAAAGCTGACTTAAGGTACGCAACTCCAGCTATGTTAATTATGTAGCTGGAGTTGACGTATCTTAAATAGTGTTTTCAGACTGTCCACACAGTGGAAGGTTGACAGGAGTGTTATTCCTCATGAGAAGCAGGACTACCGGTGCCAACGGGAGCACCCACTCAGTTCGAATTAGTGGGTCTTCACTAGACCTGCTTATTTGGACCCTGGTGATCAACTGCAGCAGCAGCATTGATCTTCTGCATAGTGTAGACGTGGCCTTACTTGAGCATCAACTAAAAAGCAAAGGAAGAGAGAAGTGGAGAAGACCAGAGGACAGAGAAAGAGGGTGAAAGGAGATGATAATTAAGCAACTAAAGAGGAGGAATGGGTGGAGGGGTGGAAAACGGGAAATTTTTAAATGTAATTCAGTCTGTTGCCTGCACATTCTCCCCCAGGAGTTTCCTGGCACATGGGCAGCATCAGCTTTTGTTTATTTTTAAGGTATCCACAAGTCATAAAGGGCCTGAACTTACAAATGTTCAGCACCTCCAGCAAAGTAAGGAGCACTCTCAACTCCACTGAGTGCCAGAGGAGCATGAGGACTCAGCCCCTGGTACAATCCAGTTCAGAGCCTGTTTGTAAACGGTCAGTCACTTAACTCTGTACCAAGGCCCCTAAATATCCATTTTGGACATCTACAATAAGTGCTGGCACTTACCACCACAAAATGCTTGCCTCAGCCTGCTCTCGTCGACTAACATCCGCATGGAGCTCATGCTGTACAGAGTCATTCCCACAAAAGGAATGCACTTGAGTGCTGAAAAGAAGGACCAGAAGAAAAGGAAGACAGACAATTGACTGTTATCTGCCTTCTTACTATCGCATTTAGAAACACCGCTGGGTCGGATGCTATGGGCTCCTAGGTCATTTTGTGCTGCGTACACAAATGATAAGGCAGCAGTAAAAAATCAGTGGGGGATTTACTCTGAGGAGGAGCATTCTCCACCAATGTGCAGCTGTGCCAGATGCCCAATCCTCTCCCAGAGTAGGAGAGAGAGCACTGGGGAGGGATGAGAAATGGAATGGAGAAGAGCTCCACTAGACCTGATTTTCCTCAATCCTGTCCTTTAAGAACTTCAAATGGGGCATAAGAGCTTGCACCTTGGTGTGGATAGCTCATGGTCTAGCAACTGGAACCAGCCACAGCAGTTCATCTCATACCCCCCAGATAGCACTTTGTGTAGCTGTACAGAGCGTGAACCTCTGTCCTTAAATGGAAGACAATAACTTTGAAACAAAAGATGGAAGTTGACATACTATAGGCTGATGATAGGTTGCCCAGTGTAATCAAAGTGAACTCGTCAGACAGCTCCAGTGGTTTCAGATGACATTGAAGCTCATACATCACCTCATTGAAATAGCAGCGTGCCAGAGCCACTAATGTGTTGCTCGCTGCCACTTTTAGTTCATTTGTTGCTTCCTTAAAAAATACAAAAAGAGAGAGACTGAAGTGATTAAAGCCAACTACACCAGCCAATGCTGCTCAAATGAATCAAGTTTTTATTTCTGTTTTCCACCCAACTTTCTGTGAACAGAATCATTAGTCATAAATAATCATTGAATCGTTTGGCTAAACACTTGTCAGCCTTTCAGTTGTTTGCAAGCTACTTAGACTATTCGCTATTAGCTATTTGTGGTGGATGATTGGCTATCATAGTGACATGATATTTTTCCCTCAGAGGAGGTGGGCAGCTTCAAGATATTCAGAGAATTTTCCTGAATAAACTATACCCTAAATCCAAATACTGCTACTTTTGGAAATAGCTCAGATTCTGTTTTAAGGTTTCATCCTGCTGCTTAACACCATACTATCAGAGCACCTTCCACAGAAAATCAGTATCAATAATGAAATCCCTAGTAGACTTCACAAAAAACTTGCTTGTTAAGAAACGGTAGGCCTCTCTGCATCTGATATATGTCACAATATCCTGACCTTAAAAAGCACTTAAGCACATGTGTAACTTGAACAAGATGAAACTAGTCACATGCTGCTTAGGACCTGGGATTTCTGGAGGACGGTGTGGGGATCTGTGGGCCCCTAGCAGTCATCAATCCTGGAGTTTCAGTATATAGTTTACAAAAAATGTTTTAATTAGTTTAAGCTTTCATTCCTGTCATTAGCATATAGGGAAAACTAACTTACCTGAGTATCAGAGAGGTAGCCGTGTTAGTCTGAATCTGCAAAAGCAGTGAAGTGGGTCTTTGACCACAAAAGCTTATGCTCCAACACTTCCGTTAGTCTAACTTACCTGAGTCTCTCTCATGTGGTTTGAGGCAAGTGTTATTATTTTTCTCAGTAGCCTTCTCTCTAGGACCTGGGCATCCTGCTGAAATACTTTCTCCAGGATACAGTACATGTCTACTCTGTTTTTCTGGGGACAAAACATAAAAGAACAATTGGGGAAAATGTTTCCTTGATGACAATATAGTAATGCTATAAGCTAATATAGTAACACAATATAGTAACACTTACGCTAATAAGCTTCTGCCCAAAAGAGTTTACAATCTAAACATGAAACAACTAGCCCAGGCTAAAAGAGCAGATCAATAGCCAGGAAAATAATTCAGGTCTTCTGATTCACTATCTGGAGTCCTCTCCACTAGACCACACTGATTCCACAGCCTGCATACTCACTCAAGTAACCCCTAGTCTTCATTTGTGTAAAACTTGCTATGCCCTCCACAATCACCCCAGCTAGCAGCACTTCAGAAGAAGCTGAGCAATTTACAAATTTTTTAATCAGAATAAGGGCCCTGCACTGCCCCCTTATCTAATTTTGTTTATTATTATTGTTATTGTTATTATTATTGTTATTGTTGTTGTTGTTATTATTAGCATCTTGCCCTTTTTTATCTATTCCAGACAGAATTTGTAAATACAATTATAAAATACCCAACTCCTGCAGTAAATCTTCTGCAGCTTTTAGGGAAAATTAGCTCAGGAGTTACCTCTACATTGACAGTCGCACATTTGAAGGTCTCTTTTATGGGGTCCATCAAAGTTGAAATTCACAGATGATACTAAATATGGAGGAGTTGAAGGTATGAGTTGTGACAGAGAAATAATAAAGAGGGGCACAGAGAAATTAGAAACCTGAGCAGAACAAGACTGATTTCAGAGAACTGCAAACTAGCGCACCTAGAGAGGGGGTCAATATAACTGACATAATGAGAGGGAGAAAAGTGGGAAACAACAAGTGACCTGGAGTGACAGTGAAAAAAAAAGTCAGCCATCTGGGTTGGGTTTGTTACATACAGGAATCTTGTCATAAAGCAGGAAGTTTCTCATTGTTCATCTGAGGTGTGACTGCTTCTGGTTTATTTCACTTTTTTGGCACCACATTCCCCAGAAAAGATCAACAGCTTGGAAGTAATTCAGGAGAAAATTTTAAAAAGTGCAGGGAGGCCAGCAGAACTGACTTTTAAATAGAGACCTGCAACCTCTATGGGATCTGACCTCATGCATCAGGGTGAGGTTGGGTGGGTGTAGGGGAGCCTGCCTTGACAATAAATGGCCATGTCTCCCTTTAACACGTGCAGATCTCTAACAAGCAAAACCCAGGCCTGTCTCAAGTCTGGTGCACATAAGCATGCAGGCAAGGTCATGGGAGAAGCTGTGAGAGGAAGGAATGTTTTGCATAACAATGCAGATGAAGCATGGTACGTGAGACTATGTCAAGAACACATGGCAAGCAATCTTGTACAGATACTTCTGTTTCTGATAACCACAAATTACAGATGCAGCCATACAACTGTCAACTATGCACATAGCAGCAACATCCTGAGTGACAGGATGTACTCCAGATAGGGTATTGGGCATGTTACATATCCTACACAATATGTAATCAATTGGTAAATATTATTAGAACAACCAAGTCTCGCTTTGCTATAAAATGGGCTTAGTAAGAACAATCAGTGGGAGGGAATGAGCAGGATTGACCCACAGGTACTGCTCGATGTAACTAGAAGTAAATAGGCCCTTCACACCGGTGATCCAGTGCATGGTGTTCCAATGCATGGGAAGAAAAGGAACCATGACCTCCTGCCTGCTACTGTAGGTGGCATACGGGTGAAGTGTAAGTGAACTAGTCTTTATTATTGTATTATAGTAGCTCTTTTATTAATTGCTTTTGCATTGCTTTGCACTATATTATTGCTTTAGAATGTATGGCATTTAAGGTTTAAATTGTGTAGTAATTGTTTTTAAGGCTTGTAAAACTTAAACAACTGTAATAACTGCTTAAAGCTTGCAATAAATAAGAAAGTGGTTAAGTATCCCTGGAGTGTCCTGGTTTCTCTTGGATCTAAAATAAATCGAATCACATCACAGTGGGAAAACAACTGGACTCCCCTGGGCTCAGATCAGGTCAGCTCTCCTCCACAGAGTCAGCACAACCGTGACTGCCTACTCCAGCCAGCCACCACCTCCTTGCTGCATAGCATGCACTGTGGAGTGAGGATGCTTAGGAGTCAGTGTTTCTTACCCTGCAGCACGTACATTGCACAGCAGGGGGCAGTATCAGAGACATAAAATTTAGACTTTAACATCAGGAAAAATGCCCCAGCTATAAGACATCTATCAGGTTATTACATAGTCTTCATTGGAAAGTGGTGGAAACCCAGTCACTAGGAGCTTTTAAAATTGGTTTGGCCCAAAAAAATGAAAAAGGCACTGCTGGGAAATTGGATGATCCAACAAGCCTTTCCCATCTGTCTCCTGTGAGTCTATAACTCTGAATTCAGGCAGCTGAAGGTGTGAACTGCCTGCTAAGGTCATAAAGCACTTTGGAATGTTCAAAGCCAATGGTTGGCTACACATTCCAGTGGTTGTGCTTTTAAAGGATGCTGCTGCAAACTGCTATTATTACTGCTCTAGTGGGGAGAGGCTCTGCCTCTTTCCATTCATTTTTAAATGTAAGGAGGATTTTTAATTGAAAATCATAATTGATAACTTATGAATACAAGAGCCCCACACTATTCAAGCGAGCCAGAAATGAACTGCTTGTCTTGGCTTCCTGGTACTTGAAACTAAAATCCTTCTGTGTTGACCCTTAATAGAGAAATGGACTTTGCTGGATGCGAGTATTAATAAAAGAAAAAGGGGTTTGGATTATTTAAGAACCCTTCAAAGCTATAGCCCAATCATATGTCATTATAATTAAGAAGTGTTGTCTTGGGTTTAGAGCAGAGAGTCAGTTCACATGGGTTTTATTCACCATTCTTCTACTAACTCACTATGTGGTGTTGAGCAAGTTATTTAATTCCCCATGACACAGCCCATCAGTAAATGGGGATGTTTATCACTCTCCCAAAGGTGCTGTAAAACCTAATTCATGAGTAAGTAGGTAAGTGCTTTGAGGTTTTTGGATGAAGATGCTAAAGGAGGACAAAATACTGCTATAAGAGATTATAGATACCCCTACAGTGCACTTTTATAATATACAGCCCATGTACTCCAGTGTGTACAAAAGGACAGTGCTCCTCTGAGTGTCTCTTTATTATATCATCCTGATCTGTAACAGAATTTTGCAGGATGAGTTTTGCATGAAGACAGAAGGGTAAATACTGATTACACTGAAGGTGGGCTGAGCCAAGTTCTGTATTGAATTACTTCCATGAAGTCAAACAGAATTTGGAGTGGAAACATGGAAAACAGATGTGATTTGATGAAACTGCCCTACCTCATCCTGCTGAAGTTTTTCTAGCAGAACAGTCACAACGACAGCCAGTTTGGTCTCAGCTATCTTGACAATCTGAAGGGCAACAGAGGCCTTATCTTGATCATCCATATGGTCCAGGAGGAAAACAACCTCGCTGTAAACAGCTGAAATTAAAGGAAAGGATTCTGCTGGTTATCATTGATGTTGGGATTCAGTGCTTGTGTCTTTAATTCACTATCTAGTAAAGACTCTGTAGGAGACCAGACATGGTGATAAGTGGACCTGGGTATCATGCAAATCCTTTTCTTCCCTCATGGTGACCATGTCTGTTTGCAGAGCTATTGTGGGGGGACGGATTATAATAAGGAAAAGCTGCTCCTTTTAAATAAGATCCCCACATAAAATAATCTTTTCCACCTTTACTATTAATTTAGGCATTTTGATAGCACACAGAATAATTTATAGCCAAGATTTTTAAAACTGGGTGCCTAAACTAAAACTCCTAAATCCATATTAACACGCCTACATCCTGATTCAACAAATTAATCACATGCCTAACTCAATGCCAACAAATAAATCTAAAGTTAAACACATGCTGAAGTGTTTTGCTTAGTCAGGGTGTCATTTCCAAAAGTGCTGAGCACCCAGAATTACCTATGGATGGTGCAAAGAACTTCTAGGGGTTCAGTATCTCTTGAAAATCAAGCCACTTTTTAAAGACCCCACTGTATGAATTTAGAAGTCAAACTTTATGCACTCTGTTTTGAAAAAAGGCTTCAGTTTTATTTTACGGTAACTTAAATACTTGCAGAGAAGACACATGGAGTAGGTATTTGTCCAGTTGCCTCTAGAGACCCTAAACGATTTTCCCCCAATGCACAACATAAGAACATAAGAACGGCCGTACTGGGTCAGACCAAAGGTCCATCTAGCCCAGTATCCTGTCTGCCGACAGTGGCCAGCACCAGGTGCCCCAGAGAGGGTGGACCGAAGACAATGATCAAGCGATTTATCTCCTGCCATCCCTCTCCAGCCTCTGACAAACACAGGCCAAGGACACCATTTTATCCCCTGGCCTTTTATGGACCTAACCTCCATGAAATTATCTAGCTAGGTGTTTTCCATGGGTAGGGTGATTGCCCCATACCTTTATGTGAAGCCTCAGAGATTAAGTCTTGGTAAGTCTTGCTCACATAGTCAGGATCAGTGTTACCTGTAAACTGAGCACTTGGGTGGCAGACATGTGTTTCTAATGGTTGTACACATCCGTACATGCCTCAATGCACATAAAATGTATTCTACACGTAGAATTGGAGAGAACATTGGTCAGAATGCAATTGATCTCCAGATCTGAGGGTGGGGAGTAATTTTCCCTGGGTCAGACTAGCAGGGATTATTGTTTGGGAGGTTGGGAATTTGTCTTCTTCGGGAGTATGGGGCACTGATCAACCACCAGGATCATCAGGGCTTTTCTGACCTAATCATTTCTCTACCATTGCAAAGGCCTCAGGCATTGGTAGCATTTCAGTTTCTCCTATCCTCTGTCTGCAGCACACAGCATCTTAGTCTCCTAGGCCTTGGGCACATCTACACAGCAGGGCTAAAGCAGAAATAAGCTACACAACTTGAGCTATCAATTGTGCAGCTTAAGTTGAAATAGTTTATTTCGGCTTTTGGCGCTGTCTACACAGCAGGAAGTCGGGGAAAGAGCACTCTTCCTCCTACTTCCCTTACTCCCCATAAAATGCGGGTTATAGGAGTCGGAGAAAGAAGTCCTCCAGCTTGACATTATTTGACATTATGTTGAAATAATGGCTTGCTGGGTAGATGCGGACTATGTTATTTTGCAATAACATCAGTTATTCCAAATTAACACTGCTGTGTTGACATACCCTTCAAGAGTGACAATTTTTAGTCCAAGACAAGTTTTGGTTTCAGCATAGGGTTGCTAGGTGAAACGTAATGCTTTGTGACATACAGAAGATTAAAGTACATGATCTAATGACCTACCAGCCTTAAACGCTATGAAACTGTGAAATAGTTGATGTATTAATAAAATCAGGATTTTATCTCCCATGTGTCTCTCAGCAGAAATTCTCCTGGAGACTTAATATTTAACAAGAAATCTGAAATGCCATATTTATCTGTCTCCATTGTAACAGCATTCCAAGGCATGGAGGAGGAATTGATCAGAATTTACCCTTCCCATGAAAGATTGCTCAAGATTAGGCGATTACCCATCCTTACCCTTCGATTCCAACACCCAGATGCAGATGGAATCAGAACTGTAACTTACATTGCCCATACAGTTGCAATAGTAATGGTGAAGGATTAAGAGCACTAGTGTTGCTAAGAAACGCTTTGTTATCCTCCATTTAATATGCTAGCTATCCACTTAATATCTTAAGTAGACAGCAGGTACATCTAGACTGCAGAGTTTTTCCAGGATACCAGAGATATCCCAGAAAAGCTCTGCCACGTCCGAGGAATGCGTCTGCTTTTCCAAAAAAATATTGGAAAAGCAGACATGTTTTTTCAGCATCTCAGTAAACCTCGTTCTACGAGGAAGAAGGGATGTTCTGAAAGGGGCTTTTTTTCTGACATTTGGCCCAGTGTAGACGGGCCAACTGTCAGAAAAGCCTCTTTCAAAAGAAAAATTGATAGAACTTTGTAGTCTAGACACAGTCAGCTAGAAGAGAAGTCCTTCTGTGTTTTCTCTTCTAATTTCTCCCATCTCTGATGCTTTGCACCACTAGATTTTGGCTCCAAGGATGCAGAAGTCATAAAATAAGGACCCATATTAAACATAAAACAACTGGAGAAAGGAAAGAAGACCTTCCCCATAACATCCAATAGTGACACAGGTTGTCAGGAAAGTTTCCAGGTTCAGAGGCTGTAGGCCAGTCCTTCAACTCAAGTCAATTAAAAGGGAAGTCAGTAGAGGCTCACTGGATTTACAGCAGCTAAGGATCTGGTCATATAAATGGAGACTATTACACGTTTCTATGCACCCATGCTCTTGAATGTGTATGTGTGGATACAGGTTGGATATCAAAAATACAATAGTGACCCTTACCTCTATCAATTACCTCCTGTTCACTCACAAATGTATTCATGGTTTAGTCTTTCCTCTACACCTTCTCTCAATCCTTTCTCCAACTAGCTCCAGTACTGAGAGATAGATGGCCTCTCAGTCTGTCAACCAGAACTTCCAGTTAAACTTACACAAGCACTATTGTGACATCCTTGTGACCAAAGCAAATTCCATAAACTGTTGATGACCAGTTAGGCACACAGGGACTCTGTCACTTTGCTGGAGAGAACTATGGTTAAGATGACCTGTCACCTGTCTATGACTTTTACTAAAAATGGCCCTAAATAAATTTTAGGTGCTGGGGAAAGGCAGCACTCCAGCAGACTCCACTGCTCTGAGAGCAGGCTAGGGTGCCACTACTACTTCCACTCCAGGTGGGTGAACTGCCCAGGGTACCCTGACTGCTCTCCAACCAATGCTCCAGCACAGCATCTGGCCCCAGGGATGCCCTGAGATGTACCACGCCAACTACTGTGGAAGTCACAAAGGTCCCAGAAAGTCACAGAATCCATGATTTCTGTGATAGAAATGTAGCCGTGTTAGTCTCGTGTAGCTGAAACAAAAAACAGGACTATGTAGAACTTTAAAGACTAACAAGATGGTTTATTAGGTGATGAGCTTTCGTGGGCCAGACCCACTTCCTCAGATCAAATAGTGGAAGAAAATTGGCACAACCATATATACCAAAGGATACAATAAAAAAAATGAACACATGAAATTTGATTTGTCCTTTTCATATGTGTTCATTTTTTTTGATTGTATCCTTTGGTATATATGGTTGTGTCAATTTTCTTCCACTATTTGATCTGAGGAGGTGGCCCACGGAAGCTCATCACCTAATAAACCATCTTGTTAGTCTTTAAAGTGCTACATAGTCCTGTTTTTTGTTTCATGATTTCTGTGATTCACAGCCTTATTCATGAATGAATGATTCACAGCCTTATTCATAATCACTTTCTCCCAAATAGTCCTCTACCTACAGGTTCACAACCATCTCCTCCCTGTTGGTCAGAATCAATTCTTAAATGCCTATGCCCTGGGTTACTTCCTTCAGTTTCTGAAACAAAGCATTGTCCCCATGACATTCCAAGAACTTATTGGATATTTTGTGTTTTATCATATTACTTTTCCCACTGATGTCTAGGTAGGTAAAGTCCCTCATTACTATAAGGGTCTGGATATTTGTTTTATTTGTTCTAGAAATGCCTCATCTCCCTCCTCCTCCTGGTTTGGATGTGTTTTCCCCACTTCGTCTTTACCCAGAGACTTTCAGCTGGTCTGCCTCTTGCCTCTTTCTGGAACTCAGAACAAGTGTACAATACAACACCACCTCCCTTTTATTCCTACATGCTCTTCCTGAACAAGATGTACCCCTCTATGCCAATACTGCAGTTATGAGATTTATCCCATCAAGTATCTGAGATGCCACTTAAGCTCAGTTATGACTTGTCTATTAGTACTCCCAATTCTGACTGCTTAGTCCTGTTATTCCTTGAATTTGTGAGTAGACGTCTAAAGCAGTGATACTCAAAATGGTCCATGAAACCACTTTGAGAAAACTGCTAACTGGCTACCCTGGTGTGTTTATTTACTGGTGCCGCAGCCACAAAGCCTCGTGGCTCCCATTGGATCCGATTTGCTGTTTGCAGCCAAAGGGAGCCATGGGAAGCAGCAGCCACAGCTCCTTTTGCTATGACTGGCTAACCAGAGCCAAAGGGACCTGCAAGGCTCCGTGGCCTCAGTGCTGGTAAATTGTAGGGTAAACTGAGGCAGCCCTAAATGTGCTAGTAGGCCTCTAAACAGCATAACTCCATTCTAGGATTAAGGCCTGGGAACACCACAGTCAGGATAAGAACTGCAGACAGTAAAAGACCCTGGGCACCATAGCAACCACGTTCTAAAACACTCGAACTGGGTCTCAGTTGGTAACGTAACACATTTTGCTTGAGATAACATTCATAACATTTGCTTAAACTGTCTTGCTTCACTCCTAGATAATAAGCCTGAGAACCAAGTGCTGCACCAACTCAAGGCCATACCCGCCTCCTATAGCAACATCATCATCTATGGAGACTAAAATGTTATTACTGTTTTGCTGACATGTTTTGGCATTTGAACAATAACCACCTGTATATTAATTAACGAGCTGTTACTTTGCAATGGGCAAGATATTATGTAATCTTGAGTAGTTCTATTGCCTTATGTGCTCATTTCGTCTTGCTGCTAGACCTATCAAATCATTTTTCCTCCGTCCACCTGCTGACTATCTAATCTATTGTATTGTGTTAATTAACCAGTGTTCACCAGGGTAACCCCTGCGTGTCACTCCATCAGCTGATGTATAATAAATCCTCTGCTTGTTTTCACCTGCATCCAGAGTGTCCTGGCTTATTTCCAACATAAATAAACACACCGGCGCGGCCAGTTAGCAACTTTCTCAAAGTGGTTTCACGGATCACTTTGAGAAACACTGATCTAAGGTATTGATCAAATTCCCCCCAGGGATTTCCCTCTTGTTGCTCCTGTAATTCTACTCTAATTTTCCATATCTGATTCTCCCCAAAGAACTAGTCCTCTATTAAAGATACCTTTTGAACCTAGTTGCCTTTTGTCACCTGCCCCTACTCAACTTAGTTTAAAGCCCTTCTAATAAGATTGGTGAGTCACTGCATTAAGATGTCCTTCCCTTTTGTGGTCAGATCCACCCTATCTCTTCCCAGCAAACCTCCTTCCTGCAACAGTATGCCATGACTAAGGAAGTCAAAACCTCCCATCCATCCATCTTCATCACACTATTATGTGGACATGCTTACCATTTAGTGTAAAAAGCAGAAAAAACACTCAGTGCAGGAAACAAGGGGACTGAAACTGAAGCTGTCAAGTTCACATGCTTCCATTTTCACTAACTGATACATCTGGATCTCTCAAGCTAGTGGGGATGTCCAAGGCAGAAAAATATTTCTGTAGATCAGCATGTGATTATTTGTATTGCGGTACTGCCTCATAGTCCCAGTCATAGGCCAGAATCTCATTGCCTTACGACCTGTACAAACTCAGAATAAGATGGTCCTTAACTGTCATTAAGTAATATTTATTCACAGCACAACAGAGAAGATAATTAAGCAAGAAGATAAGCCTACTTTGACCAGGTACCAACATGAAACTAGTGTAATAATACTACATATTTAGGAAACTTTCTCCCTGATTCAGGGTCTGTTGTGGCTAAGCCCCAGTTCCATACCATTGTGCAAACTGGGGTCTTATACAACTGCGCTAGCTAGAAAGTGTACAGCAGTACAGTTCAAGAGTACTCCATATTTAATACATGCACAGGAGGTCACTTCCACAAGAAGCTAAGGGCATGGTCATCACAGAGAGACTTCCTGTCTCTGCTAGTTTTATGCATCCCTCACTGTCTACGCCTGCTCCATAAGTTCAGGCCTTTCAAAAACACCGCATCATGTACAGGTAACTGTAACAATGCTTGTTCGTTGTATCTGTTCACATGAGGGCAAGGCATCCAATATCAGTCCACTATGGGTGGATCAGCAATAGGAATAATGTTTGTGCATGTGACAAATAACCCCAGGACCACAGAACAGATTAAGGACACCAGTGTGTGTGGCAAAGTCATCACAAACACCGTGCAGACGTCAGGGAGCTCATAAGTTAGCATATAACCTTAATTCAGATCTTGGTGCAATAGTATATCCTCAAAAGGAAACTTTACTTATTAATTGGTTGTATTTTACTTATCAGTTGGTTGTATTTTACAAGATAAAAAGCTGAATCGTTGGTTGAATGTTAGTTTATTTGCCCAGGGCCAGATTTTTACAAAAACAAGTCATGTGCACATACACAACTAAGAGTTCTGCAGCAACGCACACTGTCCTGCAGCAATTAGTAGTGGGATCCTGCCCTTAGCAAGTCCTGGGCTTACAATTCACATGCTTATCTCACTAATAGGTATCAATTGATCAGCCTGTACTGAATATGGCTTGACAATTTGCCATCACTCAAAACACATTACAGTCAGAGAGGATGATAAATATACCATTTATTCACCATTATGTACAAAGTCCAACATGTCCAAGGAGGCAAGAAAACAAAACTGGTGAATACAGAAAAAACATTACAGCCTCTCTCCGAGTTACAGACCAAACACTTGGCTGTAACTCGATCAGTTTGTAACTTGGACCCCATTGAGTTACACGTGACCGCGCTGTTTGTAAGCGCGGGTCACATTCGTAACACGGGGACCGCCTTTACGACTGCTCCATGGGAGCTTTGGTCGTAAGTGCGAACGGTCGTAACTCGACCATTTGCAACTCGGGGAGCAGCTGTACTGCAAAAAATAGACTGATAGCAAGAAGCTTTTGTACAATGTGCAGTAAGATGCACACCTTAATCCCGCTCAGTGTTTGACTGACTCTAATTCAACCTAAGTTTTGTCAGAGTAGGGTATGAGGCCCAGATCTTCAAAGGTATTTAGACTAATTTCCATTGAAACCAATGGGAGCCAGGAACCTCAATACCTGGGAGGATCTGAGCAAGGATGGCAGAATTTGATGCAACAACAATATGCATTTCTAGAGAGATTTTCTTTTTAAAATAATTTTACTAACTCTCTGATTCAAATATAAGCCATTATTAGCAAATAATTTTATTTTTTCTATCCCTATTAGAGCACAGACAAATAGGAGAGTGGAAATAACATGATTTATTTAAAAGATTTTAACCAGGTTCTTTCATGGAAAAAAATTAAAGATCCAGCACTGTACAGATCACTCTGCTGAGATGTGAGCCAAATGACTTAAAGCAGAATTCCAATATTACTTCTCTTTTTTGAAAGTTTTCGCACAAACTCCTCAAAATATCTGCCTCCACCTAGTGGTGTGGGTTTGCATAACTTTTGTTATTTATATTCCCTGTTGTAGAAATACATCAAATTATACTCCGCATGATTCTATGATTCTATCTGTAGGGACAGGGACAGGGATAATCCTGGGAAGAGGCTCTTTTTTCCTTCACTACTCTATAGAGGTTCTTATACTGCTTGTTGTCAGCAAGACATGAGAAGTCATTCTTCCACTCTACTCTGCGCTGGTTAGGCCTCAGTTGGAGTATTGTGTCCAGTTCTGGGCACCACATTTCAAGAAAGATGTGGAGAAACTGGAGAGGGTCCAGAGAAGAGCAACAAGAATGATTAAAGGTCTAGAGAACATGACCTATGAAGGAAAGCTGAAAGAATTGGGTTTGTTTAGTTTAGAAAAGAGAAGACTGAGGGGGAACATGATAGCCGTTTTCAGGTATCTAAAAGGGTGTCATAAGGAGGAGGGAGAAAACTTGTTCATCTTGGCCTCTGAGGATAGAACAAGAAGCAATGGGCTTAAACTGCAGCAAGGGAGATTTAGGCTGGACATTAGGAAAAAGTTCCTAACTATCAGGGTAGTCAAACACTAGGGCTGTGTCTAGAATGCATCCTTTTTCCGTAAAAGGGATGCAAATTAGACACATCACAATTGCAAATGAAGTGGGGATTTAAATCCCCACCACTTCATTTGCATAAACATGGCTGCCGCTTTTTTCCGGCTCGGAGCTTTGCCGGAAAAAAGCGCCAGTCTAGATGCGGATCTTTTGGAAAATAAAGCCTTTTCCAAAAGATCCGTTATACCTCTTAAAAAAGGAATAAGGGATTTTTCGGAAAAGGCTTTATTTTCCGAAAGATCCCCGTCTAGACTGCCGCTTTTTCCGGCAAAGCTCCGAGCCAGAAAAAAGCGGCAGCCATGTTTATGCAAATGAAGCAGGGGGGATTTAAATCCCCGCTTCATTTGCAATTGCGATGTGTCTAATTTGCATCCCTTTTACGGAAAAAGGATGCAGTCTAGACACAGCCTGGAAGAAATTGTCCAGGGAGGTTGTGGAATCCCCATCTCTGGAGATATTTAAGAGTAGGTTAAATGAATGTCTATCAGGGATGGTCTAGACAGTATTTGGTCTTTCCATGAGGGTAGGGGCCAGGATTCGATGACCTCTCGAGGTCCCTTCATCCATAAACATTTTTACAGACAAAGGGAACGTGATGCAATTGACCTGACTTTGGGATCCCCTCCCGGAGGCCCTATGGTCCGACCATACCCTGCCTAGAGAGACAATAGAAAAGTCCTCCAGGCAGACTGGAGTGGCTGTGGGAGAAGCAACCAATCAGGGCCAGGAAAGTCCTATAAAAGCAGCTGAAAGACCAGTATCAGTCAGTGTCTCTGGAGGCCACAAGGTATGCAGAACCAGGAGACAGGCTGCCTGAGAGAGTGGCAGCACTGCAGACAGCTCCTTGTGAAGAGCTATTGGCGAGTGCTGGACTGTGATGGGACTTTGAAATAAAGCCCTGAGGTAAGGGCAAAAATGCTGTATTTTGGTGGGGTAGCTCTGGGGACACCACTCTCTTTGAGTGGGGAACAAACTTGAAAGGACATAAGAGAGCTAACCAAGATAGGCTCCGATTAGATGTGTACCCTGGAAGGGGTTTTGATGAGCACACACAATGAGTGAGACTCGGCCAGAGACTGTGTCACCGAAGTCAGACAAGAGAGTGCAGGCACATGTGCTTAGCCAGAAGGGGTACTCAAGAGAGGTGAATGCTGCTCTGTTACAGAGAGCAGTCCAATATTGTCATTAATTCCTGTTCATGGCTTGTTCCTTCATTAAAACCAGTTGTGTCTCTGCATATGATGTCCTTTGTGGACCCCGGGTGAGGTGAAGGGACATGGCTTCGCACATAAGGGGTGTGGCACTCCCTGCCTCCGAGCTACCCAAAGTGTGTGGTGCTCCAGCAGCAATTTATAGGGTCTTGGGCTCTGGCTGCTGCTGCATTAGCAGCAGCCCTTATTGGAAAACTTGAGAGCCCCAAGCCCTCTCTATCCCTTCCCCCAAATCCCACTCCTGCTTCACCCCACTGGGTACTGAGACTAGGGCCAGGACACTCTGCTTCCCGGCCACCACCATAGTGAAGTAGAGCAACCCAGCTGGGAGATGGTGGAGCACAGTAGGCTGTTGGTTGTTCCAGTTCCCACCACTGTGGTGTGTGCTTGGGGGCATGACCCCCTCTGACCGCCCTGTGCTAGATTTCCCCAGATAATTCCCTGGGCACCATGGGTCCCATCCATCTGATGGTTGAGGCATCCACTGTGGGGCCTGGACAGCTCGCATGGGCCAATACAAACTGCCTCCTGTGTTGCATCATTTAATGAAGCATCTCTTGTAAACAGGCAAGACTAGGAAGAGCTGACAATTACGCTTACCATTTTTCCCAACTGGATGGACTGGACGCCATTCACAGCGATGGTGTCCCATCCCTCTGGTCAGGAAAGATGATAACCCTAAGCTGAATCAATGCAATGGTAGCCACGTCAGCTGACAGAACAGTAGCACAAAAGAGTGGCAGGGGAAACTCAGAACAATATTTAAAAAAAAAAAAAAAAAAAAAATTGAAAGTTTCAGCAACAAGACAAAAAACAGGAGAAAATGACTCAAGTGGAGAATTAGGTGGGAGTGAGGGAGTGAGGGTCCGTCTACTCTACAGCGCTAATTCGAACTAACTTAGTTAATTCGAACTAAGCTAATTCGAACTAACGCATCTAGAACTAAAAACTAGTTCGAATTAGCGTTTTGCTAATTCGAACTAGCATGTCCATATTGAGTGGACCCTGAACAGGGCTTCAGGATGGCCGGAAGCAGTGCCGGCAGGGCATCAGAGGAGGACTTAGAGCGTGGAGATGCTGTCTCAGGCTAGCCGAGGGCTGCACTTAAAGGGACCCGACCCCCACCCCGGACAGACAGTTCTCAGGGGTGCCCTGGTTGAAAACCAGTCCTGGCTTGGAGTGCCCGGAGTGCCCACACTGAGCACATCACAGCACTCGGCCATCAGACTGGCTGCACTTGCCGCAGGCTGCCATCTGGGGAGAGGGAGCAATTGGGGGGCTGCAGGAGAGCTTCCACCCCCAGAAGTCCGCAGAGCCAGCCCAGTCCTACCCATCGGTGGCTCGTACCCCATTCCTCCCTCACTTCCTTCCACTTACCCCTCCTTAGCCCCCCTTCCTGATGTACAAAATAAAGATAACGTTTCTTCCAACATTGACTCTGTCTTTATTGAACAAACCTGGGGGAGACTGGGAAAAGGAGGTGGGAGAGGAGAAGAGAAAGGCTGGGAGAGGGGAGGGCAACTAACATGATCAGGGGTTGGGAACAGGTCCCAGATGAAGAAAGGCTACAGAGACTGGGACTGTTCAGCTTAGAAAAGAGGAGATGGAGCGGGGACAGGATAGAGGTCTCTAAAAGCAGGGGTTGGGTGGAGAGGGTGCATTCAGAAAAGTTCTTCCTGAGTTCCCATAAAGAAGGACTAGAGGACACCAAAGGAAAGGAATGGGTATCAGGCTTGAAACTAGTAAGAGAAAGTTGTTGTTCTTGACAAAGCAAATAGTTAACCTGTGGAACTCCTTGCTGCAGGAGGCTGTGACGGCTACAACTAGAACAGAGTTTAAAGGGAAGTGAGATCAAGTCATGGAGGTTGGGTCCATGGAGTAGTCTTAGCCAGGGGATAGGAGTGGTGTTTCTGCCCAACGTTTGTGGAAGACTGGAGAGGGATGGCACGAGACAAATGGCTTGGTCACTGTCTTTGGTCCATCACCTCCAGGGTCCCTAGGGTTGGCCGCTGTCGGCAGACAGGCTACTGGGCTAGATGGACCTTTGGTCTGACCCAGGACGGCCATTGTAAGCTCAGAGCTCAGGGTCAGGGGTCTCAGTGGACCCCCTTGATTATCATGCACACCTGCTCCTGGGTGGCCAGGCTGGCAGCTCTCCTGCCCTAGCTGGCCACTTTCCTGTGCCTAGTGCGGAGATCGTGGATGAGATCCACGATGTCCGCACTAACCCAGGAAGGTGCCCGCCTCTTGCGGTCCCGGGCAAGCTCCCGGGAGCCGCCAGCCTGGTCCCGGGAAGAGGGGGTGGGCTGGGGGACATCGGGTGGGTGGCTCTGTGCCATGCCAGGTGCAGGGTCTTCCGGCTGGGTGCTGGCAGGCTTGCACCTGGAACGGGCACCGTAGCCAGCCTGTGCCCCTTTAAAGGGTCCGGGGCCGGGAGGAGGGCATAGAGTTTCCCTGGTGTTGGCCAGAGTGGCCACCAGGGAAAGCTGGGGAGGGCTAGCCTCCCACTAGTTCAAATTAAGTGGCTACACAGCCCTTAATTTGAACTAGTTAATTCGAACTAGGTGTTAGTCCTCGTAAAATGAGGTTTTCCTAGTTCGAACTAAGCGCTCCGCTAGTTCTATTCAAATTCGAACTAGCGGAGCGCTAGTGTAGCGGCTATGAATGTTAGTTCGAACTAACGTTGTAGTGTAGACATACCCTGAGGGAGTCTTTCTTAGTATACCTGCGGGGCAGGAAACCCTATTCAGACCTAAAGGGCAGACACCAAGTCTAAGGGCCTTATGCCCAGAACCTCAGAGGTATTTAGGCTCTTAGGGTTTGCCTACACTGCAGTGTTTTTCCAGAATAACTGCCGTTAGTCCAGAAAAAAAGACTTGCATCCACACTGCTATTGCATTCTTCTGACAAAAAGTTGAAAGAACGGAGGGGTTCTTTCACGAGGAAGACGTCTTTGTCTGAAAGAGCAGAAGAGGGAGTTCTTTTGAAAGAAGAGGCCTCCAGGAAATAGCACAGGTGCCCTGGTGGCCACTCCGTCCAAACTAATCAGAACTCTATAGTCCCTGTCTCCGGCCAGCTCTTAAAGCTGCAGGCACCTGGGACACCACTTGTGGCAGGGGGCTGGCCCAGAGAGCTGCACCTCACTGCGTGGCTGTGACTGCCACACTAATTGGGACCCATGGCCCAGCCACAAGCCTCCTGAGACCTCTCTGGCCCTCACAGGGAGCATGACCAGGGCTCCCAGGACTCAGCCAGAGGCCCGAAGAGGTTTGTGCCATCGTGGTCCGGGGCAGAGATCCTGGCCTTCCTGTAGGTGTGGGGTGAGCAGGAGACCCTGCAGGATCTCGGCTCCCAGTGGCACAACGCCGACATATACGGTCGGATGGCCTAGGCTCTGGACACAAGAGGCCACCACTTCCAGAACCTCATACAAGTATGGAGCAAAGTGAAGGAGCTCTGCCAGGGCTATGCGAGGGCAAGGGAGCACAGCTCTCTCTCTGGGGCAGGACTCCACTCCTAGCCCTACTACGCTGAGCTCCACCACATCCTGGGGGGTGGTTCAGCCCCTTCCTCACCCCTGGTGGTGGACTTGGGGCTGGAGATGCTCATCTTTGCCAATCCAGGGCTCCCAGGCCAGGAGGAGGAGGAATCCGACCCCGTACCCCAGGGCCTGGATGTCTTACACGCATTCTCTGAGCACGGGGAGGAATCATCAGGTGAGTGCTCTGTTTTTCACACACACAGGGCAGGGAAGGCGGGCGCAGAAGGGATGGGATGCAATCATCGCTTGGTCATCTTGGCCTGGATATTGGGCTACGCTCTGTGCACGTGGAACTACATGCAGCGCCAGTCTGCAACATGCAGCCCCAGTAGGCAGCCCCAAAGCACCTCCAGGCATGCGGCGCCACCCCCAGGGCGCTAGGGCGCTAGGCGCATGCGCGAGCTGGTCACGGCCATTGGCGCACAGCCCGGGGCCTGCCCCCAGGGTGCACAGAACAAGTGCTGCCCAGCCTGTCCCGGCCAGCGCTGCTGGCACGCACGCCGGGCCGTGCAGGGCCCCGCAGCCATGGGTGGAAGGGTGCTGTTGGCCAGTGCTGCGGGGCCGGTGCTGCGGGATCCGGGCACATGGCTCCTGATGGCAGCTGTAAGGGATGCCACGCACCCCTTACAGCTGCCATCAGGCGCCCCTCATCGGTTGGCGCCTTGGGCAGCTGCCCGGCTCACCCATGCCTCCATCCGGCCCTGTCCCCAGGGTCCTGTTCACGGGCTCTGGGGAGGCCACACACACATCTGACCCCTGTGGGAGATGGGGAGATGCCCTCCCACCACGAACCACTGCTGGAAGCAGGCTGGGGACAAGTGCACACACATGGCTGCACACAGACTTAGGAGTGCCGCACACGACACACGGGAATGCCTGCACACGTGAGGCACCACCCACTTCCACGGACAGCGCTGGCAGGTGTGCGTGCAGCCCCCATGGAAGAGCAGACTGCTCCAGGCCCCGCTCCTGCCCATGGCATCCCACTGTGGCCGACCACTTCCCTTGCCCTGCCTGTCTGTGGGACGAGGATGGGGGGGGGAGCAAGAAGCATGGTCCCCTGGGCACCTCAGGGCCTCTGTGAGGCAGGGCCGATGTCCAGGCCACACATAGCCTTGCTCCAGGAACATTCCTGCCCTCTCTCCTGAGGACTCTTGTTCTCAGCTCACAGAGGAGGGCACGGACTCAGGGACAGTGTCTGCATGGATGACTGACCGCCTCTTCCTCTTTATTCTCCACAGCCAGACTAGCATCACTAATGGGCGATCACCGCCAGCTGAGGCAGCCGCCTGACCCTGGGGGAGCTACAAGTGCAGGAGGGTCCAGGGGGACCTGATGAGACAGCACGTGGTCATCCTCCAAGGCATGCAACGGATCCTGGCCCAGAAGGACCAGGAGGACGCTCAGGGGCTGTGTCTACATTTGCCAGATTTTGCGCAAAAACTTGCCGCCTGTCTACACTGGCCGCGAGTTCTTGCGCAAGAACTATGATGCGCCCGCTCAGGAATAAGCCCTCTTGAAGAAGTGATCTTGCGCAAGAGGCCAGTGTAGACAGGCAACATGAATTTCTTGTGCAAGAAATCTCGATGGCTAAAATGGCCATCGGAGCTTTCTTGCGCAAGAGAGCGTCTACACCGGCACAGATGCTTTTGCGCAAAAGCACATCTCTTGCACAAAAGTACATGCCAGTGTAGACGCTCTCTTGCACAAATACTTTAATGCAAAAACTCTTGTGTTAAAAGTATTTGTGCAAAATCTTGCCAATGTAGATGTAGCCAGGGTGTGTCTAGACTACAGGGTTTTTTCCAAAAAAGTGGCCTTTTTTTGAAAAAACTTCCCCTGCATCTAAACTGCTGCCATGTTCTTTTGAAAGTAAATCGAAAGACCATGGCTGGTTTTTTAACTATGGAAAACCTCGTTTTACGAGGAATAACGCCTTTTTTCAAAAGTGCTCTTTCAAAAAAAGGCACTATGTATTGCAAACTGTGCTTTTTCGAAAGCGAGCATCCAGACTGTCTCGGTGCTCTCTTTTGAAAAAGTGGCTTGCTTTTTCAAAAGTACCGGTTGTAGTCTAGATGCTCTTTCGAAAGAGGCTTGCAGTCTAGATGGGACCCAAATATGGGCTCAGATGGTGCAGCAGAGCCAAAACATGTGTGCTACCATATATGAAATGATGGCACACCCAGCTCCTGTCCCTGTCCCTGTCCCTGTCCCCGCTGCTCCCACTGCCCTCCCTGCTCCAGCTTCTCCTGTTGTCTCAGGCCCCACCCACCCCCCGAGGTTGCCGAGGTCCTGAGACCTGAGGTGGCACTTCCAGCTGCACCACGCACCACTCCCAGCCCTGAGTCCCCCTCCTCCTTGGCCCTATCCAGGGAAGAAAAGGAGGAGTTGCACTATATGTAAGAGAGCACTATGACTGCTCTGAACTCCAGTATAAAGAGGGAGAAAAACCTGTTGAGAGTCTATGGGTTAAGTTTAAAGGAGCAAACAACAGCAGTGATGTTGTGGTTGGTGTCTGCTACAAGCCACCGAATCAGGTGGATGAGGTAGATGAGGCTTTCTTCGGACACCTGAGAGAAGCTTCCAGATCTCAGGCCCTGGTTCTTGTGGGGGACTTTAATCACCCTGACATCTGTTGGGAAACCAATATGGCAGTACACAGGCAATTCAGGAAGTTTTTGGACAATATTGGGGATAACTTCTTGACCCAAGTGCTGAAGGATCCAACCAGGGGCCATGCGCAGCTTGACCGTCTGCTCACAAACAGGGAGAAACTAATAGGGGAAGTAGAGGTGGGTGACAACCTTGGAGGCAGTGATAATGAGATGGTAGATTTCAGGATCCTGACCAAAGGAAGAAAAGAGAGTAGTAAAATACACACCTTGGACTTCAAAAAAACAGATTTTGACTCCCTCAGAGACCTGATGGGCAGAATCCCCTGGGATGCTAACATGAAGGGGAAAGGAGTCCAGGACAGCTGGCAGTATTTTAAAGAAGCCTTATTGAAGGCACAGAAAGTAACCATCCCGACACGTAACAAGAGAGGCAAACATGGTAGGAGACCGGATTGGCTTACAGGGGAGATCCTTGGTAAACTTAAGCCCAAAAAGGAAGCTTACAAAAAGTGGAAACTGGGACAAATGACCAGGGAGAGCTATAAATGTATAGCTCAAGAATGCCGGGGGGTTATCAGGAAGGCGAAAGCGGAAATGGAATTGCGATTGGCTAAGGATGTGAAGGATAACAAGAAAGGTTTCTACAGGCATGTTAATAATAAGAAAGTGATCAGACAGGGTGTGCGGCCCCTACTGGATGAAGGAGGTAACCTAGTGACAGATGAGGTGGGGAAAGCTGACGTACTCAATGCTTTCTTTGCCTCTGTATTCACGGACAAGGTGGGCTCCCGGACTAATGCGTTAAATGACACAAGATGGGATGAAGATGGACAGCCCTTGGTGGGTAAAGAACAGGTTAGGAACTATTTAGAAAAGCTAAACGTACACAAATCCATGGGTCCAGACTTAATGCATCCGAGGGTATCGAAGGAGTTGGCAAATGTCATTGAGGAGCCTTTGGCCATTATCTTTGAAAAGTCGTGGAGGTCGGGAGAAATCCCGGATGATTGGAAAAAGGCAAATGTAGTGCCCATCTTCAAAAAAGGGAAGAAGGACGATCCAGGGAACTATAGGCCGGTCAGTCTTACCTCGGTTCCTGGAAAAATCATGGAAGGGATCCTTAAGGAATCCATTTGGAGATACTTGGAAGAGAGGAAACTGATTAGGAATAGTCAGCATGGATTCACAAAGGGCAAGTCATGCCTGACCAATCTGATTAGCTTCTATGATGAGGTAACTGGCTCTGTGGACGTGGGAAAGTCAGTGGATGTGATATACTTGACTTTAGCAAGGCTTTTGATACCGTCTCCCACAATATTCTTGCCAGCAAGTTAAGGGAATGTGGATTGGATAAATGGACGGTAAGATGGATAGAAAGATGGCTAGAAGGCCGGGCCCAGCGGGTAGTGATCAATGGCTCAATGTCAGGATGGTGGTTGGTTTCTAGCGGAGTGCCCCAAGGTTTGGTTCTAGGACCGGTTTTGTTCAATATCTTTATTAATGACCTGGATGAGGGGATGGATTGCACCCTTAGCAAGTTTGCAGATGATACTAAACTAGGGGGAGAAGTAGATACGCTTGAGGGCAGAGAGAGGGTCCAGAGTGACTTAAACAAATTGGAGGATTGGGCCACAAGAAATCTGATGAGGTTCAACAAGACGGAAGAATCCAAAGCATAGTTACAAGCTGGGGACCAACCAGTTAAGTAGTAGTTCTGCAGAAAAGGACCTGGGGGTTACAGTGGATAAGAAGCTGGATATGAGTCAACAGTGTTCCCTTGTAGCCAAAAAGGCTAATGGCATATTAGGTTGCAATAAGAGGAGCATTGCCAGCAGATCCAGAGATGTCATTATTCCCCTTTATTCGGCTTTGGTGAGGCCACATGTGGAGTATTGTGTCCAATTCTGGGCCCCCCACTACAAAAAGGATGTGGACGCATTGGAGAGAGTCCAGCAGAGGGCAACCAAAATGATTAGGGGGCTGGAACATATGACTTATGAGGAGAGGATGAGGGAGTTGGGTCTGTTTAGTCTGCAGAAGATAGGAGTGAGGGGGGATTTGATAGCAGCCTTCAACTTCCTGAAGGGAGGTTCCAAAGAGGCTGGAGAGAGGCTGTTCTCAGTAGTGACAGATGGCAGAACAAGAAGCAATGGTCTCAAGCTGTGGTGGGAGAGGTCCAGGTGGATATTAGGAAAAACTATTTCACTAGGAGGGCAGTGAAGCCTGGAAGGGTATGTCTACACTAGAACGTTAATTCGAACTAACTAAGCTAATTCGAACTAACGGATCTAGACTAAAAAACTAGTTCAAATTAGCATTTTGCTAATTTGAACTAGCATGTCCACATTAAGTGGACCCTGAAGCAGGCTTAAGGATGGCCGGAAGCAGTGCTGGCAGGGCATCAGAGGAGGAATTAGAGTGTGGAGATGCTTTCTCAGGCTAGCCGAGGGCTGTGCTTAAAGGGTCCCTACCCCCACCCCGGACAGACAGTTCTCAGAAGTGCCCCGCTTGCAGAGCAGTCCTGGCTTGGATTGCGTGGACTACCCACACTGGGCACATCACAGCACTCGGCCATCAGCCCGGCTGCACTTGCCGCAGGCTGCCATCTGGGGAGAGCGGGCAATTGGGGGGCTGCAGGAGAGCTTCCACCCCCAGAAGCCCGCAGAGCCAGCCCAGTCCTCCCCATCGGGGGCTCGTGCCCCATTCCTCCCTCACCTCCTTCCACTTACCCCTCCCTAGCCCCTCTTCTTGATGTACAAAATAAAGGACACGTGTCTTCCAAAATGGAATCTGTCTTTATTGAACAAAAGTGGGGGAGACCAGAAAAAGGAGGTGGGAGAGGGGAAGAGAGAGGGTGGGAGAGTGGAGGGCAACTACAATGATTAAGGGATTGGAAAAGTCCCATATGAAGAGAGGCTAAAGAGACTGGAACTTTTCAGCTTAGAAAAGAGGAGAGGGAGGGGGGACAGGATAGAGGTCTCTAAAAGCAGGAGTGATGTGGAGAGGGTGCATACAGAAAAGTTTTTCATTAGTTCCCATACTAGAAGGACTAGAGGACACCAAAGGAAAGGAATGGGTAGCAGGCTTCAAACTAGTAACACAAAGTTGTTCTTCACAAAGCAGAGTCAACCTGTGGAGTGTGATAAAGTGATGGAGGTTGGGTCCATGGAGTGGTATTAGCCAGGGGGTAGGAGTGGTGTCCCTGCCCCAAGTTTGTGGAAGGCTGGAGATGGATGGCAGGAGAAAAATGGCTTGGTCATTGTTTCGGTCCATCTCCTCCAGGGTCCCTAGTGTTGGCCACTGCCGGCAGACAGGCTATTGGGCAAGATGGACCTTTGGTCTGACCTAGTACGGCCATTGTGGGCTCAGGGTCGGGGGTCTCAGTGGACGACCTTGATTTTCATGCACACCTGCTCCTGGGTGGCCAGGCTGGCAGCTCTCGTGCCCTAGACGGCCACTGTCCTGTGCCTAGTGCGGTGATCGTGGACGAGGTCCACCATGTCCGCACTAGCCCAGGCAGGTGCCCGCCTCTTGCGGTCCCGGGCAAGCTCCCGGGAGCCGCCAGCCTGGTCCTGGGAAGAGGGGGTGGGCTGGGGGGCTCGATCCGTGCCAGGTGCAGGGTCTGCTAGTTGGGTGCTGGCAGGCTTGCACCTGGCACGGGCACCATAGCCAGCCCGTACCCCTTTAAAGAGTCCGGGGCCGGGAGGGGGGCATAGAGTTTCCCTGGTGTTGGCCAGAGTGGCCACCAGGGAAAGCTGGGGAGGGCTAGCCTCCCACTAGTTCGAATTATGGGGCTACAAACCCCTTAATTCCAAATAGCTAGTTCGAGCTAGGCTTAATCCTCGTAAAATGAGGGTTTCCTAGTTCGAACTAAGCGCTCCGCTAGTTCGATTTAAATTCGAACTAACGGAGCGCTAGTGTAGCGCCTATGAAAGTTAGTTCAAACTAACATCCGTTAGTTTGAACTAACTTTGTAGTGTAGACATACCCTTAGAGTTCTTTGAAGAGGTTAACAAACATGCGGGCAAGGGGGATCCAGTAGATATAGTATACTTGGATTTTCAGAAAGCCTTTGACAAGGTCCCTCACCAAAGGCTCTTGTGTAAATTACAAGGCCATGGGATAAGAGGGAAGGTCCTTTCTTGGATTGCGAACTAGTTAAAAGACAGGAAACAAAGGGTAGGAATAAATGGTAAATTTTCAGATTGGAGAGGGGTAACTAGTGGTGTACCCCAAGGGTCAGTACTGGGACCAATCCTTTTCAACTTATTCATAAATGATCTGGAGAAAGGGGTAAGGAGTGAGGTAGTAAAGTTTGCAGATGATACAAAACTGTTTAGGATAGTCAAGACAGAAGCAGACTGTGAAGGACTCCAAGAAGATCTCACCAAACTGAGTGATTGGGCAACAAAATGGCAAATGAAATTTAATGTGGATAAGTGTAAAGTAATGCACATTGGGAAAAATAACCCCAACTATACGTACAGTATGATGGGGGCTAATTTGGCTACGACAAAGAAAGCCTTTCTTGATTGGCTCAGGTATGCCTCGTGAAACCAGGTTTACCTGTGCCCATCAAGAAAGACTTCTCTGTCGGCGCGGCGCGTCCAGACTGCCCCATTCTGCCGACAAACAGCTGATCGGCAGAGCGGGGCAGCCATTTAAATTTAAATGAAGCCGCGATTATTTTAATCGCGGCTTCATTTCCCTCTGCCGATCTGGCTAATCTACATGCCTCCGTCGACGGAGGCATGTAGTCTAGACATACCCTATGATATATGGTTTTGTCTGCCGGATTGCTTTAGCCCACAGAAACAGAAGCCACAAAGGACATTAGAATGTATACCTCTTCCCAGCAACCCACATTCCACCCATGTTGAAGATAAAGAACTTTGCCCTATGAGACCCAAGATACCATCATTCATTTGCCTGAGGCAGAGATGAGGAAAGAAAAATCTCCCATAGCCAATATGAAGACACAGAGGGTATGTCTAGACTACATGGCTGTTTGGCGGCACAGCATGGTAGTCTGGACACTCCGCGGTTGACAATGGAAGCCTTTGTCGACCACTCCCGTAAACCTCATTCCACGAGGCATAATGGAGCGGTCGACAAAGGCTTCCATTGTCGATTGCGGAGCATCCAGACTACTGTGCTGTGCAACCAAACAGCTGATGGGCACAGCACGGCAGCCATTTTGATGTAAATGAAGCAGCGATTATTTAAATTGCTGCTTCATTTTCCTATTTCTAGTAAACTCATCAACATGGCTCCGTCGACAAAGACATGTAGTCAAGACATACCCAGACTCTGAACACGCTGGTGTTATTATGGAGTAATTATGTGAACTGTGTGGCATGGCTCCAGGTGTATAGTTTACTGAGATAACTGACATTACAATCTGACCCAAATGTGTTAATTTTTGTAACTGATTCCACAGAAAGACCAACTATTGAAACGTCCCTTTCACTGACGTCTTTTCCATTAAAATTAGAACTGTTCATAGAACGATAGCTTCACAATTGTGAATTATAGCCCAGTTCATTGTTATGTAGCCAAAGAAACATCCCTTGTTACTGAAGTGTTGCTGGAAGTGGTTTAATTGCAAGTGTAGACAAGATCTGTATTCTTGTGTGTATGTTAATTAATTCTGTTAGCATCCAATTAAACATTCAGGTTTATTTTCAGCTCACTTCCATTGTTGCTTAAGCTGATTCTCTAGCAATCTTAAAACATCGTGTAGGAGAGGTACCCTATAATATCTATTATTTGTGTTACTCTAGTGCCTAGAAACCAGTCACCCTGCAGGACTCCACTCTGCTAGGTGTAATACACAAAGATTGAGCTTGCCCCAAAGACCTTACCACATAAAAGGAAAGTTATAGAAGAACTCCCTTGTTGTTATGGCAATTAGCCACTTTGGTTGTATATGGATGCTTCTGCTCTGATTTTCTGAAATTTCATCTCCTTTTTTTTGTGACTACTTGATTTCTTTAGGGCCTCATAGTGTGGCCCTTGGCCATGCTAGTGAGCAGTTACATACTCAGTACCATTGAAGTTAGTCAGACAGTCATGAATTACTGATAGAAATGTAGCCGTGTTAGTCTGGTGTAGCTGAAGCAAAATACAGGACCATGTAGCACTTTAAAGACTAACAAGATGGTTTATTAGATGATGAGCTTTTGTGGGCCAGACCCACTTTTTTTTTTTTTTTTTTTTAATCTGAGGAAGTGTGTCTGGGCCACGAAAGCTCATCATCTAATAAACCATCTTGTTAGTCTTTAAAGTGCTACATAGTCCTGAGTATGAATTACTGTTTACTGTTATAGGGGCAAGTTGCACAACTACTCCCCAACTACAGTAGTTTAAAACTATGGCTCTAGGTAGTATTCCCTGGCCTACCCTTATAGAGAACAATGTGCCATCCAGAACTTCAGTGAAGAGAAGAGTCACTCTGAGTCGAGTTCATTTGGAGGGTTTTCTTCTTCATGCTCCTCTGCTCTCTTTAGAAATTCGGGAGTGAGATCTAGGAATCTTTCATTGGATGCTGATCAAATTAATGAAGCCGAATTTAGTTTTAGCTCCTCAATTTTCTAAAAATAAAAGCCCCATAGAATTTTTCAGAATAAATTTCACAACATGGTTGCCAATCAGGATAGTAGGATTAAAAGAATAAATTAAAATGGTGTAACCAGATCTCCGAATGAAAAATCCTGCAGCCACATACTAAAAGTTCCATAGCACTCTCAATATTCACCTTAGCAAGCCACACACTTTGTCTCTTAATAGACAAGCCCTGATCCTCTAGGGTAGGAGTTAGGCCCCTACAGAACTTTCAGGCTTTGGGCCTCTGTGGCTGATTCTGACTATTCCGTATTTGCCAGAGTCTGTAATTTATTTTTGCATTATTATTAATGGTATTGCGTTCATGCCTACAGCCCCAGCCTTAGCCCCCTCTGTACTAAGCACTGTATAAACACAGAATCAAAAGGATGCTCATGACCCAAATAACATACTGTCTTTATTTTAGACGAACAGATTTATTTGGACATATGTTTTTGTGGGCAAAGACACACATCTGATGAAGTGGGTCTTTGCCCACGAAACTGTATGCCCAAATAAATGTTAGTTTGTGAGGTGCCACAAGATTCCTTGTTGTTTCTGCAGATACAGACTAACATAGTTACCCCTCTGAATCTTTATTTTGTAATTTATTTTTAATTACATTGGTGAAATTCCTAATGTGACTCTATAAAGACTAAGAAAATGCTTGCAACTATTAAAATATGCCAGTTACTTGCTGTTTGATGCACAAAGCTATTTTTAAAAAATTCCAGTATGTAATAGGTACTTTCCAGGCAGAAAAGAAAGAATCATCCCTGCTCCAAACAGCTAACAGTCTAAGCTTAGGTTATTGGACAAATAGACATTGAATTATAGATTCTTTACCATTCCTGCCAATCCTTTTTTGTGTGGCTATTCTTTCTGCTTCCAAATCAAATTTAATACAACAAAAATTGCTTTCCAGAAAAAAAAAATCGTATATAACGCTGGTATGGGTCTGTCACCATGAAATAAAGAGATTAGATGTCTATGTAGATCAGGGTCTTGCCTTGATCTGGCCCCAAGACTCAGGGTTCCCATCTTCCTTTTTTTTTTTTTTTTTTTTTTTTGCTTCTCTCTTGTGTGTAGTTCCCAGCTGGCTTTTCTGTGGGTCAATGGCCCCAACCCAACTGTAGATGATCAAGGAAGTACAAAATGAAATAGATAAAATATCAGATCTAGGTATAACGTAGGTAACATTTTCAGGAATGCACATCCTGTTGTGGTTTATTGCTTAATTTGATTATTGCAAAAAGATACTGCTGTATTTAGGCATTTTGTTTTATAGACAAAACTCACTTGCACTGCCATACCTCCATTAACAACAAATGACTGCAAATACGATAAGAAGATTGTGAATCCATAGGGTGAAAGACATTCTGCCCTATTGCTTAATTAGTGAGGGCTCAAGTGTTTCTCCAGTGTCATAGTAACAGGAGTGGTCTCAGAGAAGATTTTGGGGCCTTATTGCAATAGAATGTGCAGAAAGAGGATTTAGGGGAGGCTAGAGGATTTAGGGGAGAAGGTGGCCTCCTTACTAGCCCCCAAACTAGGCAAAGGACAAGCACACTGGCCCATATTCTCAAGATATTTAGGCACCTAATTCCCATTGAAATCCAAGGGGAGTTTGGCACTTAAATATCTTACACAAGCAGGGACAGTGCCTCCAAGCCTTCTTGAGGGAAGGTGACTACTAAACACCTTTCTAGAAGATGAGGCATGTAATGTAGTAAATAATGATGGTGAGAGACCAGCATTGCACAACATCTTGGCTGCATCTAGACTGGAAAGTTTTTCCACAAAACCATGTGCTTTTATGCAAAAACTTGCCAGCTGTCTACACTGGCCGCTTGATTTTGCACAAAAGCACTGACGTCCTACTGTCCGAAATCAGTGCTTCTTGCACAAATGCTTTGACGTTCCCATTCGGGCAAAAGCCCTTTTCCGGAAATGTTTTTGCGCAAAAGGGCCAGTGTAGACAGCTAAAAACTGTTTTGAGCAATAAAGCCCCGATGGTAAAAATGGCGATCGGGGCTTTCTTGCACAAATCCGCATCTAGATTGGTATGGATGCTTTTCCTCAAAAAGTGCTTTTGTGGAAAAGCGTCCGTGCCAATCTAGACGCTCTTTTCCACAAATGCTTTTAACGGAAAAACTTTTCCGTTAAAAGCATTTGCGGAAAATCATGCCAGTCTAGACGTAGCCCTTCAGCAAAGGATTCAAATCAGTCTTGAGCTTAATTTAGTTAGAGCACAATGACACTCTCTGGTTCTGCTGGCAAAACAGACTATAAAGTTGACACCCTGTTACTTGTCACCTACAGAATCGAACAACAGTAGAACCTCAGAGTTACGGGCACAGTCTGGGAATGGAGATTCTAACTGAAATATTCGTACTACTGAACAAAACAATATGGTTGTTCTTTCAAAAATGTACAACTGAGCACAGACCAGTATAACTTTGAAAATTTACTAGACAGAAGAAAAATGCTGCTTTTAATCATCTTAATGCACATGAACAAGCACAGAAAATTTCCTTACCTTCTCATTTTCTTTAATTTCCCCCCTTTATTGTTTTAGTCCTAAACATTTTTCATGGTACTAGACTGTATTTTTTTGGGGGGGGCGGGGGCTTGGGGGTTTTTTTTGTCCCTTCTGCTGCCTGATTGAACAGTTTCAGTTCCAAATGAGGTCTGGGGTTTGACTGGTAAGTTTGTAATTCTGGTGTTTGTAACTCTGAGGTTCTACTGTATTTCTAATTGTTAGATAGCTAGAAATGGGCATATCTGCTGAAAGAATGTGAGTTTGAGAAGACAGCTGTCCTTTCCCTCCCTGAGAATCCTTTGGTGTACAGTGGAAGTCAGTGTTAAGTTAATTTTTTTCCCCAACATTACTATGAGGTGGTTTACACTAGAATATTAGACCAGTTTAACTACTTCAGACAGAGGTGTGAAGAATCCACACTTCTGAGTGGAGTGAGGGGACAGAACTAGCTACTGCCTCATGGGAGGGCGGATCACCTACTTTGGCACGGTAATCCCTTTGGTTGGCATAAGTAGTATCTACACTTACCTGCTACAACGGGTCTCCTGCAGTGGTGCCACTATAGTTTAAATGTAGACAAACTATTTAAAAGTGCCTCCACACTCATCTGTTCTGTCAATCTGTCCAGTCAAAGCAATATTCACTTCCTTACTTCCCAAAATACATTTTTACCATCTTTAACACCAGGTACCACTGCAAAACCAATACAGATATGGGAGAGTCTAATGTGGCTGCCCCGGCTCATCCACTTCTAATGGAGCAGTTAATTAAGTTTCCTGTGCATGTGCTTAGCTTTTCCTTCCCAGCTCCAATAAAGACAATGAGCTTCTGTGGGTGTAACTGAACACACATATTGAAAACAATGGTATTGAATAAGTGTAGCAGAGTTATCATCAGACCTGCAAAGTCTTTATTACTGGAGACAATGAGCAAACTAGAAAGAACATAACCTGAGTTCCTATTCCAGGATAGAATTTGTGTGGATGGCAATTAGGAAATAATATATGTACTCATAATTGGCATAAAACCGACATGAAAAACTTTTATTATTAACAACAGCATCCCAGTAATGCCTAGAGACCCCAGATAAGATCAGAGACTCATTCAAATAGGAATTGTGCAAGTATGGAAACTACACCTCACCTGAGAAACTTTCAATCTAAATAGATCAGCGGAAGTGAGGGAGAAAAGAAGCAATCTGATCCCTATTTTACAAATGAGGAACTGAGGCAGAGTCATTTAAGTAACTTAGTCTAGGTCACACAGGAACTTTGTAGCAAACCCAGGCATCAAACCCGGAAGGCCAGGAACAATGATTTAACCACATGCTCAGACTTCTTAGGTAGATTCACTATACTGAAAAAATTACCCCTCCCACGTCATTTATTTTAAACATAGATTTTGTTCAGTTCCATAAAATCTATGTGGGTTCTTGAAAGTCATGAGCTTCCAAAGGCTACTTCTACACTGTTCGTTTTTTGCAGAAAAGGAAATGCAAGTGAAGTGCTCATTAGCAAATCTTGCACTCTCATTTGCACATTCTCTTCCGATCCTTTTTGTGGAAGAGGTTTTTGAAAAAAAAACAAAAAACCCCACAGTGAATAGGAATAAGGGTTCTTGCGCAAAAGGTTTTTTTTTTTTTCCAAAAAATGTCCCCATTTACACTGCATTTTTTCCATAAAAACCTCTTCCGCATATGCAAATGAGAGCGTAAGATTTGCTAATGCACACTTTATTTGCATTTCCACTTCTGCAAAAAACGAATAGTGTAGACGTAGCCAAAAGGAAGCTTAAAAACCTGTTAAAAAGGGAAGAATCCTACGCACTGGGGTTATAATAGTGGAGATGTTTGCAACAAAGGGAGACAGTTTACATAGAAGCTGAAGTTAACCTATGGAATTCACTCTTGCAAGAAATAAGTCTGATCACAGACTTCTCCCCACTTGCAGCAAGAAATGCAAACTCATTTATTTGACTGAGCTGCTTGTGACAGATGCAATAATCACAAACAACAAAAAACCCATAAGCCAACTAAACATTTTCTCCTAAAAAAAAGAAAGAAACATTTTGCATACCGTGATAAGGATTAGAAAAACAAACAGAGTAATGAATAAGTGGCACCCAGTGTGAAGTTAATGCATGGGAAATCTTGTGGGGGTTGCCTCTGCTGAAATAAACTTGGTTAAGAATAGTTAGAGAGCACAAAAGCAAAAGTGAGTAAAAAAATTAACAGAATAAGTTCTTCATTTCAGCCTATGGAGGAAGTTCTGAAAATGAGTCACTTTAAACAGGACTCTTGAGTTAAACAGTACTTCAGCCTCTGTTTCAAATATTGCCAGCGCCTGCCTTTAAATATGGGACATTTGAGCCTACCGTAGGTGTTAAAGTAAAGTTCCTGCACCAGGGTCTTTCTAACTAACCTGACAGGTGTAAAAGGCGTGGTCAGGTAGAAAGTACTACCAGTCCTTTCCTAAACTATCACTACACAAATCCCAACTGCAGGAATCAAATTTTCCCCCTTTAACATGGAAACTCAGGTCATTCAAGTAGCAGACTGGCAACCGTCCTCCACAGCACCTCAGAGCTATTCAGAGCACACAGGCAGGTGTAAGGGCAGGCAGCCCAGAATGAAGCACTAATAGAGCCAATAGCAGCCTCTGTCCTCATCAGGTCTGGGGTACAGGTTGGAGGAAGTGTCTTACAATCACCTGAATGTAACTGCCTCTCTGTCCATGCCTGCGTACTAGCCAGACAAGTGGATCTCTCCTGGTGGTGGAGAGGTGAGCCCTTCCTCTTCAGTTTTCACAGCCAGAGAATGCACTCTCCTGGTCAAAGAGAGGACCACATGTACTTTGCCCCCGGGGGCTGTGGAGCAAGTTCTTCAGCTGTCACCTAGGATTTTGTGTGGAAATTCTGGGGGAGAAGGACCCACTAGCAGTCCTTCTGGGATTTGGCTTCACATTGTGCCTTTCACAAGGAACCCATTCTGGAAACCATTCACATCTAGTTTAAGGCTAGTTTTTGCCCTCCTCTTATGTGGCCATGCAAGAGACAGTAAGACCCTGTCTACTCTCAAATGGCCATGGAAAGGGCCACACAGAATGGCAGCCTCTATGCTGAGGCTGCACCCCTTAAAGGGGTACGGGGCATCAGTGCTGCGTCTGAAGTAGTGCAGCTTCATTTGGCACCTAGTGTGTATAAGACCTGCTCCAAAGCTTACTGAAGACAATGGAAGTTTTTCTGTTTACTTCAGTGAACTTTGGAGCAGGCCTATAAAATGGATGAGCCTCATTTCAGGAAAGATCATAAGCATTCAATGAGTCTACTCTACCATTACTTAATTGTACATGGTCCTAACTTACCACTTACCAGGCCCAAATATGGAATGAAGACCAAACTGAAGGACACAAAAATATTATTCATGTAGAACACTTAAAATGTTGTGAGATTACTGTAATCAGCTCTACATCTAATCTCCCTCTTATGACTCTGCATTTGTAATCTTCGTCATCTCCAGCAATAAAAGTGGAAGGACAGAAAATTTGCCATTTGATGGGTATAAAGGCGAGATTGGAAGGTGAATGACAATTTTGCTCCGTGTAAAACTTCCAGCAGGCTCAGAATGTAGGAGCAGACTCTGAATATAATCTTCATAAATGGTCAATTTTTCATAAATAAAAATGTGAACTGTAGCTTTTCCTGGTGAATTTAATAAATGCAGATATGAAAAATATATTTGTCAGACTGAATACTCAGACAGCATAGCAAAAAGGATTGAATGTCTTAGCTATCAAAAGTCTTGTAATAACAGATGTACAGTATAATAAAGTTCACAAGTGGGCTAACAGAAACGTTTCTCATGATTTCATGACTTTTTATGGTAATTCTTTCTTCTGAGCATCAGCCAATACACTTGAGTCACTCTTGAGCTCTTCATTAAGGACAGGGTCAAGTGTTGCCTAAAATACATGTATTCAGAACTTGTCTCAGTTCTCTCATCCAACACAATGACCAGTGAATATTCAACAGTGAATCACTAGATTCTACTTCACTTTTTCACATAACTGAAGAAGATTAAAAACACTGAATGACAAAATATAGAATGTATTGTATCAGAAATTATACATAGTTCCTAGTTCAATGGGGAAATGCTGATAGGCACTTTTGCCTACAGCACTAAAATTCCCTGCTCAGTCAGTGGGACTATTCAACAAGCATTGTTTCTCATAGAATGATTACTTACCAGCATAAAGATCCTAGGTATGAAGCTTTAGATGGCAAGGTCATGAGCTTTTTTTATATAGTATTAAGATGCTTCATTGTGTGGAAAATAAATATTACAAAATAAATATCACAGAACAGCTTTTAGTCTAACATGCTATCGCTTTCAATAACTTTCATCTCCGAGGTTGAAATTTCCCAATTTGGGGCCAGACTTTCTACTGCCCTCAGTTTCCATTAAGTACAGCAGAGTGAGGGGTGCTAGTGAGCTGGTTGTGGCTCCCTGATTCTCTGGTTCAGCTTTGGCCCTTGCCCCTGTAAGAGAATCCTAGATGCTGCTCTAATTAGTGTGGGCTAGTCATGGGCTTCATTGACCTTGGAATTTTTCTGATTTGTATGAGGAACAAGATCATTTCCCTGAATGACATTTCCTCAGAATGACAGAGCACAAAGTGGCTTACATCTGTCTTTTAAGTATCACCCATTTTCAGCTGTGCCGAAGCACAGCTCAGCCACAGGCATCTTTGTATTAGCTTCAGTCAGAATACAATGGGGCCCTAGGGGCCCTCT